>NC_051182.1:156047398-156354898 GCF_013339695.2 Rhipicephalus sanguineus
ACTGTGTGGCAATCTCTTCTTCCGATGATGATAATGATGGTGATGTGGGCAACCCTTTAAATCGGCTGGGCGTGTAAACCACGCCCTAGCTAACAGGACGCCCTGCTGCCTACCATATACAGTAAAATAAAAGGTAGGGACAACTAAAAGAGTAGAAAGGAAAAAGGGCACTTGGCGTAACCGAGCCAGTTACGCCATATATGGGTGTATGTGGGAACCGGAGCGTAACATGCGAGACGTACACTCAGCAGCAGGACTGAAAGTTGGGCTAGTTGGTGATACATAATGGGCAAAAAACAGCGCGCAGACCTTTTCTAACAACCACCCTTGTTGGGCGTATAACCCCAGGTCTGTCAAACCACTCCTTAATTATAAGTCGGGGCACTCTAAAATAGTAAAGAAGGGCATCGCTACGTCAAGCCTCGGCGCCGCGATTAGGAAGTCGTGTAGTCACCAGGGGGAAAAAAGCTTTTCTGATCAGGTGGGTCGCCTTCAGGCAGCCGGGTTCCCGACTCCTGTAATCACTTCCGTCTGCGAAGGACTAGTGCGTCAGATTAAGAAGGGACAAAAAAAATGTAGAAAAAGAGCGGCCATAAAATGTGCCACTATGCCCTACAAGCACAAAATGGCACATGGGTTAAAAAATGTGGCGTCGCGTTACGATGTTCAAGTACTATTTTCAGCCAAAAATAAGTTAGGAAAATTGTGCCCGATGGTGAACAAAAAGCGTGATAAAAGAAGGTCTAGCGAAATTAAATGCGGTGTGAAGCACAGGGACGCAGCAATGCCTTGTGCACAAGGGGTAGTGTACAAAATACCCTTAACCTGTAAAAAAAATCACAGCATATCCACGGGGTGAATGATGATGAGTGGGGCGAAGCTACGGAGGGAATCATCTGTAAACCGTGAAACTCTTCCGTGAAATGCGCCCAGTACATAATATAAAGAGTGTGAAACATCGTGTATATATTAAACATCAAACTTTTATTGTACTGTTGGTTTACGTGGTCCCTTCATTATCACTTGTGATCGGTGAAAGGCAAGGAAGAAGTCCGCTCCCGAGCGAAAGAGCGCCAAGAGCGACCGCATTCCCCGCACGCCCTGTGCGAATTAAAGGCAAGGCTAGAGGGAAGACAGGACGCGCGTTCCACGACGCGAGGTCGGTAGCATGCCCAACGAAAGCCAACGGAACGCGATCGTGCAAGTGCTCCGGCTTCGCATCGCCTCATGGTTCCATTTAGCGTCCCAAAACCAAACATATTGCTCAAGGTGTGCCTTGCGTTTTTCGTAGAAATAATTTCTTTATCATGTACATTAAGACGAAAAGTTGAAAGCTCACTAGAGTGTATCGCCCGCAAAGTATGCCTTTTAGTGTGATTTAACTCTCGTACGGCAGGGTCCTCGCGCCGTTGCCGGTCCACCTCGCCCGTTGACGATCGGGCGAGGTGGCTACATGCAACTACTACTACTACACTTTAAGAAAAACATCTGGCGTTCTTTCGTTCTGCTTTTACAAAACATCTGGCGTCTTTCGTTGGTTTATTTCATCAATCAACGGCGTTTTGAACAAAATTTTTATTGTTTAATCACGCACAGGAGAAATCTCACCAGGCAATACCTTGGAGGTAAACAATGGCTGCTAATGGCAATGAGAGACAGAAGAAGTCGGCTTTTAGCTAACACTTACACTTCTACTTCTACTAACGTTTCCTACTGGAACATGCCAATGGCTGCTAATGGGGAATGAGAGACAGAAGAATTCGGCTTTTAGTTAACGCGCACGCTGCGAATTTTTTATTGTTCAACAACGCACAGGAGAAATCTCCCACCGACACCACCTTGGAGGTCAAAGCGTAAGACTTGTTACTCACTACTACGACCACGACGACTACGAGGGACGAACGGGTGCCGCCTTAAGGAGCTTCGCCCCTAAAAGTGTACATCGGGCAAACGGGGCGCTGCCTCTATGTACGGCTAAAAGAACATTCCGCAACCTTCAAGACATGCACGTATGCCAACCTGCCTTCGCACTGCAACAAGTGTGGGTGCAAGCCATTGTTCAGTGACACGACTGTGCTCTTTAGGCACGGTGATCAAACGACACGGGAACTTGTGGAAGCTTTCTACATTAAAAAAGGAGAGTTCTGCGTCAGCCAAACATCGGTTTCTTTACACGAAAAAGAAGTAAACTTAATCAGTTGAATGTTCGTTTGATCTTTGGTCGCTCCTGCGCAGTCTCATCACGATGTTAAAAAGTAGTTTTCTTTTCGTTTTTTCCTTGTTAAGGTACCTTGCCAGCTCCTCTGCGCATGTTCTTGATGCTTATCATTTGTGTATAAATAATTTGCATATGCCTAATAAACCACAGTTGAGAGTCAGCGCTTGTTCTGTGTTTCCCTTTCTTCGTCCCGTCCGTCTGCGCGCTGTTTTTTGCCCATTACGTACACTCACTCATCTTTAGGCGAGTGCGAATAGTGAATTTAGAACCGAATTGTATGCGAATATAAATAGCGATAACACCGAATGAATTCGAATACAAATCGAATATTGTTCGAATTGTTTTTGAATAATAAGGCAACCATTTTCAAAGCAGCTCAAGACTGGTAAGTTAACAATTTTTCTTGAAAGTTTATTGATGACATCCGAACAATATAATGCTAAATCTCGCATAAAGAAAATAAATTATGATGGAAAGAATAAAGTTGACGGCGTTATTGTTAATTTCGGATGTTCCACATCATACGTCTACGCAAAATATTGGCTGCTTGTTGCGCAATGTCCCGCACAGGTGAATCATGCCTCTCAGCCTGCATCAATGGACCAGAACATGGCGAAAAAGAGGAAAATACACTTCTATTTGATTGATTATTTCCCTGAACCGGGCACTAGATGACTTTTGGAACTCTAACATGAAAGCAATGAAATTATGATGAAAGTAATATAATGATGACGGCGTTAATGTTAATACCTGTCAGCGTGCATCGAGCACCAGGGCAGGAGAAAAAATATGAAACTTTTTTTCTTAATAATACTTTGGCTAAACCCAGTCCTGAACTCCTACAATAGATGAGATCCGTGCTATTTTCATGTGCTGGCTCAGAGAAAGTTCGTTCTGGTGTAGATGCTGGTTTTCCTTCATCGCTTTCCCATTCAGAATTAACGCTCTTAAATCTAAACCGCGAAGATAGAGCGCCGTTGTCACACTTAGCCGACCCTCTCCTACCGACGCAAAGACAACGCACTTACAATTAATGTGCACGCTCTCTTTATTAACTAGGGGGAGAAGAAACTAAGCTTTCTTAGAAACGGGAGGGGGAGCTGAGGTTAAGCCAATGTGGCTAGGTCGGCGTCCAATAACTCCAGCAGCAGTTAGGGTGCCTTGATGCCAGCATTCCTCCAAACAAACGAACGCTGACATCGATGCGCCCTAGCAGCGGTTAAAGTAGCAACGGTGAGCTCTTCGCTTCAGGTATTGTTGAAAGTTTTGCCTCACAGGCTGGGATGATTTTATGTCGTCTCCACAGATGGCACAATAGGCCCGCAATGTATTTTCTCGAGATGCTTCTGGAACGGCAAGGAGATCTGCTCAAAACGCAATGCGAGTATTGTCTTGAGCTGCAGCTGTTTCGCCAGAATTGAATGATCCAGCTTTCTCCGCAGCGACAGCGTCGCGTTAAGCAACACAAAAATTTCAAAAGTTAAATCGAAATAGCAAAAATAATAGTTGAAATTTTAGTAACAATAAGTGTCGCTTCAAGATTGATGGCGTTCCAATAGCAACCGGCAGATAAGTGCGTAGATAACTTCTTCAGACAAACTTAAATGAGGAATTTTCTGAGTAACAAAAGTACCTTCTCTCAAAATATTATTTTTTTTAGAAATTGTCAATCATAAAATTAATAGCACAGCGTGCAGTATATATAATTCATCTTGCGGCGCTCTTATTTCCAGAGCGAATCCTTGGTTTGCTCTATCTAGTAATACTACTACTACGCCACTTCACACTTCAAACAGACAAGCAAGTTAATTTGTAGGGAGCGACGATCTACGTATTTCATGTAGATTAAACCAGATAATGTAAAGCCTGATATTCTCATCGTACTGAAATGCACCGATTGTCTGTTTTTTTTTAGACTTGACGTAAGGGCGAGCTTGCGACTTCCATGATTAGTATATGGTTGGTGTCTAATTTTCGAGTTCTATGTATGGAATACCCAGCACTCTGCGTTGGACACCGCACACAGAGAAAGAGATCCCTTGAGCTATCACCGTGAAGACATGCGCATCGACACGGTCACTCGATTCGCCAGTTTTCTGGGCAGCCCCGCGCCATCTGAAGAGTGTTCCTAGTCGGTGGACACTGAATGCAAGCTCCGGCGAGCCCTGACACCGCCTTGTTATCCACTGCTTCCCTGCCGTACAGAAATCTTACCACTCTCACACGCTGATTTTAGCAGACTCTCAAGATTAACAAAGAAAATATTCAAGAGAACGACGAAGCGTGACCATTCAAAAAAGAAACCAAGCGTCCACAAGAAAGGTATTCTTGGTTTAATGCTGCGCACAAGTACACCAAACATCACTTTTCGCCAATCCGCAATTTGGCAACCAATTTGCTCTTGTTTCTCAACCTGAAAAAATTACTCAGGCTCAGTTCTGCGGATGTTAGTGTGACTTTGTAGCCTCGAAGGCCGCGTATTTTGTTGCGAATACAATCTGGTCTCTAGATGTGAGCGAAACAGCACTAGTCGGAAACTCCCTGCTGCTTTTCGGGTTCGAGGAAATTCTACATTGTGGACCGCGAATTGGCTACTGTCGAAAAATAATGCATAGCCATACACGTATTTAATTTTGTGGCCGCAAACACGAATAAGTGTGTGCGTGTGAAGAAAACCGCTGTACCACTACTGGGCCTAGAAATTCACGGAATCACGACAATCACTGAAGACAATTCGAAAATACCACCTGAAACACCCACTGATATCTTTTTTCTGGAATACATATCACCTCATTGTATAGGAGCGCGAAAAACGGACGAAGGATCTTTAGCCTTTTTACTGTTTATTGTGTTGCCGTTGGCGGTAGCAAATGACACAATATCAAGATCAAGATGGAGCGTCCTAGGCGATTGTATGCTCCGCCGAACACCCGCAGTGCCGAGCATGCTCTCATGATATTCTGAGCATCACAGCGCTTACGCGGAGTTGTTCATAGAAGACGGATTGGCTAAGACTAGAACCATTTCCATTTTCATTTATGCAAAGAGGGTTAAGGTGCACGCAGAGAGGGCTACCGCAAATAGAAAGTCAGCAAGATGGAAGAATGAAAACAGTATTCTGTATATATTCTTTCGATATTGCTATAGCAGCCACCATAGCGAATTTGTGCTTCGGAATCTCTGGCATATTCTAGCTATGAGGAAATATCTGGGTTCCCACTTTCTGGTTGGTTTGACCACGATAATCATATTAACGTCGGCGATAAATGATCTATGCTCTCTACGCACACACGCTTCTCCGCTTCCCCGTCATACATTGACGTCGAGCTCTTCAGGCCTATCAAATACCGGAAGACAAGTTACACCAGGATCTCATCATTCGCACTCTCCCCAACAACGCCATCAACACCAACAGCAGCTCCACCAGCCACCGCACAACCATGTTCATCATTCCCAAAACAACCACCCACAATACGGACGACTTCGTCAGCGCCGAAATGCAGAACCAGGTATGCAATACATCTTTTTTTTTTAATTATTCATAACACTGCCTTAAAAGCACATATTTTCAGACTATCATTCCGAGCTTAGGCGTGCTTGTTACGTGACGACTATCACAGAAAGCTTTCTGCCTTTCTGGTTTGTTAGTTCCCCTACATTGCGATTCGTAGGACAGGGAACGTGGATTTGCGTCTGTTTATCGATAAATAGCCCACTACACATCATCATCATCATCACCACCAGCCTGTCTACGCCCACTGCAGGGCAAAGGCCTCTCCCATGTTCCGCCAATCAACCCGGTCCTGTGCTTTCTGCTGCCACGTTATACCTACAAACTTCTTCATCTCATCTACCCACCTAATTTTCTGTCTCCCCCTCACGCGTTTGCCATCTCTTGGAATCCAGTCAGTTACCCTTAATGACCACCGGTTATCCTGCCGATGTGCTACGTGCCCGGCCCATATCCATTTCTTTTCTTCTTCTTGATTTCAACTATGATATCCTTAACCCCTGTTTGTTCCATGACCCACTCTGCTCTCTTCCTGTCTCTTAAGGTTACACCTATCATTTTCCTTTCCATCGCTCGCTGCGTCGTCCTCAATTTAAATTGAACCCTCTTTGTAAGTCTCCAGGTTTCTGCTCCGTAGGTAAGTACCGGTAAGATGCAGCTGTTATATACCTTCCTCTTGATGGATAGTGGTAGACAACCATTCATGATTTGATAATGTTTGCCGAATGAGCCCCATCCCATCCTTATTCTTCTAGTTATTTCACTCTCATGGTTCGGCTCCGCGGTTACTACCTGTCCTAAGTAGACGTACTGCTTTACAACTTCCAGTGTCTCGCCCCCTATCGCAAGGCGCTGTTCTCTGCCAAGATTGTTCCACATTACTTTAGTTTTATGCATATTAATTTTCAGACGTACTCTTCTATGCAGTGTGTTAAACAAATCACACATACTGCGCCTTACAAAACATTTTTAACTTTTCAGCTCATAATGCTTCAGGCTCTTTGAATGGCGAAAGCAAAATTTATACTTTTGATAACAGCTCATAGATCATATGGTCCGGAAAAAGCTTACCCCAGTTTCACCCAGTGTGAAACCTTCAGAAACAGTAGAACTGTGGTTCTCCTGTGTTTCCCTTGTGATTTCATGTGATTTTCTGTGATATTTTGAGATTTTGTGTGCGTGTATGTAGTCATGTTATTTGTAGAGTGGATATGCACCGAAAACGACGTGTGGAATCCTTTGTCACACCCGCCTCTGCTACAGTGACGTTAGGCTCTATACACGCTCGAGCCGCCCTTCTCCGCTTCACTGAGCGGCTACCTCTTCTTTAGCGACGGAGGCAGTTACGCCATCTATGGGTGTGTCTAGAAAGCGGAGCGTAATACGCGAGACGGACACCCACTCATGTTTAGGCGTTATGGCTTGATCAGCGCCGATCGCAACCATGGCGGCAATCGGCGCTGACTAACACTCCTAGGTTTAAATGCACACATATACCCTATAAAGTGGACGAGAGGATGGCCGCCGCCGTAGCTCAGTGGTAGAGCATCGGACGCGTTATTCGAAGGTCGCAGGTTCGGTCCCCGCCGGCGGCAAGTTATCTTTTCGTCCACTTTACTTTCTTCACAATTATATTCCACTTATTACAAATAACATCTCCTATACTTTCCTTGGCATTATTGTCTGTTAGTTCGCGCTACTATTGTGTCTAACAAAGAAAAACGAGCCCTTAAAAGCCATCTTCTTTCCTTCATTACATCAATATGTAATGTGTTACGTATTTTCTTGTTCTGTTGCATCTAGCATCGGCACCGATAATGCTATGGTTGTTCGAATCTTATTTGCATGTAAGTCAATCTCATCGTGTGTAAGTCAAGCTTACATCCAAAAGATCTTTCAAAACGTTGATGTGTGAAAGCCGCGAGACGCAAAGCAGCCCCATTCTTGTATTCTTGAGACTTTGCAACGATGCACCACGAAGGCAAACTCCGATAACGACAGTATAGCTGCGTGAGAATTTGTGGGAAAGACACCGCATGCATTGTAGTACGCACCACGGCACAGCGGCTACCAAGTGTCATGGCATCCACGCAACTAAAAAGAAAGAAAACATCGGGAAAACAAAAGCTGGACAGGGCGTAGACGTTCGCGCGCTTGTTTTTGTCGAGAATGGCTCGAGTGCCATCCCGCAACTCTGCTCCACCAATAGGGACGCGTACACCTCATCGCCTGTGCTCACTGGAGCACTCTGGCAGAAGTATAAAAGATGTTCACTGTCGTTAGTTTTATTCAGGTGACTTAGTGGCAGCAATATCAGCTAGAGAACCAAAATTCAAATGGACGCTTGTTGTTTCGCACGGTGGTGTTTCTATAGTAGTATCTTGTATTTTAACATACACGATACATTATTGAATATATCGCAAATACAGGTACAGATACTCGTTTGCAGAGACGTATCGCGAGACAGATACAAGACACCCAAGGAGTATCTAAGATAGTATCTAAGATACATGTATCTTCGAAACTGCCCCGCACTGCCTATATATACGGGGTGGGCGGTGAACGGTTGTGCAGCGTGAGCAGTCGGTTTTTTCAATCAAGAAACTCGCTAACAGATGCTGCCTGCGTCCGCGTTGTCTCTCGCGGGCGAGGGCACGTTCTCGTTCCTTGCGAGCTGGTAGTTCAGCGTTCATCGCAGAAAGAGCGTTTCCATAATCAACTCGCGTTATTCGCTCTCTCTCGCCACACGGCGAGCGCTAAGGCGGTGGCGCCCTCTCTTGCGCTCAAGCAAATGGACCGTCACGACAGCAGACGACGATGCACGCCGACACAAACAAGAAAAGTTAGTTACCCCTCGCTGTTTTGACGTTTTATTCCTTGGAGCACTTTTCGTTGTTGCTGGCTATTCGAAAAGTATTCCGTATTTAGAATATGCACTATTCTATTCGAGTACCGAGTCGAATAAAACGCTATTCGATTCGTTATTCGATTATTTTTCTCTTGCGTCACCCTCCACGGGGTGCAAATAAAGAAGGTCGCCTCGCTTCGAGTATTCGGCTTGCACCTACACCGCGACGGATCAGGGGCCACCAGGCTTCCTCGACTTCAACACACGATTTTCCAACTCACACACCTCGTAAGGAGAGTCGCCAATCGACGCAGTGGTTTGAAGAAACAAGGTACCCTAAGAATCGTGCAAGCTCTTCTAACCAGCAGAATTACTTACGGAACTCCGTACCTCGCTCTCAAGACATCTGAAGTCGATAAGCTGAATGTGCTCATCCGCAAAGCTACGAAGCTCGCCATGGGGCTACCTCCGATGGTGTCGACCACCAGACTCCTCAGAATGGGGGTGCACAACACCTGGCAAGAGGTGGTAGAAGCACAACGGACCAGTCAACTCGAGAGACTGAGGCTCACGTCGACTGGCAGATCGGTCCTTGCGCGCCATACCTCCAAGACTCACTGAGCATCGTCCAAGTGCCGCGTAATATGCATCCCGAGTATCATCGGAAACGACGAAGCGCTCGAGTCGACATGATCCGAAGACGACACCAGCACGATTCAGACGCTCGTTACGTCGACGCGGCTAAATACCCGGGCAAAAACGCCTAGGCTTTAAGCGTAGTCAACGCAGGAGGAAAGGAGCTGGCATCTGCCACCGTCAGGGTGCGGAGCTCCGAGGCGGCGGAAGAAGCGACGATCGCCCTCGCCACAACGACAAGCACGGACGCGCTCGTAGTCTTCACAGACTCCCAATCTGCTGTCCGCAATTACACGCGAGGCCGAATCTCAATTGAGGCACTCAAAATTCTGAGTAAGAGCAGCACTCCGCTTCCTTACACCTGCGTAGTATGGGTGCCGGGGCACGAGGGGCTCGAGGGAAACGAAGCGGCTCACACCGCGGCCCACGGTCACGTCAACCGGGCCTCCCTCACCGCCTCGCCCTAACCGCGGATAGCCAGCGCTGCACAGAAGTGGAGACCATACCCCCGACGTATAACGCCATACTGCAACACCATCGCCTAGCTCGCAGGGTGTACCCGCCACCTCACCCCAAGCTGACTAAAGAAGAAACAACAGCATTCCGAAGACTACAAAGCAACACGTACACGCACGGTATCCTGCTACATCGCATCTACCCGACGCTTCATGCATACCACTGCCCGTTCTGCGACGTTCCCGACACACTGGCACACCTCATACTGAGTGCCCGTGGCGCCACCAAGATGTCGATAACAAGCCCGCAACGACCGCACGCAACAACCTCCTCGCCGAGACGTGGGAGGCCAAGATCTCCGCACGGGACCTAGAAGACCAACGAGGACTCGTCGCCAGGGCCCGGGAGGCGATCGCGGCCAGAGGATTCCTGGACTAAGGGACTCTCCCACCTAGGGTGACCCCAAGCTCAAGAGCTCGGGGGCACTGTTTTGGCAAATTAAAAGTTTATTTCATTCATTCATTCGTGTAATATTCGCACACCTCTACTCATCTGTAGTCGGACCAAGCCCTAGAAACGCTCCGCTGTTAAAAGCTACGACGCTCTGTTTGCGTACTACAGTGCCTTTCTGGCCCAAAATATATCAAAAAGACGTATCGAACGCTATAAAAACTCTCAGGGCGTATGGAAGATCGCCGTGTCGTAATATGGCGCAATATATTTGTTTTCCCAGAGAAATACATGCAACGCGATGTTGAAATATGATCTAAACTTGTAATATGTCATCGAATTATGTGTCTACATTTTTATTATTGTAGAGCGAATTGCTTGCATGGCAAAAGCCTGCGAATAGAGTAGAAAAAGGCACTGTTGGGCACCTGGCTATTCAATGCCACAAGTGACGTGCAAGTGGATGTTGCTGATTTGTTTTTGTTGGCCCAGTTTTTTACGCATATTCTTCTTTCCCGAATAAAACACCAATTTATGTACAGCAGATGCATATACCCGCGGTATTGCTGTCTACGCTGATCCCTCAGGAGTCAGTATATTTGATTTTAACGTAATAGCCCGTGTAAGCTTCGTAACGGAAATGCCAACAGGTTAAAGTCGCAGAAAGAAAAGTAATGGGCCGAAAGAGCGCCCAAACCGGAACTGATTTATTTCACAAAGGACTCAGTACATATAAGCACTACGGCATACATCCTGACAACCAGTACTCTTGCCGCACGTGCCGAAATACGTGCAGGAAATTCTATATTTTACTATCTCCTACATTTTCGTGGCCGGCGTTGTCATTTCTAAATTTGATAGTATCCCTAGACGACGGGCAAGTGTACTTTTTTTTGTACATGTATATTCTGGTGGCTATGTATAACGCGTGCGTCCAGAAATAAAATTAGTTGAGAGTATTGCGCTCGTTCTGTCTATTCTTTTTCTTTCATTTTAACCGTGAGCCAAATGTCTCGTAAAGCTATGCACTGACAAGCCAACACAATCAATACTCTCTAAAGCCCGTGCAAGCACCCTTGCGCAGCGCTTATGTAAAGTGCGGAAATCGCTCTTTACAATCACGAAGGCAATCCTGTTGCACGTTCACAGTGTGTTCATAGGGTCAAGTTGGTGCATCATAAAAAGACGATGATATAGTGCGACAGGCGCCGAGTAACGGAACAGAGGGCCTGGATGTGTTCCCTCACTCGTCCTGTGTTGCACCGTTTCATTCTTCTTAACGCAAATGCCAGGAGTATGAAGTGTTTCGTTGGCAGAATACTTCTTCTGTAACTGTGTCGTACTTCTGTAAAACTTTTCTACTAAAAAATTATGTTACCTTAACCAATTGTTGAGGCATGTTTTTCAATACCTCGCCGAAGAGTTAACGCGGACGACGTGTTTTACATGCAGTAGTAAGCATACCTCACCTGATCTTTAATTACGTCGAAGGGATTCTGGTTATTGTGAATATCATACCTTTCCACTGGTAATGAAGGAATGAATGAATGAACGAATGAATGTTTATGTCCAGCGAAATACAGGAACATGTTTAACGAGAACTAACATCCAACATATTTTGCTTCTGTTACAGATATCTGGAAGCCAATTCGCCAAAGGCAACGAAATGTTCCTAACGGCGCGCATGTCTAAGCAGCGTTACTTTAGTAACTCATATTTACAGAATGCAAGCTGCTGGGAACAAGGGAGTATATTTATCCGCGTTCCCTATTGCACCCGATTTAAATAGCATTTGGTTTTAGGGCTAAATACTTGACCAAGTGGAAGCCACGTGACCAATTTCCCATGGTTGCTTTCATAATGTACACTGCATAAGGATGTGAAGGCCGCCAGTTAACAGAAACTATAGTACAGTGGGCTTACTACTGCGGTAAAGTGCAGCATGAGAAATAAAATAATTACATCATATTCTATACCTTGGCTGAACGATTAATCGATTGGTTGGTTGAATAAATAATATTTTGTTCCTTCCTCTCAGTGTTGTTTGTTGTCAATTTAATGTAGCAAAGTGGCATAGTGGTGCACAATTACATTTAACCAAATAGTTTTAGATAGCTTTAAGAGATTTAGAGTTGGCTGACACACACCTAAACTTCGTGCACAAGCTGTTTCTATATTTTTGTTTTATTTTTTCATTCATGTGACTGCCATCGTACATAAGTAGTCCGTTTTTTGTTGTTGTTGTTGTCATAATGAAAAAGAAACAAGCACATTAGAGGAAGCTATATGCATGAACGTCAAGCTCTACGTTACAAAACTACTCAGCATTAGGCCAGTGTTTGCGAATTTCTAATAATACACCCGTCTTCAGTCGTACGTTTACTTTTTCCCTTTTCAACACTTTAGAATGATGATCGATATCTAATGTAGCCTTAGGTTAGGGAAAATATGCCGCTGGCGGTTATACCATGAGATCGCTTGGATACTGGCAGTACTCTGTTGGTACTTCAAACTGATTTGCCATACTAAAAGGTGTGCTCAGGATCATCAAGGGAAGTGTCGATTCCTTTTACCAATTCACGAAATAAATGTTTTAAGGAGTTGTGGCCATCTTTAGAAGGTTGCAATATAACTGACGTAGCTTCTTCACTCTTTTTAATCAAACTAATTAGAGATACAAAAAATACTGAAGTTGTTTTCAAAGCATGTGGAATCTTGTCAACTTGTATCGGGCGACTTCAGCTAATTTCAAAGCAATGATTCACAAATATGGAGCAAATAAGCGGCAGATTTAGGGAAAATATTAGCATGGTTGAATAAATAATATTTGCCTATACCCCGAGCTTGCTAACCGAAATACTGTGATGCTCATGCAAAACATAGTGGTGCCATTCTCAGGTTAATAATAATTTCAACTGTGGTACGAAGTGGCACGTATTCTTATACATCTACAATAAAATTCCCGGTTTCAACAGAACTGATTAGCAGTTTACGGTAGCTGGTCGTTTGGCAATCAAGATAACTATATTCGTGTTACTTTTCTTCTGTGAATGCGAAACCATGACAAATGACTCGGCTGAAAAAAAAAAGAGTATCCACGCAGTTCCTCTTAGAGCAGTACACATAATTTTGTTACATAGAATAATATTTTCGCGCGTATAAACATGCGAATGCACATATACGCTACAATATTATTTAAGGATATCATACCAACATTCCTACACTGCAACGATAGCTTGACGTACTTCGCACACTTGCACGGTCTGTTTTGCGAAGTTAGAATATCTATGAAGCAATACAACAAAGACGAGCGCTACACTTTAAACAATATTTTTAAAAACCTTGTAGATGTATGTTTCGTCCGTGTGCGCTTTTTCGTGCTGCCGTTTATAGCGAAGACGTACCAACACATGCCACTCGCCATCATGCTAGGCAAAAGGAATGCCAGAAACAACCGAAACGAGCAAGTCACTCCTGCTGCGTCTATTATCCATGAAGATGGGCGTTTTCCAATGGACTGCCTCTAATAAGGATGTGTAATTGGAAGTCATTTATGACTGACGGCAACGCGAAGGGCCAGGACGGAACGAGACGACACTGAACACTTATGCATTTCCAGCGCTTAGGCGAAATAGGAAAAACGCATGGAGGCCCGGAAAGATAGAGGGACACTAAAAATGCGACAGCAAGAAGTCTCAGCGCTCTTACTGCCCCATGATTATTGCGTGTCTGCATGCTTTTATTTTCCTATTTCGCCTAAGCGCTGAACATGGATCAATATTCTTTATTCCAACTAGCCCAGCAAGCTGGTTTAAGTACTGCTCTTTCTAGTAAGTTGGGCCATTTCCTACATTCTCCTCGTCTAACTTCATTAGCAAAATCCAGCCTTTTTACTACCCCTTTTAAGAGCGAAGCTGTTCTAGCTCGGCGTAAAGTGTCGACCCTGCTACTATCATCATCATAAACTGGTATGTGTCGCAGAACTTGGGCAAATGCCACTCCTCACCTCTACGGCGTGGCCTGTAAAAACGCTGATGGGTGAGAGAACGGGTACAGAGAGAGGTAGAAAGAAAGAGTGTAACGCGAAGAGAGAGCTAAAGAAAGATGTAAAGGAAGAGGAAGAGAAAAATTCTTGCTGAAAACAAATGCGCCACGAGGAGCGATTCGAAACCGCGTACCCTCGATCCAAAGGCAAGCGTCCTAACCACTCGGATATCCAGACACTGTAATAGAGCACAGCATAGCCTTGTATAGTATTGTGTAGTGAGGGGGTGGAAAAGGAAAATGATCAGGAGGAAGACAGATGTGACGGTGAGGTGGAGGAGGAAGGGAGATTAAAGCGTAGTACAGAAAGAATGAGAAAGAGGTAAATATAGAGAAAGAAAAGCAGAAAGAAAATCGATGAAACAGAGAGAAAGACGTAAAGAGAGAGAAAAAAGCTAGAAAGAGGAAGCAAGCATGGCGTCGTCTAGCGACCAGATACCGCACCACCTGGCCAAGCCGCGCATGCGCAGTAGCTAAGCCACTCCCACCGACGGATACGTCATGCGCAACTAACGATCTATAGTGCATAGTCTGGCTACGCCCGATCCAGTCCAGAGACGTGGGGCGTCCTAAAAGACGTACTCCCGAGGAGGAAGCCGTGCATCTCGAAGCAAGACGTGTTGGTCGATGGGCTGTGCGAGAGGCGATGGGCCCGTACTTCACTGCGCCAAGCTTAGCACGACTTAGTGCGAACTGGCTGCATTCTCGAGAATGCAAAGTGGCTGCATTTTCTTGAGAAACACCGATAGAATTTGCCTGTGGAGGAGTCCTAGATTAGACATAGGGTGTTCGGGCATGAAGAACATGAAGATCACGGTGTCTGGCCAGCGCTGTGGAGACAGCTGCCGACGATGTCGTCCGCAGCAGTCTTCTTATTGCAGCTTAAGAGTATACGTTGTTGGGCTAGTTGGTTCATAATCTTCAAAACTGGCTAGCGCGAAAATCGACACGGACTAAGAAGGAACACTGATGTAATGCGAATATGTTTTGGTATCCCGGTCCTGATTACCATGTCGACCGTCATGTGCATTGCGCCTGCGCGCGCCACTCGGCTGTGTATATATGTAGGAAGACGTTTCTGAATAAAGCTTAGTTGCGAGTAGCGCCTGTCCTGTACATCAGTGTTCCTTCTTAGTCCGTGTCGATTTTCGCGCTAGCCAATTTTGAAGATTCTTATTGCAGTTCGACTCATGACAACTTTGATGTCGTCGTCCGATTAGTCGAAGCTCTCTGGGTACAATGCGGTTGCGTCGCTGTCCGTGTCACTTGACGCGTTTACACGTTTCCTGGACGCTCCCGACGATGAGGCAAGGGTACAAACATTTTGTGAAAGAATCCATTTGTCGTCGGCTCCTCACACTGAACGTACGTATTCAAGAAGCTTGCCCGCCTATCACTTTGGCAGAGGCTACTTATAGCAGTTTGCGAGGTCGATTCGTATGCATAGAATAAACGTAGTAAGTCGTAAACGATGTGTATACAACTATCTGTGAACTATTCTTTGAGAGAGAGAGAGAGAGAGAAACGAACATTGCTGTGGGCCGGCAAAATTCTTCTCAGGTAGGTAGTCTACATAGTCCACTAAAGCGTGGACCCTGACCATCTATCTTGTCCGGTCGATCGAGTGACGGGGCAAGCTTGAAAACTAGGCTTCCGACTCTGTCCAAGCCAACTGCCTTGTTTATAGCCTTGTTGCTAGCTTTCTTACTTTTCTCATTAAAACGGCTAGCGCCCCACTTGACCCCCCCTCTCGGTAGACACGCCTATGGCTGCGTGGCGGAGCTCTTTAACGCGTCGCGTTGTGCAGCGGTGCGATGTAGGTTCGGAGACGCGGTCGCGCGCTTCGGAAAAATTTTCTTCAAAACTATCTTTCTTTCTAGATTTTATGTCAATATGTGCCTCGAGCGAAGAAAAATTCGCCAACACGGGGTGTCGTTCGAGCCCACCGTGTCGCCGAAACCGCAATCTTACAGCTTCCATCTTCCCCTCAACCTCTGCCTTTTTTTATTTGTACGTACCTATACATATACAGAACGGCACCGTAACGCCCTTATATAGCGAAAACCCGACGGGAGTGTCCATATAAATGATATCGCGATATAAATATTTCTATTGGGATATTTATAGTATCTATCCACTTTACGAGCCCAGAAGTATTTTCGTCCATAGAATTTCGTTCCTTCTATAACCGTAATGACTCCTCATCAGCGTGCACAAATCATCGGTTCAGCACCTTACTACTATGCCTGACACGACATTGCGCACTAAGTGCGGCCCCTTCTCTTTTCGCGCGTCCCGTAAAGAAAGGTGAAAGCTGGTTGCTAATATTATCCATAATCACACCTAACGCGGTCTTCATCATCATAAAAATCAGTATCAACACCAGCATCAGCACCATAATGTATATCCACGGGAAGGACGAACGTCCCTCCCAACGATCTTTGATTTAGCGTAACTAGCTCGAGCTATTTGGAATGCGTGGCACGCATTGCAATGCGTAGCACATGAATTGCAATGCGTAGTACATCAAGAAGGCCTCATTGAGGCCTGCTTGATGTGCTGTAGGCGGTGCTAGTCATCAGCTAAAGAAATAGCGATCTTAGAGTGCATCAAAGAAGCGTCCTATATGTAGGACACTGGGCATGTAAGGGTTAAGTTTTTTTTGTCTGTATTGCAGTCATGATCCTTCGTAAACTTGGAAATAGACACGGCTGTGTAATCTCACATGATATAATATTAATACGCTGAAATATTTATTCAGCCATTTTGTGTTCGTAACGCAGTGCTTTTGCTTTACATTTGTACCATTTCTTTTCCACTGCATATACCATAAGGATTAGTCTTGCTATAAGGAAAAATTGCACAAAATGTCATACATTTCAAATCACAGCCTTTTTCTGCAGCGGCATTTGTGGCAACAGCACCTTCTTAAAAGTACTTCGCAATCAACCCAATCAATGAAGACAACCACGAAGCGTGAAGCAGCATAGGAAAGAAACATGGCTCATCCCCCCCTCATAGGAATCGGTATAACACGAAACGGAAACGTGTAGTTGAGTGTTTTTTGTGCACTGTTTCGCCACAAGGGCAAAGGAGTGAATGCTATAGCAACAAATTGTAATGTCACGCGAAGAACGGCAAGCAGATCGAAACTAACGACGCGTTCAAAAGCAGAAGGGACGCGCGAAAAGGACATACACAGGACGAGCGCGCACTAGAAACAGTCACAATTGTTACTTCTTTGTGTGTGAGCAGTGCACTCCTTTCTGAAATACGGCCGCTGCAGCGAGCGCAGTGACCTTCGTGATGTCCGTAACGTCAACGGAAACTTGTGGTGAAAGCACAACACATACACCCCCCCCCCCCTCACGAGATAAGCACGCGCGCACGAGAGACACCCCCTGTAGAGGCGCGCTCGCATCGCAACGCGTGGAGCGACGACTTTTAAAGCGGGCTCTCCTTACATTCTTCGCGCCCGTTGCGCCATCTGACTAGTGATAACAAGAACACGCTGGAGCCGCCGAGCTCTGTGTACCGCCAACGGTAAACGGTGAATGTACATACCTCGCCGTTAATAAGCTGAAGAACGTACGCCCTGTGGCTGAGTGTTTTTTCAACGCGCGCTGTGGAGCGATGGGTCGTAGGTTCGACTCCCGGCAACGGAACTTTTTCTTCTAGTTTTTTGCTTTGTCATCTGTTATTGTATATTTTACAACGTAATATTCGTGACGGAAACACGTCACAGGAGCCGTGGTGGGCCTGGGCATAAAACACTTTCATCTAAAAAAATTCGCCAGATCCCATGCTTTGTGGGAATCGGTTTCACGCGAAGAAGTCAGCGAGTACTTCTGTACTGTAATTTATGGATGTGAGCCAAGTGAGATAGATCGACGTGTTTTTGTAAATGTAGTAGCTGTGGACACATCGGGGGCTTACCAGGCACGTCGACAACACGCGTTTAAAGGGTAACTTATGGTGCGACGTAAATTGAGCCGTCACGTTAGAATTCATATGTCAGTATTCTACAAACTAAGTGCACTTTATGGTGCAATCATGTGGATATCATATGTAACTTTCGTTAATGTATTCCTACGGGGTCGATAAATGCTTCAATATAGCTTGCTGAATAAAATGAATACAATTACAATGTTTGTGAGACTGCTATCAAAGCGGAGCCAACACCGGAACCACAGATGTTAATCTGATCTGACGCCTGCATCTTATGAGTATATTTGTAATGTTCATCGTTTCCTTGTAAAATTACATAGCCAGCACCAGAATAACAAGTGACGTTGAACCGACGTTACGCCTGCATAGGCTGTTTTCCCAAGCCTGTTTATAGACCTGGTGTGGCTCTGTGGTAGAATACCCCATTGCCACGCAGAATGCTTGGGTGCGATTCCTGCTGGTGTCCCGATTTTTGCTCTTTCCATTCGTCGGGTCAATGCTGCTGATGTTGGTTTTGCTTAACGCTTTGGCATTCTCGCCGCTCCTGGGTAGATATAAACTATCAATCACCTATGGCGCATACCCGTACACCTTGGCCCGAGGTAAACGGGTATTTGCCACACGAGTCTCGAGTAAAGGGTTTCACGACGTACGCGACAGGATTTCGCGTTATTCATGTCATGACGCGACAGTCATATTCGTCAAACTCTCTTACCCTCCCATGCCGATTTTGGTCTACACCAACTTAAGGATGCGATCATGAGATAGATAGATAGATAGATAGATAGATAGATAGATAGATAGATAGATAGATAGACAGACAGACAGACAGACAGACAGACAGACAGACAGACAGACAGACAGACAGACAGACAGACAGACAGACAGACAGACAGACAGACAGACAGACAGACAGACAGACAGACAGACAGACAGACAGACAGACAGACAGACAGACAGACAGACAGACAGATAGATAGATAGATAGATAGATAGATAGATAGATAGATAGATAGATAGATAGATAGATAGATAGATAGATAGATAGATAGATAGATAGATAGATAGATAGATAGATAGATAGATAGATAGATAGATAGATAGATAGATAGATAGATAGATAGATAGATAGATAGATAGACAGACAGACAGACAGACAGACAGACAGACAGACAGACAGACAGACAGACAGACAGACAGACAGACAGACAGACAGATAGATAGATAGATAGATAGATAGATAGATAGATAGATAGATAGATAGATAGATAGATAGATAGATAGATAGATAGATAGATAGATAGATAGATAGATAGATAGATAGATAGATAGATAGATAGATAGATAGATAGATAGATAGATAGATAGATAGATAGATAGATAGACAGACAGACAGACAGACAGACAGACAGACAGACAGACAGACAGACAGACAGACAGACAGACAGATAGATAGATAGATAGATAGATAGATAGATAGATAGATAGATAGATAGATAGATAGATAGATAGATAGATAGATAGATAGATAGATAGATAGATAGATAGATAGATAGAAATGCTCAAAGTGCCAAAGGTTTGCTAAGAAATGCTTCGCATTTAATAGTCAAGGTCTTAACATGAGAACTCAAGTTGTTATAATTCTGCGCAGGAGTAGGTCACACATCGCATTTTTCCAATCCGCAATATTATGAAGAATTTTTTTTTTCTGATTCTCCGCATATACTGCAGCCATGTTGATATCACTCGATGTTTATGCTATTTTTGCACTCTAGCGACTGTGAATGTTGCCGGAACTACAATAATCTCTACAAGCGGGAAAAACAGCGATGGTCGGGAACTCAATACTGCTGTTCGGCTTTGAGGAAAACTCGTATTGCGATGCTAGTGTGTTTGAAAAAAAGCCAATAGGTTAGCGCAGAAGCGTAGTGCGTACTCCTACACGTGTTCGTTTTCCTCTTCCTTTTTTTACAGCAAGAACGACTAAGTTCGCTAACGAAGCAACGGTCGTCAGAAAATGGCGGTGCCGCTATGTCACTAGCCGCAGTATTCGCGGAAGCGCAACAATGACTCCGCATACAATTCAACAACAACACCTGAAACAGCCCATGAGAGGTGTCTTCTAGAAGATGTATATCCTTTTTTGTATAGGAGGGCGACATGCCGAAGGGAAATTCAGGCCCTTTACATTTCAGTGCGATGCCGTAAGCGGTAGCAAATGACGTAACTTCGAAAACAAAACGGAACTTCGTGAGCCACTGTATGCTCCATATAATACACACAGTGCTGCGCAGGTTTTCATGCTATTTGTAGTAACACAACGCTAAGAAGGAGCAATTCATAGAATACCGATTTGCTAGAATAAGCATTTGGCGTATCCAGAAATTATATACATCTACACAAAAAGGGACACAACAAAAAGCAAGTCAGGAAGAAGCAAAAAATGAACAGTGTGTTCTGAATATATTCCTTAAGTATTCCCATGAGCTACTACAGGTGCCTCTTTTCGCTTTCGGAAATGGAACACATTTTATTCATGCTAAAATATTTCGGTTCGCACTTTCTGGTCCCTTTTTCACAGTATTTATAATCACATTGGCGATATCAAATCTATATTGGCCATGCATGCATGCTTCTCTGCTGCCTTGACATATTCGGAGGCATTTCTCTCAGAGTCGAAAAAATACTGGATCGCACCATGTTACACCCGGACCTCACCGTTCACAGAACCATCAACAACACCAAAAGCAGTATCAACAGCACCAACAACAGCAGCAGGGCCACCACCAGTACCATAGGAATCAGCAATATCCCTATCAACACTCAAGACGACTTCAGCAACGTTGAAATGCATACACGTAATATAATTTTTAGCCATGCTTACCACTGCCATTCATGCGTGCATGTTCCGACCACCACTCCGAAATGAGGCGTGCGTGGCAAGTGAGGGCTATCAAAGAAGCTTTTTTCTGCCTTTCTGTTTCGTTAGAATTTGTACGCCTCCACTAAATAAGGCCAGCTAATAATAGCGGCTAAACCGAATGAGGCCACTTCTTTGATATCTCAGGAAAGTCTTCACGGTCCCTCCATGTTACATGAAGCAGATATTACTCGAGTTTTCATAATACTGAAGAGGTTACAATTGTTTCGCAAGTCATATTTTCCATTGATAACATTTCATGAGACATAACCGCTTAAACCTTTTGCTTATATTGCAGATAACTGGACACCACGTCCATACAGCCGGCGATATATTGATCACGGGACTTATGTCTAGCCAGTTGTCTACAAAAGACAAGAAGGAGGGAATAAGATACGTTTTGCAGAAATTATTGCACCTGGGTTTAAGGGTCCTTTCATTTAGGGCTAGCGACTTCAGCACTCGAAAACAATGCTGCCTAATTGCCATGGTTGCTTTCATAGCGCCAACAGCAGGTGGATGGGAAAGCTCGCAGTGTGCAGAACGCCGATATCTGTATTCAAATGTGGCATCATATATAAAAAGAAAAGCTCAGTCTAATAAAGTTTCGCATCCATCCGTTAGTTCATATTCTACAACTTGGCTGAACGATTCATTGATGGGAGGTTGTTGTAATAATGTAACGCACGTATGACGAGATACAGTTAACGCGGTCGCTATAAATAAGCTTTAGCTATGTAAAAGCAGATAATTTACACCTAAATTTATGCACAAGCGGTTTCAGCATCACCGTAATCTGTGAACCTGACCGCCGCCCTTGATTAAAAATGCTTTATTTTCTCGCTGTGATAATAAAAAAATGCATATTACAGTTTACTGAAAGAACGCCAAGCGATATATACGTTACCGAATTATTCAGCATTAAAGGTGCATTTGCGATTTTCTATGAATACATACGCTCACAGCTGTACGTTCGTGCGTTCTTTCTTCGACATACTATAATGATGATTGATGCGTATTGCAGCCTTAGTTTCGGCAACTTATGCTGCTGGCTGTAATGTGGCGTAATCATTTGGATAGCGGCAAGACACCCTCGACAGGAGAAAAAAAAGACATACCGCATGCCCAAATACCTAAACACACCATTTTCACCAACTCAATTCCCAGCATTGGAGACATCTGTACGTGACACCATATCTAGGCGGCAGCAACGGCGCCCTGCCATAACTGGATGGGATATAGGAAAAAAAAAGTCATATCCGACGTGAATGATAGTTATCAAAAAGGACTCCCGGTCCTGTGCAGCAGAGACCCACCGGATCATTTTAGTAAAATTGCAATGTCGCACTACAAAGCCTGTGGTTTCTTGTGGCAAGTGAACACCACCCATTAGAAACACATGGGACTGCACTGTAATATCCCTACTGAAAAAACCTATATGGTTTCATACAGGATCCGTATGGTTTTATACAGGACTTACAGGACTAGATATAGGAATTGTATAGGACCGTGTGGCGGTATATAGGATCCAAATGGGACCTAAACAGGACCCATATGGCGGTATATAGGACGCAAGTAGGACCTACAGAGGACCCATATGGCGGTATATAGGACTCAAATAGGACCTCCAGAGGACCCATATGGCGGTTATAGGATACAAATAATGCCGCCCAGGACCTATATGGCGGCATATAGGATCAACACAGGAGTTGTTTTCTTTCATCCGCTCTCATTCAAACCTCTCACAATCTCTTCCTGAGCAATAGTTCGCCTTTTTATCTTTATAAGTGGCAGGACAGCACTTAATTCTCAATGTTATATTTCAAATTCCCTTTCATCTCAATCTAGCTCTCGAACCAGCTGGCTTTTTTTTTTATCTTGACAAGTGGCAGTGCAGCACATAATCATCCGCTTTCATCTACACCTCTTACAACATCTTTTTGCACGCGCACCCCTTACAAAAATGCACTTTGCGTGTCAATTGACCCCGAACCGAGGCCTTTTTGACTCAATAGCTGGTCAATTAAACGGCAGCTCCTAATGAGTGCCCTCAATAAACATTGAATTGACATTAGGTTGGAAATATTCAGTTGACTCTCGCTCATTTTATTTTTAATTGACATACATTAAGAAAGTTTTAATTGACCCACGGTCACTACACATTTAATTGACCTAGTATTGAGCGCTCTCAATGAGGGATGTTGACACCTAGATTAGCTTCTGGGGTAGAATTCACAAAACTTATTGTGTGTGTGTGTGTGTGTGTGTGTGTGTGTGTGTGTGTGTGTGTGTGTGTGTGTGTGTGTGTGTGTGTGTGTGTGTGTGTGTGTGTGTGTGTGTGTGTGTGTGTGTGTGTGTGTGTGTGTGTGTGTGTGTGTGTGTGTGTGTGTGTGTGTGTTTGTGTGTCATATGGCCAGCACCACTATTGGCTGCAGTTTTCTATTACGTATATTTTTCCATTTTTATGTAAGACACGTTCGTTAATAAGGGTCCTGAATTAGGCATAAACCAAACTTGAGAATACAGTTACAGCACTCAGTGGAGCAGCATTGTATTACATAAAACTGCATGCAAGCATATGCTTTCAGGCACTGACTGTGCGGCGCACGTGTTTCTGAACTGTGTAGACGGATCGTGTCGCGGTCAGTGCGACACATGCATTTGCTTCAATGATGCGCGAAAATGCTGCCTTCCAAAATTAGCAAAAATACCCTTGATTCAATATTTATCGGAATGTGTATTCAATGCTTTGACAGGCAGTGTCTTTATTATTATTATTTTATTACTATTTATTCATGAGAAGTACGATAAAAATGGGGATAAAACGCGTCGTGGTAGCCGGCTTACGCGAAAAAAATGCGGATTCGACGAACGCGTCTTTCAACGGTCGTGCATTTTTAAGCTGCTCTCCCGACCGTGGGGGGAAAAGGCGCGCCCTATTGTTCCGAAACTCGCCTGTCTGGTAAGTCGCGGGCGGTAGTCTTTGCACGTGGCGACACCATGAGGGGGAAAGAGTTCTGAGAACGCATATCGCAAACTTTCACTGCACAGGTGCAAGGCGGCCCGTCTACTGTTGCGATCAAGAAAATAACGCGAGAAAAGATCAATTTGTATTTTATAGGGTGCTAATATTGCGCCATGAAAACTTGATAGTTCACAAATAAGCTTCGCAGAATTTATTGGCAGTTACGCCAGTGTAAATTTCTGACGGTCACTTTAGTTCTTGTTGTGTATCCCTCCGCGCCGCACTTTCTTCTTCAGAATTGCTCACGAGCGTCACGAGTGCGAATCGTGTTCGTCACTTGCGATCTCTCTTGCTCTGATTTCGTGGACATCGAGTACCGCGATGTGCACAGGCTATCAGCGAAAGAGTGAAGAACATACTTCGCTCATGTGAAGTTTGTTTCGGCGGAACGGTTGTTCACCAGACCCAGCATCGCAACTTTCCTGCGGAAAAATGGACACCTCAGCCTACATGCAAGACTCCATCGCAGCTTCCCTTCTGCAAAGCTGCAGAGACAGATACCGTCACCACGATGTGCCATCAACATTTTCTGTATTTGCTGGATCTCCAAACAACGCGCCTCTGTTGATTACTTTTGAAGGTAAGTTTATCATTTTCACTGCCTTCGTACGTTCTACTCGAAAGTCATGAAAACTGAAAAAAAGTATCGTGCGTTGGATGTTGTATCAGTATGCAACTACGTAACTATTGTGGTTTACATTATTAAACCGTCCTCTTCTAGCTATTTTATTTTTTATGACAAGATTTTCTCTCTTTTTTTTTGTATTTCTTACAGGCAGGCCTTGCCCTGGTTATTCGGAAACAGGCGCTACGCCAACTAAATGATGGCATTCGTCCCTACTGGAGTTTTCGTCAAAATAAATATAGATGTTAACAGATCTGTGTTTTCCATTTTGACTTGAACACTTTACAGAACACCGAACGTCTGCTGCAGCTTACACAATGAAGAAATCACAGCATCTGCATCACTGTGCATGTGCGTGTATGGTGCCGTTTTATTGCGGAGATGCTTAAAGATTTAAATAAATAATCAGTTACCAAATATTCTTGCCTTATCGTTTTTCTTCAAGTATATATGTAAGTGCAACAGTGAATTCTTACATTCTTATAATTAGACTGCTGCGAGATATCATTACAGCTTGAATTGCTGTACATTTTTGTTTTTATTACACGCTTCATAAACTGGCATGTCTTTATCAATATGTTCCTTTGCTGCACGTCATTTGTGACCCAAATCGCTGATTCGGCCCATGTTACCCATATCACCTGTAACACCCTATAATCAACCTACCTGTATCACCTATACGACCTATATCACCTATACGACCTATATCACCTATAACAACCTATATCACCTATAAACCTGTATCACCTATAAACCTGTATCACCTATAAAGCCGTATCCCCTATACGACCTGTATCCAATAACATCATGTGTATGGGTCCTGTATATATAGGAATTTTCAGTAGGGATATTAAACACTCTGGGATGCCGCACGATTTGTAGTGCAACACTGCAATTTTACCGGAATGTTCGAGTGGGGCTCTGCTGTGTATAAACGGGAGCCCTTCTTGGTAACTAGCTTTTTCGGTCAGATATGATCATTTTTCCGCCCATTTCCCATTCAGCCACGGCCGGCCGCCGCTCCCACCGGCAAGAGATGGCGCTACGAGCACACACCCCCTAGTGTTACTGTATATGCTACATCTAGGTAGCAGAGTTGCGCATCGGTTTTCCAAACGCCGCTAGCAAACATGCATTGCGGAGAAGCTGACGCTCGGGCCAATTTCTGTATTTTTGACGCCGCCACTCAGCGAACCGAAATAACACTAGTCATCGATAGTCAATGTTTATTGCCGGTATTCGATACACTGGACATGTTAATCGGCGACGCGGTAGGCATGTCGCCTGCAAAAATTGAGTACGACATCACCGCATACCTGTAGTTGCTAGCCAGATCTATGCGCAACTCTGCTACCTAAAGGTAGCATATACAGCAACTCTAACGTCCCCAAATCCTGCTAATGAGCTCGCCAGAATAGATTACCGCTCCTATATGCAGTGAAAAAATTGCCTTCTGCCGTCTCAATAGCTGCATTCTATACTTGAGCGCATTTAGGTGCTCGACTTGACTTAATTGCAGGCTTTCAGCACAGCTCTCGAAAATGTGATTTCTGTTTATTTTTTCTTACAAATGTTCGTTGCAACACCTGACCTCTTTTCCGGTCTTAGATTTATGGCTTGTATACATAGAAACATTCGAAACATACGTCGAGCATAATATCTGATGCATGGCAGAAAATAACCACGAGCTGCTTTTAAATTGAACACGAAGCTGGTTCCCATTTCTTTTCATTGTCCTCGCTAAGTTTTTTTAAAAAAAGACAGTGGAGCATCGAAGGCCCACCCACGATATATAGCGTGCTATTTCGATCAACAACCATAGGTGACCTTGCTTGCGTAGTTTTCTTTTGTATTTTTTCTCGATCTCGGTGATTGGTGGCAGTGTAAATGTTAGCAGATTTTAATTTAACCGGAAGTGTTTAAACATACGGGCTAATTTAGCGTGTGTTTGCTCCTTGGCTGTGTTTTCGAACTAATAAAGAAGAAGAACAGATTTACCGAGTTACAATATAGCACTAGGTATATTATCTGAATGTGCACTGCAGCAGTAGCTTAGGTGGTTTAAATAAATTGTAGAACACTGTGAATGTATACAGTGCTTCAAGACTAACCTAAGCCAGTCTGCTTGCTTATATTTTAATGACTTTTCTATTCAATCTAGAAATGTTTGTACAACATTATTATTGACTTCAGAAGACGTAGTATGACTGAAAAACGAATATCTAATAACCATATATTGTGCCAGCGCTATGCGAGCTCACTTCAAAACCAGTATAATGCCACCAAGGCTGTCTTCTCCAGCGTGCGAATAATTTCCCTTTTACACAAAAGCCAGAGCGTCACAAATAATACCCGCAGCAGCCATTCCTATACCAAAACGTTACGTTCAATTCTCAGAGCTAGAAGAATTACCGCGGCAAAGGGCGCTCGCTGGATAGTCTGCGCACGAAAACGCTACCAAATAACCATTCTTTTTGTTTTCTTCAAGGAAAACCGCTATTTTATGTATTGACGTATAATCTATGAAACATTCAATTTATGGTGTTACTTAGTGAACCATGTGAAAATGAGTGCTAATGGTCTGGTTTTGTTGACTCTTGAGAAATAACGGACGTAGCAGCTGTGATGTAAACATGGTCTCTGAGATAAGCAGTATGCTCAGAAGGATTGCATTCGGAGAGGAGCCTTGGCGGACATGTTTCGCGAGGTGTCGGGCAAGTAAAGAAAGTGGCATGCTGACGGACGCATAAAAACAGGAGACAACCGAGGCGAAACAGCGCGTAGAGACGACAACGAACAGACACAAGAAAAGGCAGACACAGGCGCTGACTAACAACTGAAGTTTCATTGCTCATACGCCACGAATATAAATAGCACGTATCAACACAAAACCAGTAAGGAGAGAGGCACAGCAAAAGAGGCAAGGCTTGATAGGACACTTAAAGCAGTTAGCCAGTGGGACCGTGATTATGTAGCCCCCGATAGGAAGGCTAGCTCTTTATCTAAAAGGGCCATTGATGGGGCGCTTACGCAGCTGTCCTGTAAGTTCACGATACTTTGGGCCTCCATGATTTCTCGGGTCGTTTTATCGCCAGACCTGCGTAATACTCTCGCGTTAAATTGGGGCGCGCATTCACAATCTCGGCAGGCAATCTCATGAGGCGGAGATGCAGTAATCTACGCATGGTGACATATCTAGCGATCTAGTCCTTACGCTAGAATCACCCAGGCTCCCTGGAAAAGAGAGGAATTCAGGGCGAAAGAATGTGGTTCAAAATAAAGGAGTATTGATAGGGATGCAGGAGAGTTATTCCGCGGATCAGTCCAGAAATGTATCCTCTGCATGAGGGTTGGTTGCACCGAGAAGGTTTCACTGTCGGAGAAGTGAAAATGAAATTGATTCCCATAATTATTTCAAGACCCGGAAGCAGCAGAGCCTTCGTTGCAGCTGCGCATGTCTGTGGCGTCGGAACATGGCAAGCGTTTTCTTCTCTTTTTTTCTGACGCGGGCGTCCCCGTTGTGCTCAATATTTCGCAACCCTAACACCTGCTTGCGGCTACTCGGATAAAGTTCGGAGATATATTGTATTGATACCTGTTATGAAACAGAGCGATCATTTGTTTCGCTGGCTTTAAGAAAAAAGTCTTGCAGGTACCTTTCTTTTTAACAGCGAAGCTGTTTACCAAATTATTCCTTGTGAGTCGATCGCAAAAAACTATCATCATCTCAACGGGTAAGTGCCACTGTGCGGCTGCCTGAGATAGAGTACAGAGAGAAATAAATAAATAAATAAATAAATAAATAAATAAATAAATAAATAAATAAATAAATAAATAAATAAATAAACAAAGAAAGAAACAAACAAACAGAGAGACGGAAAAAATATATAGAGAAAAAGAAAGAAAAATTCTTGCCGACAAAAAAATTGCATCAGGCGGGACTCGAACCCGGGTACCTTCGATCCGAATACGAGCGTCCTAAACACTCGGCTATTCATTTTTTTTCTTTATTTCCGATTGTACATCACATAAATGGGGACAACAGATTTATGTCACAAGACACCACAAACATGTAGGCACACATATAATGTTTGTTATCCACTCGGCTATTCAGGCACGTTTGCTCAGCACAACATAGCCTTGTATAGCACGTGTAGCAAGGGTGTCCGAATGATAAGTGAGCGTGAGGAGGAGATGTGATCATGAGTAGGAGGAAAAGGAGGAGGTGAGGGAGTAAAGCGTAGCACAGAAAGAAGAGAAAGAGAGACAATTTAGAAATACATGCAGGAAGAGACATAGAGAACAACAACTAAAGAGAAAGAAAGAAGTAGAGAGAGAGAGAGAAAAAAAAGAAATAAAGAGGAAGCAACATAGCGCCATCTAGCGACCAGATACAGCCCCACCTTTCCAAGCCGCGCATGCGCAGTAGCTAAGCCACGCCCACCGACGGAGTGATAGCGAGCAACCTCCGCTCTATAGTGCATAGCCCATGGCTGCGTACTCCCGAGAAGGAAGCCGCGCATCTCGAAGCTAGGCGTGTCGGTCGACGGGGAGTACGAGCGGCGATGGCTCCGCGCTTCGCGGTGGCACGCTTTGCGAAACGTAGTGCAAACTGGCCGCCATTGGTTTTTGCGCAGCTCATGGCTTATAATGCACTGATCTGTACAACATACTGGCTCGTCATTCATAAAACGAAAGTATTTACCTATGGGATCTTATGTCGTGTGGCACGTGGGCCTATTATCTTTTCTATGACTATCTCGCTGTAATATTTTAAACAGAAAGGCAGTTCATGAGGTGTAGTGCCAATTCTTAAACAACCAAGTCATGAACTTAACATCATATTTGTTAGAAAAGAATGAAGAGAGAAAACGGGTGACTAATTTTAGAATAACTATCGTTGCTGAAACAAGTCCTTGAATGCTTTGTAAGTTCAACTTTCGTGATTTTGTTTTCTTCTCCAAAAAACTCGAGCTCATGATCCTCAACGATGAATATACAATACGTACAAATGCTGTCATTAACGTTGGTACCGATCAGAGAAGCTTTAGAGAAGGAGACAAACAAAATTCGGATTGTTTTGGCACCGTAAGCAGCGGTAGACATTTAGCTTGTTTTTAGATACACAAACTTGGTCGTACGAATACACAAGCAAACGAGAACAAACGTCATTACACTAAAGTACGTACTGGCCATCCTAACGCTAGTGCGACGCAGGGCGAAGGCAGCAGGCCGGAGACGCTTCGTCTCGCCTCTCGCTTAAACGCCTGTGGAAAAGTGGCAATTATGGAAACTTCAGATTTTCCTCTTGGACTTTAAATTGAACTTCACCTTTAGGTCGACACTGAAGTCGAGGTTGATGGCAACCATAATGTCGGAAATTGGCTTTGCGTTTTCACATAGTTGTTATTTCAATACTAGAGTTTGCCGTCTTCTTCAGCAGAGGGAAGCTTTTTTTTGCATCTTATCCTTGGGTATGTCGTCCGTCTTCTTACGGGTAAACTTTGCCGTTGCATTATAAGAATCATAAGGGGTTTCTTTGCTCATGCAGAAGAAAACTTGAATTGTGAGCTAGGTCAACTCCTGCAAAAGAAAGAAACCACTGTATTCAAAGAATACACAGAATCAAATGTAAAATACGGTAGGAGAGGAAATGTTGATACAAACGCCTTAGGAATCAGTAACTACCCAAGGATAACATAAGGGACAGAAGTAAGAAGAGAGCACTGACTTTTAACGTTTTATTTCTTTTCAGATAGCTTCTCATATACATATATCAATCATACAAACACAACAGCTGTGAGGAGAATGCCGCGATAATTCGCAGAAACTCCCCGTGGTACAAGCCCGAGATTTGCTTTTTCATTTTCAGTAAGCACAACGAAATATTTGGCTCACGTGTTGGCAAGAGCCTCGACTACCGATCGGCGGCATTTTATGGCATTTCAAAACGTATTTTTTCAAAGACACGTGGCTTCGGAGCGTGGGGGCCTGGGTTTCCAAGCCAGGACTGCCAAAAAAGTTTTTTTTTTTTTTGCTTATGAACCTATTTCCTTGCTGTGATGATCCTCCTATGTGAAATCGGGAGGGACAGTTTTTTGGTTGAGTCGGCGTAGAATTGCTTTTGCATATAAAATAAATTTCCTGATTTTAAACGACACACTTATGTTATAAATAGTGGCAGGATTCAGTATTTCACCTCCAATAAATGCGGTCAGCCAGGCCTAAAATAGGCCTTAATTGTTTCGAATAGTATGGGTCTTTTTAAGTAAGAGCGCCCACGACGACGCGGAACGGCTTCCCATTCCAGCATAATATAGCGCATAAAAACTATCTGCATTTGTCACATTATCAACTGGATGATCTTATGTGCGTGCTCTTGCTAGTGAAGTGGTTTCCCGCAGGTGCGCCTGGAATCACCACTTGGCATCAACATGCTGTCGGCAGCCGGTAGAACCGCCACAGCTGACAACAATGTTTTATTGTGCACTAGTCCTCGCAGCATGTGCTTTACGGAAGCAAAAGTGTCATTTCGTAACATTATTTTAGGATGAAAACATATGCGTCATTTCCAACGATATTTTCTGCCTCTTTGTACTGTAATACGAACGCATACATATAGCATGAGCAGGCTGTCCTATATGAAAATTCTCACTCACTATAGCTAACGTGCTTTTAAACATGGTACAGCAAGATTTATTTATTTATTTTTCGGTATCACCTTCAGTTCTATAATTGGTAATTATACCCGCTCGCTAGAGCTCAGAAGCCCCTCATAAGCTATTCTATGCGAGCGCGACACCTCCGGAACAGGAACTAAACTAAACAAAAAAAATAGCAGTTATGCTGGAAAATATTATTTCAACGACAAGAAAAGGAGCGGCCAGCTGAAACAGGGAACAAGCTGATAGGGGAGAGAAATGGTACAACCATTGTTCATAGTCGAATATAAGCTCCTCTGTGAATAAGCGTGGGTTTCAAATGTGGACGATTCTCTAATATGTGGAAATTCTACAGTCCGCAGATTTTGGTTGCGTTCTTCGTGGTGAACGTTCTTCTTACGACTATAGGAAACGAAGGTTCGTCACTTGCTCTTGCTTCTCCACTTTTTAAAAGTCGCAACAAGCGTGATGCTCGGCCACGAGAAATGCCAGTCTACAAAGCGCACCCACCACCTACAACTATTCATTTTCATCGAGGAGAGCGGTCACACGTGAGACGGCGACGCTCATCTGTAGAGAGGGAACACCAAACACGTATGTCGCTCTTTTCATTTCTGTACACAATAATGTTTCTCTACTAATACTGCTGCTGCTACTACTACTACTACTACTACTACTACTACTACCACTACTACTACTACTACTACTACTACCACTACCACTACTATCACTACCACTACTGTGCTACTACTACTACTACTACTACTACTACTACTACTACTACTACTACTACTACTATTACTACTACTACTACTACTACTTTCTTCTAATTTTTGTATGTCTTCCCTCAGCAGGCCATGGCCACGTACGAAGACACTCGACGAATGGGAAAATTATAGAAACCACTCGTCTTCGGTAACAATTATTTGATCGGGGCAACGGCCAGAACGCCCTCGTCTATTAACAAGACAACTCTACTACGGGTATTTAATTTGTTTCTATTTCTATTTTTTAATCTCGCATAGATGCAATAGGCCAAAACGTGTGCACTTTTCATCAAGAAAGGTAGTTAAGCTGTTTGTGCTACGACTTTATCTCACAAACCAATAAGCATCGCCTAAAGCAACCATATCAAATTTTCAAATGTGTGCATACATTTCTGAATATACAACGGGCATTTCTTGACCATGCATGCTTACTGTGCGTTCTAGGTAGAATTGCAACGAGCTCAAGTGACTCAACAAGCCCCTGCATGTAACCGCGCATCCGCAACTACAAACTGCGGAAAATACAAAATATAACAAAAGCGCGTATCACCGTCAGAGCGTCTTCCTTACGTTATCGTGAGGCAGTGCCGCGAAGCCAAGTTGCACACCAAAATTCGCACCGTACATACAATAATTTCATGAAAAGTTGTATACCGAATTATACGATATATGAAAAGAACTCCCGTTATTCTTTTCGTTTTTTTTTTTGCGAGTTCGATATATGCGGGTTCGACTGCATTTAGATTTAAGCGGCCTCTTTTTGATAATGTGGCGCGAGTGTTTATGATTTTCATTTACACCATTTTTTAAAGCAAGAGCGTATAGAGTCGTTACGGCCGCATACACAAGAGCCCTTAGTGCCTTATGCCGCCGCTCTTACCTCGTAATCGTTCTATAGCATTGAGCTATCCGTGTATAAATATATGGCACTGCGATCATTTTTTCTACAAATTTCGCGCACCGTAGAATTTCATTATATCTTCTCGTCTCGCTTTCAAAGATGAGTGTTACCCGTTGGTCTATCTTTTGCACTTCACTCGCACCGCGGTAGCATTCCACGTGTAGATTAGGTTGTATCGGCGTAGCATAGCAGGACACACCGGCACAAAGGTGATGCGACGCTGACAAGCCTCAGCGATGCAATGCGCATTCTAAGGAGATGACTGCCCTGAACATCGAGAAAGCTTTATAACCGATGAAAGCGAGCCGTTTCACTGTATACGAGTCTAATATGACGAAATCCATATTCACTTGAGAGCCTTTTCCTTTTAATATACATTGTTCATGTTCTTTTGCAGTTCACAGCACCCTCTAACTTTAGATTACCTAGTTTCATAAAATTCTTAAGGAATAGTCACCAAGTGCCTTTGTATCAGTTCATGACATGCGATATTTGAGCGGCTGATAAAAGTTACAACTGATAATCACTTACCATTGTTATTATGAGGAAACCGTGTTGCTTAACATAGCACATGCAATGATACAATTAGATAAACAATTATCCATATGAAGAGACATCAATAATTTCACGGCGTCGGGAATTTGAAGAACCAGCTGGCATGCTAACCCTGGTGGATGTACAGCGGTGAGAACTGTTAGGGTGAACACGCGAGCGCGTGGCCGACGGCACTATCAGCGCAGCGTAACAGCCATCGTTGGAAACATTGCACATGCGCAGCATGTGCTTTGCGATAGACACTTTCCACCACGCGCACTGCGTCATAGATATGCTTGTTGGGGATACGCTTGTGTGCGCGCGGTGGAAAGAGTATTTCGTAGAACGCATGATGCGCATGCGCAATGTTTCCACCGATGACCGTTACGCGGCGCCGACAGAGCCGTCGGCCACGCGCTCGCGTGTTCACCCTAAGAGTGCTCACCGCTGTACCTAATAGAGGCTTAGTGTATCACCCGTCGGTCCCGATCTTTCTACCAGTCTATCCGCAAATATTCTACTCTTTTCTAAAGAAGCTTCTAGAAACAACCCTTGCTTTTTCTACTTTTTGCAGGCGTTAACCCAAATTTACCACACGCCAAGTTGAGGGAAGTTAGAGACGGCTGTCAAAGCTACGTTAACAGTTTCACGACGTGTACCAGTAGAATTCAATGTGGGATGGAAACATGCAATAAATATACCTCTTTCTCTGACAAACTGATCATATTTAATAAAGTTTAGTGCTCACTTTTGATCATGTTCTTAATTTTTTCGTTCTGAGTTCACCAACATGAATGGCTTCACCAAGCTGAATTCGTTCAGTAAGCATTTAAAAGCTGAGCTTCGAGTGACTTTTCCAGCACTGTCTAACTTGACGCCTCTATTTTATTTTTCTTGTGTGCGTATATCTGTGTTCATTTTTTTGAGGAAAAACTGCGCACAAAGAAACTAACACTAGAAAAAGAGGGAAGACACAATCTTCATTGTCCTGGCTTTTTTTCTGCGCTTTTTTTTTAAGAATTTGAGTACGCACCAACTCGCCCAACTTGCTATTTTCTTGCACTGTACTCCCGTGTAATTCGGTTTACACATACATATGGAAATTTTCAACAGATTTTTGCAATTATAAGTAATTAATTTTTGCTTCGAGGATGCCCAGACAGCCCAAACATCCTTGTCGAGGACAGACGCTGAAAGGGGCCTTCGCTCGTTCGCTGACACAATGTCGCAAGCTTGGTTGAGCGACCCCAGTGTCTGGAACCGTCGCCTACATAAACTAGACCCATCGAGGAAGCTCCAAGTTCCATCGCACTTCTCCCGCCGTGATGCAACTTTACTGTGCCGCCTGTGGTTAGGAGTAGCTTTCACGAAGGCGTACTCTTTTCGCATAGGAATGGCAGACACCTCAAGATGCGACTCGTGCAATAGCAACGAAACGATAGAACATCTACTGTGTTTCTGCGAACGTTTTGTGAACGAAGGAAACGTTCTGTGCAATGCGCTCAACAAGCTAGACGACAGACCGTTTTCCGAAGAGAAGACCATCGGATCTTGGCCTTACGCGTCGCAGTCCAACAAAGCGACGCGAGCATTGCTACTGATTTTAACATCGACCAGTTTAAGCGGCCGCTTGTAGGCATGCAATGGACAGGCGCAAATGTACCTTGACAGTGCTTTCGTCCCTCTTGTTACCTTGTTTTAATCCCTTCCTTCCTCCCTGCAGTGTAGGGTAGCAAACCGGACGCGCGTCTGGTTGACCTCCCTGTATTTCATTCATTTCCTTCCTCCTCCTCCTCCTCCTTGCTTTATTTTTTACACCCATACGGCACTGAGACCATGCTTTATTTGAGAAAGGGAACAATTTTATAATGTCATTTATAAGCTACCCGGACTGATAAGTACGCGATTAGTGAGGAGAAGCAAATGTTTTTGGCACAGTTTTCAATATAGACATGGACTACAACTTGTGTGATCACACATCGCCTGGGACTGTTAACAAAAAAAGGACGCTGATTAATCATGATCTCCCGCCACCTACCATCGGACGCAGAAAAATAAAGACACAAAGCGTGTGCCCTAACCTCCCCCCTCTGTTTCCTTTCTTCTATTCATGTATCTCCGATTTACTGACCCTATTCGGCACACAGCGTATCAAAATATTCCCCTGGTTTTTTAGGGGCGAAGCTCCTTAAGGCGGCACCCGTTCGTCCCTCGTAGTCGTAGTCGTAGTCCGTAACCAGTCTTACGTCTTTACCTCCAAGGTGGTGCCGGTGGGAGATTTTTCCTGTGCGTTGTTGAACAATAAAAAATTCGCAGCGGTAGCTGAAAGCCCACTTCTTCTGTCTCTCATTCCCATTAGCAGCCATTCTTTACCTCCAAGGTAGTGCCTGGTGAGATTTCTCCTGTGCGTGATTAATCAATAACAATTTTGTTCAAAACGCTGTTGATTGATGAAATAAACCAACGAAAGACGCCAGATGTTTTGTAAAAGCAAAACGGAAGAACGCCAGATGTTTCTAAAGCAAGAGGAAAAGACGCCAGCTGCTTAACGAAAGACGCCAGATGTTTTCTAAAGCAATGGTTTTCTAAACAATGAAAATTCACAGCGTGCATGTAAAATTAAAGTGAGCTGCAAGTCGTGATAACTCATCGAACCTTTAATATAAACGCGCCCTATCTCACGTCGGTGATGATGTACTGGGCAGAATTCACGGAAGATTCACGGTTTACCGATGAACCTCCGCAGCTTCGCCCACTCATCATCATTCACTCCGTGGATATGCTGTGATTTTTTTTTCATTCTGCCCCCCAGCCATTTTCCGCACTTGCCTTCTCCTCCTTCACCATTGTTGTGGGGGGGAGAGTGTAAAAATTATAGTCACACAAATGCTAAGGCCACTTGTCGAAATGGCTCCAGCGACACTCCCTACTGAAGAATTTTTCATCACTTGCGTCATCATGTAATTTTTCTCGTCATTTTATTGCGATAGCAATTACATCGACACTCTCGCCTGATTTTTGCCGTCGCCGTCATGTCCCGGATATGTATATGAATGCATATATATAAAAAAGGCACAGAGAAAAATAAAGCAGAAGAAAAAAATTCCGAGGCACCCAACCAGGGACTCGAACCATCGACTCCTAGCTCACCAGCCCGCTGCATTACACAACTCAACCATGCCCCATTTTTTTTTCTTTATTGCCTGCTTTTGACATGTAAAAAACAAGCACAAGAGGAAACGCTATATACAATACAAGCACTGGTTGCGTAAAAGGGAGAGAGATCGACAGGAAAAAAAAGGGACGGGCCATACAGAAAAGTGGAAACGATAGACCATATGTTCCTCGACTGCTGGGACGCCGTGTTTTTATGGGACGTACTGCAGCGTACCATAAAAAAGATTTCCCCTTAGACCCCCTGGTATTCGATAACTCTATGTTGAAAGCGATGACGGGACAGCGTTTCATCTAATAATGTTGATTACACTCCACAGCACATGGAAGTGCAGGATGGCCATACGGCACGCTGATGTGGGCGCCGTTCCGGCGCGTCAATACTTAGCATAACCCGTTTTGTTGCAGATCAAAAAGTTCTTGAAGATGTTCCCGATTGGTTAGACCGTGTAGACGTTCTTTTACAAATGGAGGAGGTTTAGAGTGTCCTTATTAGACTCCTTTCCCCATGCATGCGCCGGCGAAATAACGGCGAGCTATTTATATACACCATTTACCGCTGGTGGTAAGCAAACCTCGGAGGAGCTTGAGCGTGTTTTCTATCACGCAACGCTCCGAATTTTCTTTCAATTCGAAAACTGCCATTGGGACGCGCACAACAAAGTGGCCCTTTTCTGTACCCACTCGTGATGTGGAAGGAAAAGAAAACAAAGAACACCGGACGCACCTTGCATCAGACGCCCCCGGTGGGAGGAAACGCAGGGGGTCACTCCACGCGCAGCAGTTAAAAAGAAAAAGAAATACCTAAGAGCATCTGATTATCCATTGTCGACACTTGCAGCCACGGTGTAAGAAAAATAATTTAGGTGTGGACACTCTCCGCCCGCCGCGAAGGAGAGCGCGTCCAGATAATGTTCGCCTTTAATACATGCGCCGGCCGCAGTTTCGTGGGGGGCGCTGCGACATGGGGGCTTAAGAAACCTATTGCGACGAGGCGAACGCGCGTTTTTCTTCATTTTTTTTTCACCTCATTGCATTTTTTCACGGCGAGTTTTCATACAGCCACGGTGTAAACGGCGCACCCGACGCACATAGCGTCCCTAACAGCGTTGCGTACGTAAAAGCGCGGCGTCTTGCTTAGAGCGGGTGAGCAGTCTTTCTGCTCGCTCACTTCTCACGTGCGCAACGCCGTTACGGACGCTACGCACGCAGCTCGTCTTCTAGAGTACATGCGCCGGCCGCGGTTGCGTGGGAGGCGCTGCGACATGGGGGCCGAGAGGAGGAAAGAGGCGAACATTATGTGGACGCGCCGTCGGGCGGAGTGTCCACACCTAAATTATTTTTCTTACACCGTGCTTGCAGCGCATTACTCAAGCACAAAGATGTAACAACTGCGACAGTTCACGCTTGTCCTGTGCATGCCTGTGCGTTCATTCCGGGCGTCCTTCTTTGTGCTTCAGCGGCGCCCTGCAAGTATCGAGCTGCTTCTCGCTCTTCGTGTGACATTGCAATTTCTTGCTATCGCGTTAATTGCTTCGCCCTTGCGGCGAAACTGTGGCTTATCAAAATTCATTGGTTCATGTGCACCTCCTTATATATTGGCGTTTAAATAACGTTCTGCTTTTTAATTTCATATTGTGTTTCGGAGTCTTTGCAGCGTTTACACGCAACGCGCAGAACAATTACCAGAAGAGCTCCTCCAGTGCGTGCGTGCATTCTTCTAGAGGGCTCCAGAACACCCCTTTCATAGATGGCAACATGGAATAGATGGTATACCCAAATTTTTTATTCATGGACGAAAGCTTTACCTGGATCACCTAAGACCACCTGTGATCACATAAGGTATAGATTGTGATTCAAAAATGCATTCTCTTTATTTTTCCATGCGTCACTGTTTTTTACTTACATGTGCAAATGTTTGCAATATGTTTCCAATATATGCAATATGTTTGTCCACGCAAAATACTCGGGTCCACAATAGCGCGTCCCATATTCCAGCCAGCGTTGGCAAGATAATTATTCCAAAGGAAACAAAGGTTCTTCCTACACTTTTTTATATTGCGCTCATTATTAAATAAGTTACCATTTGGAAGCTTTCTATAGTACCTTTGAAAGAAAGAAAAAACACATTCTTGTATAGAAATCACTGGCAAAACTGCACGTAAGGGCCACTAAAATAGCGAGAGAAATGCACCCTTCTTTTGTTTATTCACAGTGTAATGAGAAATATGAGACCGTGCGTATGGCTGGAGACATGTTGGCGTTTTCTTTAAATTACATTTTTCACGTTCTGGATCACTTTCTAAATGCTGGCTCTAGTTTTCGTGCTGCGAAAAGAAAGCGGCCGGTCGAACGACAAAGCTTGCTGCATCATGCAACCTGGCTGTGAATTTGTTGTTGTGGAGCTGCTGCTTTGTTTGTATCTCACGTACAATTATTTGGAGCAACTTCTATCCGGCCGATCTTCAGCACATAAGAAACGGCACGGCCACTAGGCTTACTTGGTCACATGCGACGCGTTACAACTTGTTGGCAAGCAAAATAATACGTTTTTTGTTTTTCTTTTTTTTTACACAGAACGTATGATGACGTCCTTAACTTCTTTCGGAGGGATTTAGAAAAAAAAAAAAGAGTAAAATGGCCTTATGGAGAAAACTACCCTCAAAATTCGGCGTTTTGCGTTTCAGCCCAATTTTGAAGTAAAATTGAGCACTGCAAAACCACGAGAAATTATTTTAAAAGAGAGCTCAAATATCAAAGTTAATATGTACGGACTTAAAGCTGAGCATTTTGACAGATGGGCCTGTCTGGTTGGGTAAATTAATTTAGACTCTCGAAAAGCTCCAACCGAAAAATGGGCTTATTTCCCGACGTTTCGGAATCAAGTCGATGCTTTCTTCAGGGGCAGTGACAGCGGAGGGGTCGAGGTGCAACTTTTAACTTCTCTCTCGAACCAGCTGGGGAGAAGGATGGAAGGCGCGTCTTCTTTAGTGGTGAGAGTGTTGAGGGGGTTCTGGTGGCCGCGGTGTCTGCGGTTGCGTGAGATTCATGGGCTGGGGGCGGCCGGGATGGTTTAGTTCACTCGGGACTTTGTTTCTGTTGGTTTTCTTGCTGTGGTTAGTCCGTGAATGTATAATGACGGCAGATTTGCCTTGCATCGGTTCAAGTTGCCTTCGGTGTTCTGGCATCTAATATGCTACCGTAGCTGTTGCATATTATCTTGCTTTGAGGAAACTTGTAGTGCAATGACATATGCAAGATCCCCGCATCATAAAAAATAAAAAGAAGACGCTTGGCTACGCCACCTTGAAGTTTCCGCACCGTTCGCCGTGACGTCACATACTTTGACGGCGCCTACTAGGGTCTACGTAGTTCTTAATTGGTAAAAATGTAGTACATGGTCCTCTGAGGGGGCCATAGACTTAACATACCAAGTTTGAGGAAATTTCATTGATCGAATGGCGCCAATATACGATAAATGCTCTTTGAAATCCGTGACGTCACGCGTGGAGATTTCGGCAGGAAATTTAAAAATGAAACTTTGACCTTGATTTTCTCCTTTATATATAAAGCTATGATATTGACATTAACGACATCAGAGTTCTCAGAGTACAATTTATTAATTTAAGCTGATGCATTGTTTCTCTTTAGTGTCCCTTTAATAGAGTCTTTTAGCAAGTTATGGGAATAGGGTACGCAAATACGGTAATGCAGTACGGTAACGCTCTTCCTTCCCCGCTCGTTGTGTTCAGCCCACTCCCAGTTTCAGTTACTGTGCGCCCCCCGAACGACAGGCTCCTCGTTAATGCGTAGGCTGGCAGGCAACGATCAGGCGTGACAATCCCACAGTAATTTTTGAAAAAGCTTTTGTGGTGTTGGGGTGCCTTCACCGGCAAAAGCACAACGAGCGGGAAAGGATGAGCGCTACCGTACGGCCTTACCGTATTTGTGAACCTCATTTGCGTAACTTGCTAAAAGACTCTAATACAAACATGTTTGGTTCCCCTGTTTTTGTTTTTCGCACAATTTCAACATATCTTTGCTTCGAAATTTCTGCCTGAGGTACGCGTTAATACCTGAGGTATGAGTCATTGCTCACGTTGCATGACCTCAGTTGTTCCGGATTACCAAGTTTTCTCGTGAACAGAAAAACGATTTTAAAAAATTCGATTTCCCTCCGGAACAAAATAATAGATGAAGTTTCAGTTGCGTTTTCGTTCCGGTCAAAAATGTTTTTTTTTGTCGTTTTTCATTTTTGGTTTTCGTTCCGTTCGGACACCCTGGTGAAAAAAGTGGTGTAATAGTCGTGCGAGCGACCATTCATTCGGGGCTGCGGTTGCTCCGTGGCTATCATGAACCACGACCAAGTACAGACCGCGTTGCGGGCTCAATCGTGTACTCAACAAATGAATTTCGAAGGAGATTGAACGTGACGTATTGATAGAACTTTTGTATATTCACGGTAATGGACCCCTGCTGGCCAAATATGATTGGAAGTCCCGCTCTCAACGTCATCCTTCACCCGTGTTTTGCTTACATAGCCAGCGCTGCGCCACTTTTTTGCACATTGCGGATAGCTGGCAGCACACTGCCAGCGTCAAGGTCTATGAGCCCAGAGAGAGAGAGAGAGAGAGCCCAGAATTCTGAGCCCAGAATGAGGAGAAGGCGAGGCGGCTCTCAGGTGAGAAAATTTCTTATATTGCTTTGACAGTGATGGATAGAGACCACCTTGACGACGAGGATTTTTCACGGGATATTTAGGGCTGTGAAAGCACTGATAGTGACAGCGATGATGAAGATGCTTCTGCTAAATCATGAGGAGCGAGTCTGTTTCGCTTGCTTCGCTGTTTGACCACCTGTACGGAGTTCTTTTCACACTCGTAAGTAACTTGGAGTATACTTGATATATAAAGTATTGTTGAGATCAAAATAAAAGAATAGCTTTTTCGGATGCGGCGCGTGTTGTGCAACTTTTGTGGCCTCACGCCACCAAGGCTGCACGATCCAAGCGGAACCTACGATAGCTGCCACAAGCCTTGCCGCTGAGTTGCCAAATTAACTCAACCTCATCCGACCGAACGGCGTCGTTATTGAGAAATTCTTCGACACTGAATAAAACACGCATGTGCAATCGTTTCGAGGTGCTTATGAAACCTTACCACGCAAGTAATGATGACGACGCAGCATGTTTACAAACCATCGTCACGCTAAACAAGCGGACCCTTGCAGCAACGATGGCTTCACTCGCTAACGGCCTATAGACGTCAGACTCTGCCCAGGCGGCGCTGCGACAAACACCGCCACCAGCGCCCTCATCGCAGCAGCCCTGATGCTTACTGGGTAGTACAAAGAGAGCAGTCTGCAAGCCAATGTGCATAGGCAACAATATAACCCCCCTCTTTTGTTAGTGTCGAGGCGCAGTTTCCTGAAAATCAAGGACCTGGAAAGCCTTTTCAGCCAATCCACGCTTCAGAAACAAAGGAAGCTGATCAAAGCGAATTACGAGTACAATGCAAAAGAAGTTTTAGTTATTCCGGCGTGCTGCAACTTGCAAGTAAAAGCGAGCATCGCACGACATCGAGTTCGACGCAAGCCCTCCGACATCCGTTCTGTAGCGTCTAAATGCGTTAAAGTCGGGTATATACGTAATGCCAAAGCGATGAAGTACATACATGATCAATTTTCTTAGCTATATGTCTTACGATCAGTGGTACAAAACTCGCTTTATCAAGGACGAATGGCACCGGCGATTTTCCTCTTTTCAGTTGTATTCTCCCTTAATTCATCTCTCGATTCCTGTGCATTGGGCTGTTTTATTACGTATCCTCAAGTGCTCTCTTGATGGTCGTCTTCCGTTTGTATATACTGCAAATGGGGATACGTGCGAGTCCACTTTCGCGGGGTACAACCAAAGACAAAACCATGGCCTCCGAGATAGCTGCGGCAACCGCGGAGGCCACGGGCAAAACAAGCCTGAAGGTGGTCACGACCAGCATTTTGCGATTTACTTCTATGATGTGGTAGCTAGTTAGAACCAGAACGCTGAGCCTTCAGAACGTACGTCCGCGTTGCTGTGTGGTGACGATCAACTGCGATTATAGGTTGTCGCAATGTGCATATCTTCAGTCTGCCTCTAGCTGCTCACTTCGTGTTACACGGCACGCACCGCGGTCAGAGCCTCTGGTGAGCTTCATAGTCAAGGTTACCACGGTTCTCTGTCAGGGCTACGCAGAACAACAGCAGAGCCACATTATCACACTTTCTCATGCGACCGGCTGTGGAGATCGCGGGTACTTTGCTTACCCAACACGCTCGCAACGGCCCGTTATCCAGCACACTCACCCTTCTTCGTACGACAACTATGGAAATTGGTAAAACTGAAGGTTGTTATTCAGTCTTTTACGTCCGTGGCAACTCACAACGCAGCAGTAGCGTCGATTGCGGATTCTTCGTAGCGTGCGGAGCGGTCTCGTCTGCTGTTGTTTTTGCTGTTGTTTTCGCTGGCGAGTGATCCAGCAAGCACTTCATGACGGTTCATTGGCGCGTCCGACTAGCGGTGCAAAGTTCACAGCTCTCATTCTGAGTGTTAAATGCGCAAACACACGCGATATTAGGCTCAATCGTTGTTTCGAACTCGCTAGTTGCACCTCGTCCCACAGCAGACAGTGCGAGGGAGTCGGTCTTTGTACTACCCAATACTTCTCCGACAGGTGGAGCCACGCGTCTTGGAAACTTCAGAGACTGACGTGTTTTATTACGGCATATCCGTAATGCAGGCGCGTTACGTATATATAGTGTCGTTCAGTTCATACGTGTTCTGTAGCAGGCACAAGATTTCGTAAGCGCCGTTGATTTGCGTTGGTAGCGGAGCTGAAATATAACCTCTCACACCACGGTAAATAATGAGGTAGCGAGCATTTAGCGCTTTCCATGATTTGGGCAAGTTTTTTGGCCTGGTATTAATTTCAGTACAGCTCATGACTTAATCAGGTGAAACTGGCACAGGGCGTGCGTCCGCACGTCCTATCTTTCCCTAAGCTAGCAGATGGGTTGACCCTCCTTCGGGTCCATCTTGAATCGCACAGCGCGCCTTCTATAATCCGTGGGCATTGCGAATACTGCACATGCAGTGATAACTAATGAAGATATCATCTGCTATGGGCACCTTTTCTTTTCAATGTACGATCGTTGCATTCCTTTGGAAGCCTAGTCAGGAGACTCGGCTAGTTTTAGCTCACATGAAAAAAGAAGAAAAACATTCAGTTGAACTCCCTTTGTACCAAGCCAACGTTTACGCGGCGCTTTAGTGAGAGACGTAGGCTACATATTTCTGATTACTCAACGTAAATGAACTTGACTGGATTCAAACAAGATATGGAGTACGTTGACGAGAATCAACATATGAATCCTTTACAAAATCACAAGAATCACAATGTAAGAACCGTGAAAATATGGAGTAGCATTTATGTCGCAGAAATGCAAGCATAAGGAGCTACTAATTATCTAATGATTTATGTGCTTTGAATCATATTATATCTGCAATTAATTTACTGCAGCTATAGTTCCAGGGTAAAAATAATCGGCCACCCTGTTGCCGCTCTATAACAACAAAACGAGTCCTTCACAAACATAAGAACAAATTACATGTGTTCGTAGAACGCCTCGAATAGCCTATACGCCAAGAGCAAAAAAGGGACATAACAGAAGAGGTACGAGTTATATGGGCATTGTTTGAACAAGTATATAAGCAGCGGCAGGCGAGAACCGTTGATTTTAGACTTGTACGATGCTTCAGAATAATGAAGTTTTACATCTCGAATGTTCTGGCTGTCATGGTGGTTGTAGGCGTTATTCTTTTGACTACAGAAAATCAAGGCCCACAGACTGTGCTCGCTGTGCCTCTTCCAGGGTCTTCTGCAAGTAGGCCTCGTTCCAGACGTAGTGGTCCGCTGGAAGGTGTGCCACGATATCGTCCTCACTTTCATAAAAACAATGACACACGTCATCAGCGGTCCCGCCGGGACAGTGGATTTTCAACCAATGTTACTCACGTAGGTGTGTAATCTCTTTTCTGTTATAATCTGCCGCCTTAGTATTAAGTCAGAGCTTGTACTGTGTCTACTTCTCTATGTGCCGTATTCTTTCTGCTGCAATTCATTATTCATGTTCGCGCTTGATTATCCTTCGTCATTGTTATCATCTTTCACCGGTTATAAAATAGTTACACGTGTTATCACATGGTACAGGGTGCGCTTTTCCGTACAGCAATTTTCGCAAGTGGTTTTCAATACTATAATTAGATTGCACGCACGATGCAAATAGCTTAGAACGCTTTAGAACTCACGTGACCACTACTAGTAGCACCGCGTGTACAAGCACATGCGTTTTCGCGAAGGACAAACGTGTTGACGACAAACGACTCTTCTTACGCTATTATTTACGTGAAGTGTGTCGTTTTATTGAGCAGAAGGTCGGCCATTGGATATTCCAATATTTTGTGGTTCGAAATCTGCGTTCTTCCCTGTCACGACCACCTGACCATATGAATTTGTTTAGGTTAGACCAGTTAACCACTTTACTTCTGGTCTTATTAAAGGACGGCGCGAAAAAACACAAGGCTGCACACGGAGAACCAGAAAACACAGGACGAGTTTTGACTGCCAACTCCCAAAATTGTGCGACGCGCATGACGTACTCCAGAAACGCCGCCGTAAAATCGGTAAATATTAAACAAACAAATAAACACACACACCTACATGTGTCTAAATGGAGAAATAAAAGTGGAGAACAGAAGAAGTGATCAACGCATCGCCCATCGTTGAGCACGTCGTGTGTGTGGGGTGTCACCTATATTAAGGTTTTCAGCGTTAACATTTAATGTGGCAGTCTCCGCTCAGCCTGTATTTTCTTCTTCCTTTATCGGTTTTTGAAGCGCTGTTCTTTTGTTTCGAAACCATAACAGAGAACCCAACTTTCCACCTGAATTCTGGTCTTGTATATTCACCTTCTTTAGAAAGCGCAAAAAAAATCTGCCCTCAGAAATTCTATATTCCGACCCTTAGAGTTAGTTGTGTGTTGCTACAGTACATGTTAGCGTCTGCATCTTTCATGGTTGTCTGGCTCGTCTACGTTGTGGTCTGTTGGCCTGAATGAACACTTTGGAACATTTTTGTGCGAATTTGTCTTGCTCCTCTCGACAACACCTCTTGATACGATGCGAACGAACGCACTGACGTGTTATCGCTTTCTATAACCCTCATTCCGTCCGCCTTTGGTGCTGTTACGAATGTGCTGCTAACGAATCTGTTTTCTGGAAGATATTACGCTACTAAGCAGCAAAATTCCATTTAAATAAATACATTCACTCCAACAGGCATAAACAGTAATGAGCACGAATAAATTAATTTAGCAAACATTTTTCATGAATCCTACGGCTATAAGCTGGGTGCATTGGTAATTATCATGGTAGTTCCTGCATCAGTTTTTTTGGAAGCCGTCTTGGAAACAGCCAGTGCACGAGCACACACCTGAAAGTATACCACAGAGATTTCTGTGGGGTTCGTAAATAGCGTAAAACCACAATATATTGTTAGTTAATACTATGGTATTTACAAATGTAGAACGTTTGGAAATAGCGCAGTACTAACCAACAAGACATCATCTAGAACACGACTGTCAAAGGCGTCTAAGCTGTTGCCAATACAGCCTCAGTAACAGCAACTTAACCACCTTCTTATGCCATTGCCTTGCTTGCATGTATTGTTTGACCATCTGAAAGAAATATTCATTAATCATTCAACTTTGATATATCATTAACATTTATAAACATAAAATGCGTTGATCTTGAAAGCAGCCGAAAGGCGATGAATATGAAGGGCGTGGATACTGAAAAAAAAGAAAAACATGTCATTATGTGGAAGTGACAATGTTGAATAAGGAAGCGTCATGAACTCGTGCCTTCAGCATGCTAAAATTTGTTGTATTTTACGCGTAGTCCCACAGTATGATTGAGACACGCCCTAGTGGAGAGTGCTGGAATTGTCGACCACCTGGTTTTATTTAACGTGCAATGACATCGCACATTACAATGGCTTCTAGCATTTAGTCTTCATTGAAATGCGATTGCTGCGGTCGGACTGCTGCGGACTGATTGAACCCATGACCTTCGGGTCTGCAGCTGAGCTCCTTAACCACTGTACCGCCGCAGCGGACCTTGCCCATACTGTCACCTATGCAAAGCAGTATTGTAACGGTGTTTCATCGTCTTTGTCTTCCCGTGAATCCTCATGGCGGTGTAGGTAACAGGAACTCTTAGCACGATTTTGACATTACGGCTGCAGTGCCTTGTTCTGAAGCACTGCGCCTTCAACTATAGCTTTTTTCAAGCACTTTGCACACAATGTACACATTGGGCACTTCGCAAGTGTGTGATAGGATATCTGAAGGTGACTCCTAAACACCTGTCGCTTTAAAAATGTGGTGAGAGAGTGGCCACGCAGAAGGGCAGCTGCTTGGCCTTGTTCTACTTCCATACATATGTAGTTAATGCAACGCATAAAAGTAGCAAAACAGAAATGCCAACGTAACAGTCGTCATTGTCTCCACAAATTTAATAAACAGCTGCACCATTGTCACCTTAGAGTGCGCAGGTAGCCTAACCACACTGAGAAGCGCTGGAAGCACTGCAGCGAAAGCACAGCACTACGATTCACCAGCACAAGTGCGTTATTTCTCGCACATTTCAAGATTAAGCAACCTTCTCTGAAAGCACCTGTAGAACTCACCATATCTGTACTTGTTCTCAATTGTGCTTTGAAGTACAATGAAAAGCGCAAGTACCATTATAGCTTACTTCGATTTATGTAAATCAGAACGCCAGTCTCCGCGTCTACACAATACTATATTGAATACAATGAAAATGATTGGATTGCTATTGCGCTCGATTATTTGTGCCGTCTAAGGAAGAATGACGATTTGAAGGCAGTTTCAGTTGACGTACAGCTGAGGTCGAATTCGAAACGCTTCTTTGCCTTCATTACTTAAGGAACTTTTGCACATCGATGCTATGCATCTATCAAAACTCACAATTTGAAGAAATTCACGAGCGTTAAGATAGCACCAATCCCCAATCCTTAATCATTTTTCAAACTTAAGGAAGAGTTGCTCTTCTAGTCATATTTTCAGGATGTAACATTACGGATTGCTCCAAAAACTACGCCTGAGTTAAACAAACACGGAGTTCTGTAAAAACATAGGTCTTTCCACAATACCTGCACAAAACTGCTGTAATGCAGCAGAATCATGGCGAACGAACACCTTGAATGATTCCCGTTTACGGAGGAATACATGCTCCAACGTTGGCAACAACCCGCAGGTTGTGCTCTTGAAGTGCAACGCAGCCGCCAACGCTGACACGACGCTGAATCCATTTTGCAATAGCGTTAGAAATGGTGTTAAATAGATTCGCTGGCCATACATGCACGAGTGCAAATCAATATTTCAATGTTAGTAACATTAATTAACCTAGCACGATGTCTTTGGATGGGCGATGTACCTTCTTCACCCCTATTCTTCCTCCCTTCCCGCCACCACACACACAAATGTCAGAGCAGTGGGCGTGTACCCATCGCGAAGACGCACCGAAAGGTATACGTTTGATAAGCGGGGGTGCGAAACAGCTCACAATAGAGTAGGGGCACGAATGAGAGACGTATGTTGCAAATGGGATAAGAGGCAAAATTAGCGAATGGTCAACTGTGTGTGTGTGTGTGTGTTTTTTGTCCGTTATCTTCACGCCTCTTGGGAAAAAAATGTGTGATAAAATTGAACATTTGTTATTCCAGGAGGGCCTAAACCTCGACCGAAACGGTCCCACGGACCGTCACTCGGTGAGTAATGTGTTTAGGCGCTGTAGAGATTCACGCCCTATCTAGTACGAAATAGAAAACGAAATGGATGTTCTAACATCTCTATAGTGTTTGAAATGAACCAGTTACACAATCATGCATGTGATCTTTTTACTGTTGTTATCTCTCGCGGCCTAAATGCGCCTACTATTCTGGCACGTAAGAATAAATCGCGACAATGATGTCAATAATAAAAAGTACACAATTATTTATTTATATATTGTTTATTTAGAAGATACAGCCAGCCCTGTTTAGGCCCTAGCATGAGGGGCAAAAGTGCATTCAAAAAGGCAATACATTAGACATATTTACATAGAGTGCATCGAAAGAAAAAAAAAACACCTATTTCCTGATTCCCACAGCCAACAGTCAACTACAACAGAAATGCAGCCAAGTGCTACAGAAAAATATGAGGAAAACAAGGCAAACACACATAACGTAACGGTCACAGATCTAGGAAGCGCTTGTAAGGAATTGAATTGAGAGACGCGGGAGACGGCGGTGGCACAGCAAACACATTATCTAACATCAAACAATTTTCGCACAAAGAAACTCCACTCAGAACGAATACGTCCACACCACGCTAATGAAACCTATATATAAGCTATGAACAACATCTGACTACAATAATAGTCCGGCCACATTGGCCTCGCAGTCGCTTCCGTAATGGAGCGTCCTTACCGTTTGTAGAACTGGAAGCTGGGCCAGTTGGTGACAGTTCTTGAGCATATCGAAATACGTCGTAACCACGGCGCGGGCAAAGAAATGGAAGGGGCAAACCACAGCACTGTTTGTGCGGTCGGCACGGCGTCTAAGTCAAGTCCTTGTCGTCCGTGTTACGTCGTGCTCACCGTCGTCGCTCTTGATGAGGTCCTGCGGTCGTCGTCGCTCAGAAGCAACCGGAAGATCTGTTTGTTGCCGGTTTGCCGGTCATCGTCCTGATCGTCACTGCGGTATAGTTAGCCCTAGCTGCCTTCTTGATCCCTTGATTCCAAGTGAGTCTGTGGCTTAAGTGACGACGTGGCGCTCGGGGACTGTACTGTGGATCCAAGCCGTTCTGCCAACCATAGGCGTGCGCAGGGTTCCCCATTAGGGGGGGAGGGGGGGCAAATGTTCGTCGCAGCGCCCCCCCCACTCTACTAAGTCATGTATGGAGCAGATTTTGCGCCCCCCCCCCCCCACCGTCTTGAGTGACTAGAAGAGTCAATGTACGGGTCACATTTCGCCCCCCCCCCTTAGGTCATTAGCAGGGGCGGCCGCCCCCCCCCTGCCCCCTCCCCCCCCCTGTGCGCACGCCTATGCTGCCAACTAAAGTGGAGTGCCGCAGGTGCTCCGGAACCCGTTGCGACTCCGCGGTAGCTCAGCCGGTCGTTGCTGAGATCAATGTCCGCACCAAGAACTCCTAGTGCTGCATTTTCGGACCCGGCACTGGCTGCTCTCGTCACCTGTGAGACGCTGGCTTCCTTGGCCATCTTCGAATGGTGCCCCACAGACAATCCTCGTTTCCTCTACTTGGGATTTTCACTACGGCTTGGGTCGCATACCACGAGCCCTACTACGGCAAATCACGCACGTGGACCTGACAGAGGTGCACACCATCGATGAATTTTATTGCGATAGCAATTATATGGACAGTCTCGGCTAAATTTTGCCGTCATCGTCGCAGTCATGCACCGTATAAGTATAAGTATGTATATATATATAAAAGCCCCAAAGAAAAATAATTCAGAAAAATGCTTCCGAAGCGCGGAATCGAACCAGGGACCTCATGCTCCGCAGCGAGTGGCGCTAACCGCTACGCCACGAAACGCAGATCCTCCACGTAGCTAACGGCGAGCGTTATATACACAACCTTTACCGCTGGACGCACTCATAGACGGCCGGCGCTTATAAGCGTTTCTTCATTACCAGCGAGATGGCGCTAGGAGCACCACGGGCGCATATAAAATTCGTCGGCGAGCTCGCTCGCTTCTTCTTATATTTGCGCAGGGAGAACCTTGCCCTTCGGCTGTCTGCTCGCGCGGTTTTCTGGTGGTGAGGGCAAGAGGGTTGTTTCAAGCTTTCACCGTGGTGTCCGCGCTCATGTTACGGAGCGTACGAAAGTCACTCGAGCTCCAGGGACGCCGCCAAACGAAACAAACAGACGATGAGCGCGAACTATCAAGTGTCACAGCTCGACACTTGAAGCACGCTAGTTTTCTTCGCTGCTTCGGCCGCCTTTGCAACAGGATCGCTGTTCAAACTGAGAGTATCCATTGGCGAGCCTCACTTCGATAGCGTTAGTTTCTTGCTATCGCATTCATTGCTTCGCCCTTGCGGCGAAACTGTGACTTTTTTTTTCACTCCTCGCATATCATCGCGTACGATCAAAACTTTTCATCATTCGGCACGTGCCTCACGCACCTTAATCATGAGAGTAACCTTGGTTTGATAACAAATTCTGAAAATTTATTTTCACCTTTCATTTTGTCCTTAATGCGAGTGACGTGTGTAGACTGTGCGTGAAGGACGGAGCTACCGCGGCTCACATCCTTTGGAACTGTAGCGTAAATCCGAGAGAAGCCGGTGAGAAAACGACGATCCCGCCGTAGCTAGACACTGCAACGGGGATCTACGATCAAGAGACACAACTCAAGGTCGTCCAGCAAGTCTCGACACCTCTAGAGAGGCAGTGACCGAGCGAAACCGAGGAGAACGAGGACAGCACCCCAGGAAGGGGACGGCGGCCCTCTCGGACCCGCGGAAGAAGCGAGGCAGCAAGGCCTCGAGGAGCACACAACGCACGAGACTAGCGTGATGGCCGCGTCGCGATGAAAGCTCGTCCTCCCTGCGTGGAGAGAGCCTCATCGTCTCTGCAGACATTTTCATAAAGTTGTTCTCTCTCTCTCTCTCTCTGAACGTGTGCCAGAGCATCACAACATTTCTGATCTGATGGTTATCATGGCAATTTTGATGAGGATGACAATGTTACTTTTCCCATAGCACAAGAAGCGCTACTACAAATATTAGTTGAGAAAGAAGTATTACTACAAATATTGGTAGCACAGAGGAGTCTATTGGAGAATGAACACGCCTTATACGGAAAGTATTCTAGCTACCTAAGAGAATAATGCTTATGTATAGCGACAGACACACACTCATTCTTCCCCATCAAGAGATGTATCGCACTTCCCAAAATCGCGGCATGTATATTACTCATGGTAGTTCGTGAGCATACACCGGAAACTGCGTAATTCTTTTTCTACGAAAGAAAAAAGTTCTGAATATGAAAGCAAATGTTTTGGAAAACCGTCAGATACCCAAGCAATTGCTGTTGCTGTATGCGATATTAGCAGTGCCCAGAAAAACATTTTCATCGAAAAAACAATGCTGCGCGAAAACAAGTCAACCTTATTTTTTGTCCCCTCATAACCCTTCTGTATTTGTTGCTGTCTCCTTGTCAAAGAGCAATCAAAGCGGAAACCCCCTGTTGAAAGGCATTTCATTTGCAGTGCAACTTCCCCAAATCCAAACCTTGTATTGTGACGATTACCACAGCCACTGCCTCTGACAGAGGCGGGATCACTGATTTTATGTAGCTTGCCTGACATGCAAGAGGCGCAAAAGACAGCGACATTATAAGGTTTGGTGGTTTTCAAGATAGGCGAAAGCGTGTCAATAAGAGAAAACCTCTATACCTTCGCTGACTGTTGCTTGCAATGCACGCACACAGCTTCATACTTGGTCTGTACTTATAGGTAAAAGCGCGACATTCGAACATTCATGTTAAGATACGGGGCGGGTAAACATGGACGACACGGCGCTCTTGTTGTCCTGACTTCTCTCTTGCGTTCATGTTTGCAAGCCCCGTCTTTAACAGGAATCCCTACCAACTAGCTCCGCTTTCTGTTATTTTGAAATTCAAATATTATTCATAATTTAGGCCTCTTTAACATGACAGCGTATAGAACCCTTGTCGCAGAAATTGCGGTGTCGGAGTTGGCGGCGTTGACCCTGAGCGAAAGGTGCATAGAATAAAAATAAGGGTTAGAGCCGGAATCGAACCTAGGCATTCTGTGTGGTATTCAGGAACCCTACCACAGGGCCACTCCGGTGCTCTAAACTGCTTCGGAGGGCACTATACAGTAGTCACATCAGTGAAGGTGTTACGTTAACAGCTGCAATATTGCATAGCAGAAGCGTAGAAAAGCACAGGCTTCATACAGTGTCAAATGGGTACCAAGTGAGTGCTTGAAATCTGCTAACCTATTACAAAGGGCTCAACTTCAACTCATCATAATCAGCCACAGCATCAAAAAGCTGTGCAGCTACGTAGGTGCTCGTATGCTTTACTGAAGCCTGGTGGAAAATTCACAAATGTAATTACAGTTGGCACCCTAGGAGAGCTTACAGCGGTCAATGTCACACGCACAGGCGTTCCTTCTCTTACAGCACGGTTGGGGTGTCCACCGGGATGCGAAGCACGGCAAGCGAATGAACACGCGATGCGAATAGGGACCGATAACGCTATCGCGCGGCAATCTTGAAGGTGCTGCTTAAGCGTTCTCCAACTTTCTCCGGGTACAGTCCTAGCCTATTCTCTTCGATCATAAAATACCTCATACTTGTTGATGCACCTGCGCATACAAATAAAACAAACGCCTGCATTGTGCAGAATATAACGACTGCAGATGCATTGAATAACATTTGCACAAAGGTTGCCACATATACTCTCTTTTCGACGACGCATTATTATACTTCACTTTCTTGAAATATTCTAAACGCAAGAGCGCCTGAGCAGTTTTCTGCAGTCGTGTACCAATATATTGTAAAAGAGGGTTGTACACTGCTCCATTACATTGTTCTGTTTGCTGTTTGTTGTGGAAGTTTGTACGTTACTTATTTTATTTTAATATTTATTCGTTAATAATTATGCCACTGCACTTTTATAAGGTGACGCCATCTGTAAACAAATAAACCAATCAATCGAAAATTGGGCTCCTACTGCAGGAACGCCGACAGGACAAAGGAGTCCGGAGCGGCAATCACGAAGCAAGGAGACAACGGTTTAAATGCCCTCCATATTTTTGGAGTATTCGCAACGAAATTCTACGGACCAGATTGAAACCAGGAAATAAAAGAAAACTTCTTTCTAGGACTTCTGCTTTAACGAATGCGGTTCTTGCACTGTCATATCCTCGTATTATTTTATACCACGATATATCATGAAGTCTGAAAACGCTTAACGTTTCGTCAAGCTGAAGAAATGCGCGTTGAAGCTGTGAGCCAAAAATGAAAAAAAAAAAACACAGTAACCCGCTCATTATTCATCAATAAACGTCATTTTAGGGGCGAAGCACCTTAGGGTATTAGAGTGTCGACGTGCATCGTCGTCATCATCTGCAGTCGCGGCGTGCATCGTCGTCTGCTGTCGTGACGGTCTATTTGCTTGAGCGCAAGGGAGGGCGCCACCGCCTCAGAGCTCGCTGTGTGTAGCGAAAGAGCGAACTGCGCGCGTGGACTATGGAAACAATATTCCTGCTGTTAACGCTGAACTACCAGCACGCAAGGAACGAGAACCCGCCCTCGCCCGCGAAAGACAACGCCGACGCAGGTAACGTCTGCTAGCGAGTTTCTTGACTGAAAAAAAAAAAAAAAACGACTGCTCGCGCTGCACATCCGTTCACAGCCCACCTCGCATATATAGGCACTAAATCTTGACCTGCTATGTAGTGCCGGTGGGAGGCTTCTCTTGTGCGTAGTTAAGCAATAAAGATTCACCGCGTACACGTTAACTAAAAGCGGACTGCAGGTCTCTATGTCTAATCTTTCTTCCGTCTTTCATTGCCCATTAGCTGTGATTTTGCTGTGGGATATACCGGCGCACACTGCATGCTTCGCCCCTCCACAGGTTTCGCGTTATTGCAGCTGAAACACCTTTCCTACGTGCTTCGCGCCTCCCCAATTTTTTTTACGTTGTCCTTTAAACCCCGAGTGCTTGGTTCCTTGTGGGCTTTGGGGCGTACCATAAGGAGGACAGCTGCTGTGATAACTGACATCCTGGTGATGATATCTAGAGAAAACTAGCTATTTTTTATGCGTAGCAATCCACTTTCCCGGATATATTTTACATTTATTTTACTGATTGCTTGCCTCCGAATTTGTCCACAGTCACAACAGATTAGGGAGCGTACATCATCAGTGGTACACAAATATGTAGTAAATGCTTGTGGTGTAGGTAATACAAAATGCTCAGATAAATACAGCAATGCAAGACATGAGCCACGACAATAATGGTAGTTAACTACGTGATATCAATGCAATGGAAGTAATATTATTAGTCGTATAATATAAAAATCATAGTAAGAGTAATGCAAGCCTCTGGTTTTCCTTAAAATGAGAGGTGCCATACGGTAAGATTTGCTGTGTTTACTATGCCTAAAATGCTTCAGGATGTACATCGAGCTTCCCAGAAGATATAGTCAGCAAAATACCAAGACTGTCACGCGAATGATCATTCTATAAACTACGAAATATATGTCAGATGGGTTCCGACGAAATCTAATGTGAGAGCTCTCCAGGTATTGCGAATTCTTAAGAGATGGCCTTCGGTGTAAGCGAGCGCCAGTTCGACCTATACTTGAACACATATAAAAGAGAGGACTGCGTCACTGAGAAAAGCTCAGGCATGTGCTTGCAGTAAATGTGTTGCGTTCGACACAACAATTCGTGTTGCAGTGGATACGTGAAGGACAATGTTGGCATTGTTGGCTGACTTGTACGGCTAATGTTGTCGAATTGTTCGAATTTTGGTAAAAGTTGTGGAGTTTTGCGGCTGCATCTAGCCCTGAACCCTTTAGAGATGAGGCCAAGACCCAAAGAGATACATCTTTACTGGTCCAAGCCTTGGCCGCAACTGCTCGCTGCCAGCGGCTGCCGCGTGACACGAGCGCGCATGCGATCGTCGTTTTCTTCTACGCGCTCACAGCCGCCGAGCGCCCCCATAAAGTATAAATGTGGGGCACTATGCCACCCTTCAATAAATGCATCGACGCCATTTTGGGGTCGGGACCCCTAAAACAAGAAATGTCAAGCTTGTGTGCATTGTTAACATACGTTTGGTATTTCATTACAGGTCACGCACACCCAAGAGACAGCTTAAAGGTGCACAAACGTAAATTACGTCAGGCTGAGTAGCCGCCAACCAGCATCTTGCGATAGGCCTTTGTCTACAGGCCTTCGTCTGGTGACGCGGAGAAGCAGTGAACTGCGTCGGCCGCCAAACCTGCCCATCCAGCCACTGTACTGGGATAAATCATATCGTCTAGTAAAACGAAACATATAGGACAAAACGATGTAAAAAAACAAAAACAAAATTTGGCAATCGGTGTTCGTTTCATACGAGTAACTACGGTAGTTATCAGGGAAGAAATATCATCTCAATATCTCAAATGGTATCAGTGATATCTTGTAACCTATAGTACTCATGTATTGCGATGCATGGCATGACTGTCTTATGACTCGTGAATAGTGAGGTCACACACAATATGATATTCCATCAATTAAAGTGTGTTTCTTCTCTGCAAATGCGCATTCTTGTATATGCCACGTTAAAACCCTGTAATACCCAAAAGGCGTTATGCCTTGAGAAAAATTGTGAGAAAACACTCACCATATTTACTCTTCTTGTAGAGTTCATTTTAAAGAAAAAAGGGTTCGAGCATGACCGAATCACTCTTAATTAAAAATGATTATTTACTTTGAATAAATGAGTAACTCAGTGTAACTTAACTATAACATGTTAAATATGCAATAACGGCTTTTCCATGAAGCTTTCACGGTTGTTTTACCTTTTTTGCGGCATTATATTCAATGTATCAAATATGATGCAATGGGCATTACAGGGATAAAAAAGACGAGGTATGTATCTTCAAACCGGTGGTTAGGCGGTCTTGTTGGTACGTACAGAGTTTTAAGAGCTTGCTCCTTACGCTCGCGCCTTCTCCTTTGTCGGCGGCGTGCACACTAGTTCTCATTGGTCCCGCCATACGCGCAGCTGAGCTCTCTCCGGTGTTTTCATTAATGCTCACTAGATGGCGCGCCGCCGCTCAAGGCGGCGCGCAACACGCTCGGCGCATGCGCTAGTTATATAGGTGACAGTTAGAGGGCCGCGCCTCTCGTTTCGCACTGGCGTTTGGCGCGCTTTCTTCCTCTTTGCCGGGAGCTAATTCAGTGAACACTTTTCATTGCCGCTGCGCTGCATGAGCACCCCAGCCAAGGCAGCAGCGCAGCAGGCTCGCAACGCAGCAGCATCTCGGGCTCGCCGCCAAGACTCTGCGGTCAGAGGCCGGGAGGCCGAAGCGAAGAGGGCTAATGTATATATAACATCGTTGTCACGTCTATATATGAGGTTAGAGGAAATTGTACGAAGGATTCACGGGTTACCCGATCATATCCGAGCAAGCTCCTCTAACGTCATTCACTTCGTGGATATGGCGGCGATATTTTTTAAACAGCGCTGAAATGACCGGGATACCGGCCAAGAACTACACAATACACGTGCTGCCGCACAACACAGTTATTAATGGCGGACGCATTATGCCCCATCGGTCGTTTGTGTCGTTCGTGTTCTGATACCACATGCAAGTCATGGACATGCACATACTCATCGGTCATTCATCTTTATCGTACAAGTCATGCGATGCCCTGTGGTGTATAGCAATGCAGTGAAACGACACCGATGGCATCAGGAAGGTACCTTGCGCGTGTCATCACGCATGCATGTATATCATGATACTAATGACATGGTGTATAATTCATGTACGTCATAGACGTGTAGCGCCATGACAAGCCACTACTCATGTAAAGCCAATTCTGGCTAGAAATAAGGTTGTTATACCGCTCTTTTCTCTTCTTTTTTGTTCCAGTGCTGATTGAACCCCGGCTCCCCGACTTTTTTTTCTTTTCCAAGCACTGATTTTCCTTTTTATTGCGATAGTAATTATACAGACACTCTCTACGGGTTTTAGCCCTCGCCGTTGCCACCAGGCTTCGCATGAAGTCCAAATCCATAACACCCCCGGGGATCGTGTGTACCCGCGAGTAAAAGCGCACGAGCGCTGTCGATGAACACGGCGCGTGCAAAGCCCGCAGAACTTATTCTTTTTTTCGCTCTTCCGTTTTTCTTTGTCATTCTTCCCTTCTGCCCATCTTCATGTATTGCGTGCTACCCCGCCCCCCCCCCCCGTAATACGACAACGCCCTAAAGTTACCTCTCCCTGGAAGCTGGATTCGGACAGACGATTCCTGTAGATGTAAACACACTTTCCTGCCTACTTTGTGTGTCTCAGAGAGGCCAGTCTCAAGAACTGGCCTCCCTGGTGGAGTTCAAGCTGCTTCTCCCATATGAGGTCAAATACTACATCCTAGCCCCCAGGCACCTGCTGCTGCGGTGCTCCTGATCAAGGCGACGGTCAGAATTGTAACACAGCGAAGTGTATATAGAGAACCAATGGACCGGGATATGCCGCTCCTGGGAACTGAACCTAGAATCTTTAAGCACGCGCATCCTCTCTAGACAAGCTAGTCAGCACAGCTCCTTAAACAGAAGCCGGAAGTGAAATAGCTATACCAACTGGCAGACCTTAATTTCCTATTTTGGAGAGAATAACACACATAAATTCTATTGTCACAGGTCTGAAGTAACTGTTAGCACCTACTGCGCTTATATCCAACTTTAAAAAATGCAATCAGAACATCTAGTTATTCTCCTGTAACTCTTTTTCTTACATTTTGCATTTATTCTACGTTTTTCAAATGCTTAGATGCATGATTCTCAGATTACGCGCTGTCACCTTTCATAAAATTATCAACTACGTGTTTTTTTCCTACGAGACTATCATCATCATCATCATCTCCCTGACTGCGCCCACTGCAGGGCAATAGCCTCTCTCATGTTCCGCCAATCAACCCGGTTCTGTGCTTGCTGCGCCCATCGTTATACCCGCAAGCTTCTTAATCTCATCCTCCCACCTAACTTTCGGTCTCCCTCTAAGAAGATATCCCTTATGTTTGATTTGAAAGGTTAACAATGCATTGCAGTCGGTGATCACTCAATGCGGACTTTAAGAATGCTCTAAATTGCGTTGACTAAGGAGATTTCACCAAAAAACTAAAACGAAATGAGTAGCGTATAAAAGCAGCAAGACGAATAACATGGCCTACGCAATGGCATATCACCATCTGAAGTACTGAGAACTGGGATCCACGCGGTGTTTTTCTATGGGGAATTATATTGTCCGCTGTACTGCAGGCACAGCTGGTCGAATAAAAATAACAAGCCGACCTTGAGCTCCCTCGAGTCGAAAGAACAAATGGTGTGGAAACTAAAAAGCAAATAAGCCATATTCATAAAATGTGTGGAATCAGCTAGAAAAACATAGATAGAATACAAAGTGAAAATAAGTGGGTTACTCGAAGAGAAAAGGACGTCCGGTCGTCATCGTTTCAATCCGGATACAAGCGCGGCAGGTGCAAACTGCTGCTTTGTAACCTGCGCGATATTTTATTATGGCGAAGTCTAACAATCCGCACATTGTTACCATTCTGGTGGTTACGGGTATTATTCTTACGACTGTAGGAATTCGAAGTCCTCCAGCTGCCGACGCTGTGCCTCTTCCGCGGAATTATGCAAGCACGCTCCCTCGCATGAGTAAGCCTTCGAAGGAGTCTCCTGTATTGCTTTACCGCCCCCACTTTCCACAAAATGAGAGTCATCATTACCGTAACTACCACCCCCGCCCCCCTGAAAGCCACCAACAGCATCATCGCCGTCATGAACAACAGCACGGGCAACAGCAACATGGAATTCCAACCAACAGGATTCACCATGGTATGTTGCATTTCATTTTGGCCGCTTTGTTCTTCTTTCACATATTATTATTCGCGAAAACAAATGTCTATTTTGGCAAGAAACACGCAAAAGCCGTTTTGTAGCGTCAGCTACACTGGCCTAGCCGAGCCAGTTTCGCGTGCCTCCTCAAGAGCCTTGCTGCGCATGCGCGAGGATCAGTGATGTCACACAGCAGGCGCATCGGAGCCGGCACGTCCCGCGCACTCCGCCTCTGCCGCGCGCGACTCGCTACCGCCGGCCTGCGCTTTCCAGAGTAGTGACGTCGTAGCCGAGGTACACTCACAGAAAAGACCCAGTAAAAAGGGCGTCTTTTTGTCCCACAAAAATAATCGTCACCTGGCTTGCTTGCGTTTCCTTTCTTGAAAACTCGGCGCTGGCCACTTTCCTACCAAGAATGCTATGTCACGCTGATAGCACACATGCCCTTCGTGACCAGAAAGTGCCGGACGCGCGGCGATAATGCAAGGAAAGGAAGGCAAAATAAATGACGATTATTGTTGTGGGAGAAAAAGACGCCCTTTTTACCCGATCTTTTCTGTGAGTGATAGACGTACTGGCGCCGGCGCGCGCGCAGCCATTCGTCTTCGCTGTGCAGTCGCCGTCTGACACTGCGCTGGAGCCGTTTGATAGCGCCTCTGACTGGTCGTTTGCCAGTGTGGTTTAGCCATGGAGAAGGATAGCGCAAATGCTGCTCAACGGCGCAGAAGAGTGGTGAGGCCTAACTCATCGGATCCCGAAGTAGTTGACTGGCAAAATAAATATACATGTGCCACATAATATGCATGCCACGTGTGTGTCAATGGAGCAGCAGTAAGCATGATAATCAAGCTAATCCTAGACAATCAGGAAAGCTAAGAACAATCAGCTGAACCTTTGCTAACACTACGTTATCCTGGCATAGACGAGCTAAGCCACTGCAACACTTTTTTGTTCAATCGCTAAGCCCTCGAGTATGAAATTCGGTGAAACAGACTTCAAGAATATGGGTGCAGTTTTATGAAAAGCTACAAGCAATGAAGCCGTGAAAAAAAAATAGACTGAGCGTGGAGTGCTCGCCCCCATTCTCTTAACATATACTAACTTATGCATCCTGTGGCGTCGCTAATAGTGGCTTCATAAACATTTTACACATTTTTCTTACACTGTCTATTGGCTCACACATATCTTAAGTTAGTCTTAGAAGCGATAAACAGGGCGCCGGCGTACAATAAGGATAAAACTATGCCTCTGACAATTCTTTGAAACTTCGTGCTAAGTGAAACTGTGTGACATGTTAGTCTTGGTAATAAATTTTGTCTTCTGTATATTAATGAGAACTTATTGTCTGTTAGTTCTCATTAATATTGTGTATAACAAAGAAAAACGAGCCCATAAAATTTCCACTTTCCGTCTTCTGTATATTTTTTTCATGGTGAAAAAAATAACGTTGGAGTAATTGCTCTCTCTGAGGATGAATGACTAGCGGACCTGATGGGCCAGCTCCTGCCTCTGCTCTGGTCGGCTTATTCTGTAAGCGCGCTGCTCGTCCGGCGTTCTTATAATGAGTGGTCGACACGTACTGACCACCACGCCAACGCAGCATCTATACTGGACTGACGCGGCAAAACACGTACGAAAGGCGCACCAATCCTCATGAATTTCTGCACAGCCACCTTTGACCGATAGGCGGCGTCATTTGACGACGTCGTCGTGTGACGTCCTGACGACGCCATAAGTTTTGGCGATCACATGACGACATGGTCACATGATGATGTCATTACATCCCGTCACCGCTTCCTTGCAGTAAGTCACGTGGATTCCTTTTTCTTTTTTTTGTTCGTGGACGGACGCGGACGGACACCGCAAATTAAGCTCCAGTGTAAAAATTGAGCGAGATTAACATCTGCAGAGAGAAAAGAAGAAACGGTATCTGTTGTGTTGTCTGCTTTGTCTCCTTCGAGTTGTTTAGCTTAACAACTCGAAGCGCTTTATAACTCAAGCTTTTCATTTCTTTTCTGGGTGACATTCAAAGTACGATGCGGGCAGACGCATTGACGTTTCATTATAAAGGAGAAGAAGCGCGAGAATGCATCAATTAAATGTTAAATATAGCCAATTGAATGTTGTGAAACACACCTTAAGGCACGAAATATTGTCATCATTCGGGATTGTATCACAACAATAATGCACAGTGATATTTACCCACTTATCCAAAAAGCTGAAACCAACGGAAAGAGAAGAACCCTGCAGTTGTAGCTCCCTTGTCAGATTTTCGTTCGAGACAGTAGTTTGACAATGTTGAAGGGTGACGCGAGGTTTGCGTGAACAGTACAAGCAAAACAAGTCCGATTGAACACAGTATATTCGAGATATACGTGTTACGTTAGGTCGCGGAGCTGGGTGACAGTGGTCTAGAGCCGGTTAGTCATTCGTATGTCCGAGTCACCGTACCAACGCAGTGTCTACAGCTAGCGTAGCGCTGTCGTCCTTATATTAAGGCGAAGTCCTTGGGTACCTCATCAAACGCGAAAACTGACCGTCAGCGTCGACGCCGTCGGTGTCCCACAGCATCGGTGTCAACGCGAGTGATGCAAAAATCATCACGTGATGACGTCACTATGACATCACATATCTGTGACATCACATGATGACGTCATCACATGACATCGTCGCTTGCTCAGAGGTGCGCCGATCCCAGAGGCAGTGCAAAACCAGGTGAGGTGGAGAAAGCTTGCGATGCCTCCGATCCTGGAGGCAGTGCAAAATCACGTTTAATGCAGAAAGCTTCCGGAGGGGAGCCGTGGGAGGATGAATACATCGACTGAGAAGAAAAGGAAGAAGGCTGTCGCCTTCGAGTCGTCTTAGGCGAATGCGTAAGGGACCCTGTGAGTTTTGTGTTGGCTTGACCGAGGCAGCAAGCGGAACGCAGGCTGCGGCGAACAGTCCGGTCTAGAGTAGGAATGTTGTTGCCGCGGCTCGCGATTCGGGCCAAGCGACGTGCGCTGCACGGTAACGGAGGTTGATGATAGCGATATGACGATGACGCTACAGTATGATGTGCAGCTAACACATCAACTTAGTTGTGGCCTCCGTGATCGGCTCCGGTGGCGCGCCCCAGCAACGGCGCGCTGCCGTTAGATACGGCAGAAACACGGTCGGCAATTCGCCAGCTTGGAAAATGGTATGAACGCTTGTAATCGTCCTGAGCGGACATGCGTACTTTGCGGCAGTGAGTGCTTGGGACATACCACATGTCCGGTGATTATCACTTTCCGACATGCACTCCGATTTCTCGCGAGACATTTTTGGGTTTTGGTGTCTCTTTTCGTCTCACTTGTTGTTGCCAGGTAATTAAATGGACTTCGTCCGTCATGCGGATAATGGAGCGGTGGGTTGCAGCACTCTTTTCTGAATTCAGCTTTCGCTAAAGCTACTGTATATGCAACCTTTAGGTAGCAGAATTGCACGTAGGTCTGGCTGGCAACCACACCTATGCGGCGAAGTCGCACTCCATTTCTGCGGGCCACATGCCTTCCGTGCGCGGATTGACATATCTGACTCATCGAATACCGGCGATAAACTCGACTGTCGGTGGCTATAGTGTCAATCCAGTTCGCTTAGTGGTGGCGTCGAGAAATACGAAAATCGGCCCGAGCGTCAACTTCTTCGAAGTGTATGATTTCTTGCGGCGTTCGGAAGACAGGTGTGCTACTCTCCTACTTAATGGTATAGCATGTGCAGTAACTAGCATTGTTCCCGTCATAGCGGTAAGCAACAGACACCGCCATACCGATGTGCTCTTTCACGACCGCAATGTTCTGAGATCTAAGAATGGCTCCATATCTCCCTTTTCGAGTTAGCTATTGCTTGCACAGCAACAATTTAAAGATATGTTCCGGAACAGCCGAGAAAGACAAAAGTTGAGGTGATTGGTAAGTACTCATCCAGAAATTGGTGTGTCCGCATTTCACTGTGTCTGCGTTCGCACGCCCACCTTTTTATTTTTCTATTTATTGATTCATACTGCAGGCCAATATGCTGGCCCATGCAGGAGGGGCAATACAATGACAAAATAATGAAAGGACAAAACAATGCAAAAAAAAAGAAAATATATACATTACAAGAAATTGATGCAACCTATTGTCATATTGCATCAGAAAAAATGCTTGCTAAGCACAATAGAATAAATGACACTTTGTTGAAAAACTCTGTGCAAATAACAGCAGCAAACTGAAACGTTACACACAAAATACAAGAAGAAATGGAAAGAAACGCACAGACGAGATCACACTTTCAGGGAAAAAATAAAAACGCTCTCCAACAATAGCAGGGCAGGGAGCACAGCAACGAATTCTTTTGTGAGGGACAGCTAACTGTTGTTTCCATAGAAAGCAAGACCTAAAAACATGCATTATTTAGGTTTTTTATTTATCTTTTTCAGAGTAAACGTTGCCCTTTATTACTAGGAGCATTTTTTAACGCTCTATTCGTTTTCTAACCTTACACTTCTTGTTAAGAACATTTCATTTTTTTTATTCCGTGCACGTTAAAGGGACACTAAAGAGCAAAACGATTTTTCTCGCACTAGTAAAGTAGTCTTCCACGATACCAAAAACACCACGCTTGCTGTGAGAAGATAAGCGAGAAAACGCGCAAAAAGAAAATAGAGGTGGCGACGCCACCTTGGAATTCCCGCACCATTTGCTGTGACGTCACATATTCTTGACGGCGCCTGCTTGGGCCTACGTAGTTCCTAATCGGTTAAATCGGAGTACATTGTCCTCTGAGGGGGCCAGAGATTTGACATCACGAGTTTGTGGAAATTTCGTCGGGCCAGTGGCGCCAAAATACGTTAAATGCTTTTTGAAACCTTTCACGTCACTAATTACAAAGTTCGGCACGAAATTTAAAAATAAGACTTTGAACTTGGTTTTCTCCTCTAATTATAAACCTATGATGGTGAAATAAACTACACATGAGTTCTCCGAGCACACTTTATCAATCTAAACCAATTCATTGTTTCTCTTTAGTGTCCCTTTAAAGCTGACAGTATTACGAACAAAAAATGCAATGAAATATAATTCCTCTACACTCTAAGCACGGTAACGTTTACTAGAGGTGCACATTTTCAAAAAAATTGTGTACCTGTAAACTAGAAGTTATCTAGTAACCTTTGCAAAATTAACCTGTAATAAAAATGCACAAATTCATTTTAAAATAGAAGTTACGGAAATAGCCTTTAGTACCTGTTCACAATATCGAGCATTTTCACGTGAAAACAGAGGTTACGTTGTACAGTACACGGTATACTGCTTACAGAAAACGGCTTGTAGGATATTTTATACGGCCACCGCTCTGCGCCTCTTCTTTCCTTCGCTCTTCTTTCTTCGACGCATTCCAGGAGGTTACGCTCATCACATGCTTGGATCAGCCAGGTGTGCCACAGCAACGGAAGCATAACCTTCCACTCTTTCGCACTTCGTGCTGCGCGTGTCTCGTGTTCTTTCCGCGCTTCCTTGTGCGGTTTTAATACACCGTCTATATACGTACGCTAAGAAATGCGAACCTTTGCGGAAGGTGTCACATGGAAGGTGCTTCTCAGAAAACACGCGATGGCGCATTGTAATAATTCAAGTGCATGACTGCTTATAGAACGTGACAATTGCGGTGACCGAGGCCAAACGCGTCGCCTTCGCTCATTAGAAGAGGCAGCTAACAAAACATTCGCATATTCGAAGCGACTTGGAGTTAGCGTGCACTACAGTAATGATCAACCGCGATTATAATAAAATGTGGTCGATCCGTCAATATCAATTAAGACCAGAGATTTTATAACAGTATCATGATATACGTGTCAGACCATCCTCTCTTGGTCCAACTTCAATGCAGTTTAGGCACAGGTTGACGTGATTATAACACTTGAATTATTTTTCTTCTGCTCGTGCACTTTCATTGACTGTGTGATTCGTGCTTATCAAACTATGTGTTATCTGATAATAAATACCAGCCGTCTATTTGTTACAGGGCTATTTGCGATTTTGTTCACCTTCAAATGTGGGATCAGCAATGGAAACGTGGATACTGAAAAAATGTGAGGTTGACAAAGCAGGGAAGCTGCTGAAGGCCGTAAAGAAGTGCGCGGAGAATCAACACTGCTCCTCACGGCGTAGAGTATATTCAAAATCGATGTACAAACCGCTCGCCATACGCCACGTTAAGTCCATTTTACGTACTTCTCGCAAAACCCAAGGAAACGTCTGAAATCATCGCTTAATAAGTAGCTGGCTGGTACGTACGTGCACATTATATACGAATGCTGAATGATAGTATCAGAACAAGACGCAGTAAATGTAAATGTATGAATAAGCAAAAATCCAGTAGTACCAAGCGCGCATATCAAGAGCCGCAACGCGGTTTTCTCCAGAGATGCAAATTCTAATGCTTAAACATCTACTTAATTGGATCAAGAGAGGATACTTGTCAGATACACATGGCACAACTCATGATTAAGAATATCTGTCAATCACCTGCTCTTCTCAATTATCGTTTTAGTGGCAGACCACATTGGAACGACACGATGCTTGTGGGCGAAGGTGCGATGTTATGATGCATGCAAGCCTAAGCCAACTCCAAAGGAAATTGTTTTGTGTTTTTTCTTGCGATGAGGGAAGCGTACATCTCTTGCCACGGACACCGCAACTGTCGTGCTCTAAAAACACATGTACCAGAATTATTCCAAAGCTCGAGCGTTATCTGCTTAGATATAATTTAACAATGTCTTCGGAATAGCTGAGATAATTGGTCTGTATTCATAACGGAATGGGTGTGTCCATGTTTCAGTGTGCCCGTGTTTGCACGCCCACTTTCTTTTGTGAGGAACAGCTGACTCTTGTTTCCAGGGAAAGCCAGACGTAGAGACTTGCATTACATACTTTCATTTTCTTTTTCATTTCTATTCGGAGTACACGTTACCTTTTTTACTCAGATAATTTTTTAACAGTCTACTTAATCTTGTAACTGCACACTTCCTTTTCCGAACATTTAATTTTTTTTTAATTTCGTGTGCTTCAATGCTGACAATACTGCGAAAAAGAAGTCCTAATGAAATATTTTTCTACTGCAGGACCTCCTCGAAAACCACCAAGGCTGTTCCTGCCGCCTTATGACGATAGAAGAAGGCTTTAAGAAGCGTGAAGGCTTTGTGCAACATCCATTTCGGAATACAACGCACAGGACTGCAAACAGTAAACAAAGTTTTAAAAAATAATCTCCAAGACCTAAATTGATTTCTTAAGGACAAACAGTCTTATTTTTGTTAGTGTGATTATCTTTTGCAGCCTGAATGCCCATGCTCTCTTGTTCAGGTCTGACAAAGGCATTCGGAAGGCAGTGTACATATGTATAAACAGCACTCTATAACCGCTTATTTTAGTATTTCGATGTCTGTGCGTAAAAGAATGGGCTTATTTGGTTAATACATTAGTTTTAATTTACCACTTGCCTTCTAGGGTTTTACAAATGGCTAACGCAGCACCCCATTTGTGACGCCAGATGTAATGGTCATCGTTACTGCAATTTTCACACGTAACATTAATGCCCTAGAAAGGAAGTCTCGCGTCTGATTTTGAGTCTTCGATTTTTTAAACCATGTGGAGACATTATTATACTACATATGGCACGTTTTGTAGGGAAAGGTCACTTTATCGCACAGCGAATTTGAGCAAATAAAGCTGAGCGCTAATGTTCTGCTATATTTCTTGTCACTATTATCTGCTTACATTTATACTAACGAATAAGATGAGGTGAACAACTAGGCTGTTACTTAACCTTTTTTCACAATGTTCACTAGCTCTCTTTGAGTTTCAGTCCACCGCGAAAAGAAATGGAGCATTTTAGCTAGATTTCTTCATTTTACACAGGATACGCACACACTTATGACCTGAGAGACTTACGCAACTGGCTCAGTGAGTCCCTCCACAAAGGTTAAGATCGTTTCAGCGTCACATCACGAGGGATATATTCCAATAGGCGCCACACAGTATGTCGACAAAGTCATTTTTGTGTATGTAGCATTAAACACGCATATCCTCGCAAGTGTTTTGTGCCGCTCAGCAGCTCAACACGGACCACGAATGCGCATATCTGTTTTTTTCGTAGTGTAGTGCTTGACAATTTCTTCAGAATTTCATTTCAACGATTGCTGCACGAGAACGCACAATACTTACGTGTCTTATACGCAAATTTGGTGTTTTGTTGTTTTACGTTTTTTGTCTTCTAGGTGTCCATGTAAATTGCAGTAAACTAAAGAGGATTAGGAAATGAACACGGAATAAATTTTGAAAAAAAAAAAAAGCTAGTTGAATTACATGTTTTACCGAGATAAAAATTTAAGCCTATACTGCTGAATGCGTGCACGCATTGTATTTTGTTATTCACACTGCGAAATATGCAGGAATATACGTTAATTAGATGAAGCATTATTAAGGCATAAACTAAATGTTGAGTGTGTTTTGTCTTCAACCGGCGCTCACACACACCTTGATTCCGTTAATAGCCGGGCCACCAAGACGGTTCTGTTCATCGCCGTTACAGTACTCGTATTGAGATTAGCGGAAGCCTTAGACGTCCCATCAAACGCGAAATTTGACCGTTGACGTCTTCAATATTTGGCGAGAACGAATGATACTCCCCGAGACCGCCGTCGGGGTCAGCATGAATGATGCAGAAAAAAGCAAGTAATAAAAGTCGGTCAAAGGTCCATGATTGCTCATCTGAATGTGCGTGTGCAGTCGGCGTGCCAAAAAAGACACAAACTCAAACCAACATGAAGCCATCAGTGGCGACACAGATCGAACGAATTTGTGACGCCATTATGACATCACATTGTGACGCAATCACAGCACATTGTCGCTTGGTCAAACGTGGACCGATGATGGAGGCTGTGTCCAACCATGTGAGGTGCAAAAACTGTGTAATACCACTGGTCCTGGAGGCAGTGCAAAACCGCGTTACATTCAACAAGGTTTCGGAGGAGGGGAGGGAGGGGGGAGGCGGAAGTGAAGAAAAAGAAGACGAAAATGGCTTTCGCCTTCGCGACGTCTTAAGCGATTGTATAGAGTTTTTCGCAGGCTTCGCTCATTACCATGAATGAGGGGTAAGTGTGTAATGACAACGACAGATGACCCTGACCAAAAAGTCAGCGGTGCGCCGTTCGACGCTGTCGATGGCTAACCTAACACTCAATGATGAGCCGCCATTCGAAGGAGTGAGCAACAACATCGCCTCAAGGCGCGTGCAATCAAGCACGTGCTTCACAATGCGAGTGCCGCTTTCGCACACTCGGAGTACAGGAAATCATTGCGCTAATTGTCGTGTAATTACATTTCTAGGTTCTAATGCGAATATTGCTTTAAAAAGACGTCGCTTCAATTTTCTGAGTTTACCGTCGAACATGGAAATGTAATTAGCAATTTCTCGTTAATTCGCAACTAATTATTTCCTAAAGCTCATCTCCGCATGACAGACAAGCTTCTCCGAATGGACAGCGGTAATATATTATGGATTAACAGAAATCGTTAGGAACACCGCCGTAAATCAATTAGCCATATTGACTGCAACGTTAAACGTAGTGAAGGAGACACAAAATCGGATATGGCCTTTGCTTCAGTAGACTGGTTTGGAAAACTTGGTTCGTATTTCCTCAAAAGCGCAGCGTGAAAACAGCACAAGAAGATACATGGTAGTGATGTGGTTGTGTGTTTTTTCTAGTACTGTTTTATTCGCGCTGCACTGCTGAAGAACGTTCCTTCAATGTACTAATTAGACTTATCTTGCTGATAAAAGAATCGAGGCAGGTAATTACCTCTCCTTTGATTAATTGGCAACTAAATTTCGCAGCAGAACTCCTCGTACGTCAGATTTGTTATATTCTGTAAATTACCGGGTGATGATGATGATTATCTGTGTTGTTTATTGGCGCAAGGGCCATTTGATGGCGAAAGAGCGCCAGAACTTCTGGCGCTCTTTCGCCATTAAGGCCGCCTGGCAATGATTGCCGGGTGGCCTTAATGCGAACGAAGGAAGGGTTTCGAAGGTGGCACTTCTCTTTTCTTAAACCAAAACCTAATGAAGCCAAGGAAAGCATAGCCGACTTTATTTCTAGATTTTCCGTTGAAGCGTAGCAAATATTACATGAATAATAGAATGTCATATTTCATGTCACAATGCCAATACTTCAACTAAACATCCACAATCGCAACGTATGCTTTTGTTGACTTCATTATGCGTTGGTTTCCTTAGGAAGAAACATACAACCTTCTAATTACGTATCCGAAGACGCGAGCGCATATTTGGAAGGTTGTGAGCTCGAGCCCCACCAACGGAAGAGGCGGTTCTTTGTTCATTTTAATATATGTCATAATTACTACAATACAGTCAAAACCAACAAATTACGTCCCCTATGCTTTCCTTGGCTTGATTGTCTGTTGGATTCATTTGTTTGTGCCTACATTCGAGAAAATTTCAATACATCAAGATGCGGCACCCTCCGGGCCTACACACGCGGTGTTTCAGCTGCAGAAACCTGGTTACGTATAAGCTAAATACATGTACACGTCTAATTGTCCCCTATAAAAATATCGTCGCTAAGCTGCAGATTACAGCCATTGAATTTTAGTACTGCTAAAGAACGTAGAGAATCGTTAGACTTCTGCTAGGATGAGCAACGTAGATATTCCTGCGCAAAGCAAGGTACGTAATCATCATATATGACGGAACAAAAGATGTGATCCATAATCTACTGGTCTATCGACAAGCTATTAGAACGTTTACTCTTGCCTTTGGAAGCTATGATTTAACTGCCTATTTCATAAGAACATTTGCACTACAAACCGCAGTCACTTGGCGCCCAACACAAAAAAAAGTCGACACTTAGTAATGAGTATACTAATTAGCTTAATTGAATATTTAGCGTTAACAATATGTACGACAGATGCGTCATACTAGTAATGAAGTCAATCTTGATAGCAGTGGCGTTCACAACGATTATGCCTGCGTTAAAGTAGTGTACTTCCGCATGAATTTGTGTTGAAATGAAGTGGAATAAGACAGTATTTATCCCTTATAGATATTGTTACGCTGTTGAAAAATTTGAAGCTTATAAGCGTTCCAAACTGCTTCTCATCAAATACTTGGTGGATTCTCTGAAATTTAAACGCATGTGCCAAGAATCGCATGAGCTTCCAAGGATACAAATACTTGAAGCTGAAATTAGGATTGAATCTTGTAACTATTCTGCGCGTGAACTATGAGAACCATTTCAACTTTCGTACTATTGTTAACTTTGATGGCACTTATGCTTCCTTGGAATCGCATATGTGTCCTTGCGGGGAACCCGGCGATCAGTCCCAAACGTGGGACAGACAGAGAAGAGTTTCTTAACGTAATGGCTCATCCCCATTACTACGTAAGATACAGAAGAAGAACGCCTACTACAAGACGCCCAGGTACGTAATATTTTCTTTGCGTGCCTCATATACATCCCCTTCAGGCCCAAGTTACGAAGGACTGTCCGCACATGTGTGAAATTTACGAACCATTATTCAAAGCTGTGGTGTAGCCAGGGGGTGGCACGTCGGTACAGGGAATTTTTTCACAGAAGACGGGACCCATATATATTCGCCGTATTCGCAGTTTTTTAACAGCGGAGCTATTTAGGCTCAGAAAAACTCCGTTAGTCGCGAACAAAAATTATCATCATCATAAACCAGCACGCGTTCTCTTCGTCCTCTAACTCTCGTTTGTCATCTTCTTGATCTTCTGCTTCACTCCCAGTACACGCGCGCCGATTTGTCCGGCGTTATGCGCAATAATCCTGAAAGGTGACAGAACGAGTACAGAGAGAGAGCACGAAAGAAAGATAAATACAGAAAGAAACAGACAAAGTGGAAGAAAGGGAACGAAGACCGCAATTTAGCTCGGAGAAACTTCGTTTGTAGCGAATCAAAGTTATCATCATCTTGAACCGGCAGCAGCTCTTTTCGTCCTCTTCTTCATTTTCTGCTTCACTCCCAGAATGCGTGCGCCGATTTGTCCGGCGTGAAATGCTTAAACATTGATGGGGGAGAGAACGAGTACAGGGAGAGAAATAGAGAAAATTAAGAAATAGAGATAAGAGAAGGTGAGGAAAAGTAAAAAAGATAAAAATTTCAGAAAAAGAATGACACAGAAAGAAATAGAGGAAAACAAGATAGAAAGAAATACACACGAAAAAGAGATAGAAAAACAGAGCGCAATAAAGAAATATAAGGAAAGAGAGGAAAAAACTGCGATAGACATAAAGAAAGAGGAAGTAAGATAGGGAGAGAAAGAAAGATAGACAGCGAAGAAAGAGAAAGAGATAGTGAGAAAAAGAAAAAATAGAAATAAACACAAAAAAAGATGTAGAAAAAGCGGAGAGAAAGACAGAAAGATAGTAATTCGGCAGATCCCACGCACTTTGGGAATCGGTTTCATGCGAAGCCGTCAGCGAGTGCCTGTCTATGCTGCATTTTTTCCTTTGAGGATAACGTTACGAGGTACACGGACGTGTTTTTGTAAATGGAGTTGTAGTGTGCAAGTTTCAGGCTTATCAGACATGCCGACTACACTGACGTTTAAAGGGCAATTTATGATCTTACGCAACGTCAGCACTAACGTTAGGGCACAGGCGTCAGTTTTATTGAAACAAAGTGCATGCTACGGCGCGACGATGTGAATATCACTCGTTAGGGTGTTCCCCATGGTCGAGCAAAGCTTGAATATAGGATGCTGACTCATAGGAGTGCATATATAAAGTCAATTACACTATTATTAAAGCGGAGCCGACACTGGAGCCACAATTCACGTTAACCCGACATTACGCATGTATCATAGGGGTACATATGCAATATGTAATACCTTGTTATAACTTCACATAGCTAGCACTGCAACCACAATTGACGTTGCATCGACATTACGCCTTTATAAGATATTTTCCAAAGCAGTTTCCAGACCTGGTGTGACTGTGGTAGAATGCATGACTGCCATGCAGAATGCCAGGGTTCGATTGCTGCTGGGATCCTAATTATAGAACACAGCTCTTAGGCGCCTGTTCCTGCTTTGATTGGTGTCGGCGTCGTGGTAACAGGCAGAATGAACGAGGACGAAAGAGAGCGAACGCAGAGTCTGTCGATATTACGAGCCATTTGTTTCTAACCTCGATTCTCCCTTAATCAGGCGCGCTGGTCCCTCGGTCGGAGGTCGTGCGCAAGAAGGGCTGAAAGGTGCACTGCGGCTGGCTTTGCTTGTTGTAACGGGGCTGTCGGAGTTTCGCTTGGTTCGCGACGCCTGCAATGCAGAGAGTGGTCTGCGTAGCATTCGAGCGCTGGCAGTTTCTGTGGCAATGTGTAACGAAAGTTACGTTGCTACAACAGCGGATAGCCAAAACTTTAAGCACAGTTGGCGTTTCGCCAACATGAAACGTGCATCCGTTGTTTTAGAGCGCAGCTCTTAGGCGCCCGTTCCTGCGCAGTGCGGCGACAGCGTAGTCGTAACCGGCAGAGCGAACGAAGACGAAAGAGAGCGATCGCGGAGAGCAGCGGATGATGAAAGACGGCGAAGCGAGGAGGGCGCGAGGAGGAGGGAACGAGAGTGGGGAGACGACAACTTCCGCGGCGGCCACCTACGACGGCAAATCTAAGGTATGCGGCGAGTGTGTCCACCGATACCACATATGGAAATAAAGCGCTGCATGAACAGATGCCTGTCTGCTGCGGCTGTTGTGGAACCCGCCCACGCGCTGCCTTCGGTGGTCTCCCAGTAGAGCGGCAGTCGCGCTACGCCAGTCTCGCTACACACGGCATGGTAAGCCACTGACACATACATAAATGTCTCTTTCAAATTGCTTGCCTCAACTTATCGCAAAATAAAAACACCTAAACAGCTGCGCTCAGAATTCGCATAGGCCGTACCGCAATCGTGGGTGAATTTTTTTTATTCTTTGCATTCGTCGGGCCAACGCATCCGATATTGGTTTTTGTTAACGCTCTCGCATTTAAATTACCTATGTCTGTTGTTGCCACTCCTGGGTAGCTATAAACTGTGAGTCACCTGTGGCTCATACCCGACAACCGCGGCCCGTGGTATACGGGTATCTGCCACACGTGACTCAAGAAAGGGGTTTCATGACGTACACGACAGGATTTTTCCCTTATTCATTTCATTACGAGGCAGTCATATACGTCATAGCTCTCCTATGTCAATTTTTCTCTGTACCATGTTAAGGAGGCGACAACGAGGGCACCCAGACGTAGGATAGATAGATAGATAGATAGATAGATAGATAGATAGATAGATAGATAGATAGATAGATAGATAGATAGATAGATAGATAGATAGATAGATAGATAGATAGATAGATAGATAGATAGATAGATAGATAGATAGATAGATAGATAGATAGATAGATAGATAGATAGATAGATAGATAGATAGATAGATAGACAGATAGACAGACAGACAGACAGACAGACAGACAGACAGACAGACAGACAGACAGACAGACAGACAGACAGACAGACAGACAGACAGACAGACAGACAGACAGACAGACAGACAGAGAGACAGACAGACGCTCAAAATGCCTTTGGTTCGCTAAGAAATGCTTCGCATTTAAAATAAAGACAAGGAAGGCCGCCCGGCTACGGGCTTCCTTGAGGCCTGGCAACATTATGGCGAAGCTGCCTTAATTTTTTTAACGTTGTACACTGCTTTCTTCACTTAATATTTCTTGTTTGAAACCCATTAGCTTGCGAATACAGAACTCACTAAAGGTGGCATTATTTCATAAGACAAGGAATAATGCGATCTTTTTCTCTGCAGGCCCTCCTCCGAAACCACCAAGACTGTACTTGCCACCTGCGAAACCACCAAGACTGTACTTGCCACCTTATAGCCGTACGCCACAGACATAAGCAGCATGAAATTTCTTTGACCATATATGTCGGTCATAGAACGGTCATTAACAAAATAAATATAACCCCGCAACACCTCGATATCGAGGAACGACTTCAGCTTATTGACAAAATGGGTGATGAGAAATCTTTAGAGAGATAATGTCTTTGGCTACAGCGGCATTTCCTGTTCGTGATTTCTCATCAATTCAGGACCTTAATAGCTATAAAATGTTGCGAAATTTCCGCCGAAGCGCCCCACGCACGTACGTCTCGTTGAAAACCGTACTTCCTTCACCAAAACGATCGTGTGCGGCAAACTATTACGATTAGCAGAGATATAAAGAAACTCTAGGCATTAAGAATGCTGCAGTTACCATTAGCTCAGTTTCTGTGTTCTATCCATGGCCAATGGTGCCTAGAAATGGCCGAAGTTCGTCGCGTCTATAAATGAGGACGCCGTGGCCACGGCTTTCTAACGCTCCCACAACAACTGACTGTGCTTTTGAATAATTCGAATGCATTTGTAAACGTGTCGAAACGAGCAACCTAAATTACGAAATTACGATTGCGTGCACGGCTTCGAATTATTGTTCTGGATATATTTTTACAAAAGTGTAGCCCACATTTTTTTTATAAAAATACTATCCATGGAATTAGGGGCGACGACTCTTTGTGCATAATAGTTCAGAAAGGGGGCACACCTATTGTGCATAGGGGTACTATTGAACACAATAAAACCAGGAAGCCATTGAACTCCTCTTAGAAAAATTGGCATCACCTTACAATCACCTATGAGTCACCGACCAGTTACCGCAGTACACTCCCGGTAGACTAAACTTGACTTTCCTCTAAAACTAGTATAATCTAGTCAGCTGCCCAATGTGTGCGAATATATATATATATATATATGTTAGCTATGGCATAATTTATAATCCCATGATAATAGATTTTCCGCGCAGTCGCCCATTACCCACCATAGACTACATATTTTCTGCAAAGGACAAGTAGACTTGTCTGCGTAAGTTACGTGCTCAATGTGTATGTGTTATATATATATATATATATATATATATATATATATATATATATATATATATATATATATATATATATATATATATATAAGTTCATGTTACCTTCCAATAAACTTTCAGTTGCTAGTTCAGCGCTGTGTCTTCCCTCTCTTCTACAGCGAAAGCTGTTATGTCATCATTTCACCGACCGTTTTTGCCGACGTAGCTGTCCGCCGCCGCCGCCGGTGTCCGTAACCAGTATCGCTCGAAATAAAAAAAAAACGCCAGGCCTGCGCTGAAACCGCAGCACAGTCACATCGAAAGCTGGAAGAGCGGCGTTTCTAGAGCCCGTTGTAAGCTCTCTTGGGGCTACAATACAAGTACACTAGAAAGCTACCCACTACGCCATAAATCACAATTTTTGTGAAGTTTGGAAGCACCTACTAAGCCATTATTCGTCATTCTGTGGAGAAGCGAGGCACCAGCTACACGTCTGTAAGGCATTATGTGCACTCAGTTGACGCGACGACTGATGACGATGGCTCAGCCCTTTGTAATGGGTTGGAAGCTTTAAACGGCCCACCAGTTATGTAATTTGCATTGGGTGACGCCCGGTTGCTATTTCCCTCTCCCGTCATGCTGTATAACATACGTTGACGTGGGAGAGAGACGGGGGGGGGGGGGGCGAAGAACCTTACTGAGACCCCTAGGAAATGGATCATGCGCTTATGGGCTTCCTTGGCAACCAATACAAGTGCACTTGCGAGGAACCCACTACGCTCTAAATCATTGTAATTTTACTGAGACTCCGAGGAAATGGATCATGCGCTTATGGGCTTCCTTGGCAACCAATACAAGTGCACTTGCGAGGAACCCACTACACTATAAATCATTGTAGTTTTTGAGAAGTAGGGCAGCAGGCACTGTGCCATTTTCCGCCATTCTATGGAGAGCCGTGGTACCTGCTAAACGCATGTAAGGCATTACGCGCACTTTGTTGATGCTCTGTGCCTGATGACAACGAAGAATTATGGCAAAGCCCTTTGTAATGGGTTCGAAGCATTCAACACCCTACTCGTTGCGCAATTCACATTGTGTGACACCTGGTTACAGAATTCGCGTTGTGCAACGCTTGGTGCTTATTTTACTCTTCTGCCACGCTATATTGCATATGCTAATGTGGTTCCTTCCCGACATGAAGCCTGCATAGGGCCTTTTTGCAAAGCAGTTTCAAGCACCGGCATGGCTCAGAGGTTGAATACGGGGCTCCCACGCAGAGGGCCCAGGCTCGAACCTCGTTCCATCTTGGAATTTTTTTCTTATTTCGCTTTTTTTCTTATTTCGAGCGATACTGGTTAGGGACACCGGCGGCGGCGGCGGCGGCGGCGGCGGACAACTACGGCGCCAAAAACGGCCGGTGAAATGATCTCATAACAGCTTTCGCTGTAAAACCCACATGACCTTGTCCATGTTGAAGCTGCATCATTACGTCATCGTCATAACCCACGATGAGGTCAGTATTTGACATCGCCGATCGGTGAAAGGTGGACCACTCTCGCATGGAGTCCTAAAGCAGGTTTGGTGCAGAAAGCGATAAGAGGGGGGGGGGGGGGGGGGGGAGGACAAGAATCAATGCAAGTAACTGAGACGAAAACCAAGAATAAAAACATGGCTTTCCCATTCGCTTGTGCATTAGGAAGCGTGTGCCTTTGCGTAGTGACTTCAAGCTTGTACCCTTTTAGTAAATTACAAGTATTACCCAATGTGCCTAGCTAGGTGTAGAAATCATTTCAAGGGCTTAAGCAAGTGGCTCAAATGTTTGTACAGAAACGTTACAACGGTTTCAAGGCTGTATTAAAAGAAAGCTGTGTTGACTCAAGTCAGTTGTATAGGCCCACAAGTGTATTCGGCCCTTGAACACGTGCCCGAATACCCTCGTATGTTTTCTATTAATGCATTTATTAACTGTTCACCCGCAAATATATTTCAGGGGATCTAGCATCACAACACACAATACATACGTTACTTACGTAAGTCTTAGGTTTTGCTTCATATATATATTTTTTTCGGTAATCATTGAGCGTCGCAACACGAACTCCAGAGAGTTATCAAGCTGCTGCGATAACTGCTGCTTCAATAACGACGTCAGAAATGTATGACTGCGCAAACAAGCAGCTGATGCGCAAACTGGGCCCTCTCAAAAATGAAATAGGCCATGGTATTGTGGCAAGCAGCAAATGAAAGAATCACGCCACCTGTAAAAAAGTCGTAATGCTAAACGTTTTAAAAAGCTCACGGACCGATCGCGCTTTCTACGAAACATCTTAAACAGACGAAGAAAATGATCTCTACCATATTAGTAAGTTTTCCTTCTAAAAATACCAGGAACACAACTCTTGCCCCGAGAAGACGCTTGGAATGCCAGACAATATGCGCTTAAACAAAATAGAGGTAGCGACAGCATCATGACGCTCCCGCATCAACTCACGCGGCTTTTGCATATTGCGAATGCATTTGTAAACATATCAAACCAGAAAGAAGACCCGCCGCTGTGACCGAGTGGTTACGGTGGTCGACTGCTGATCCGAAAATCGCCGTATGGAGCCTCGGCCGCGGCGCCCGCAATTCGATGGAGGCGAAATGCTTGAGGGCCTGTACTTATATTTAGGTGCACGTTAAAGAACGCCAGATGATGAAACTTTCTGGCATTCGATGGAGGATATGCGCTTAAACAAAAAGAGGTAGCGACAGCATCATGACGCTCCCGCATCAACTCACGCGGCTTTTGCATATTGCGAATGCATTTGTAAACATATCAAACCAGAAAGAAGACCCGCCGCTGTGACCGAGTGGTTACGGTGGTCGACTGCTGATCCGAAAATCGCCGTATGGAGCCTCGGCCGCGGCGCCCGCAATTCGATGAAGGCGAAATGCTTGAGGGCCTGTACTTATATTTAGGTGCACGTTAAAGAACGCCAGATGATGAAACTTTCTGGCATTCGATGGAGGATATGCGCTTAAACAAAATAGAGGTAGCGACAGCATCATGACGCTCCCGCATCAACTCACGCGGCTTTTGCATATTGCGAATGCATTTGTAAACATATCAAACCAGAAAGAAGACCCGCCGCTGTGACCGAGTGGTTACGGTGGTCGACTGCTGATCCGAAAATCGCCGTATGGAGCCTCGGCCGCGGCGCCCGCAATTCGATGGAGGCGAAATGCTTGAGGGCCTGTACTTATATTTAGGTGCACGTTAAAGAACGCCAGATGATGAAACTTTCTGGAGCCATCCACTACAGCGTCGCTTATAATCATATCGTGGTTTAGGAACGTAAAACACCGACATATATTGAACGAACCAGAATGTTACAAATTTGCGCACTGCTTGAAGAAAATGTCCTTGATATGTTTTCAGAAATATATACTGAAGGTCTTTTTTTCGGTAGAATTACCCTTCTGGAATTTAGGGACGACGACTCTTTGTGCATAGTAGTTCAGAAGAAGGCACGCCTATTGTGCATAGGGAAACTCACGAACAAAATTCAGGTGTGACGACTTTTTTGTGCACAATCGTTCAAAAAGACGGCGCACCTCTTGTGCATAGGGATTGTGCACAACACAATTTCTATGTGTCCTACGAAACCCACTAGAACGGTTAAACTAGGAAACCATTGAACTCTGCGGCACGACGGCGCTTTGACGCTCTCGAAACAACCCGCATGACGTCAACAGTTGCAGCAATATTTACTGATGGTTAGGTAATTATCTTACAAAAAATGAATGACATTCAGCCTCAAGACTGCGAGAAACTTACTATAGAAAGTATCACGCAAGTTTATTGAGCCAGTGAGGCTGAAACTCGAAAAGGAAAAGAAAAACGAGACAAATCTAAACATGCCGAAACTTTAATAACATATTGCTTGTTTAATAGTACACAAGTGATGGCGGGATTAAGAACAAGTAATAGAGGGCACCAAAAAATAATTTATTATGATGAAGTGATTTACCGCTTCAATTAGGTGCCCTCTTAAAATGACATAGGCTTGAATTATAGCTAAAGTGTCCTAGTCACAAAAGCACAATTGTCACAAATTTTTCTTCAGTAACAGCGACCTTCGTAACGAACTAAACCATTTTGCTCACATCGACCCCTCCCACAAAGTTGGAATTCCTGTCGTACTGATTACTGTTCCCACAGTTTCATTCCACGCATATCCTAGGACTGGAGCTGCCTTTCCGGTAGCCACTCTGCCCTTGAAGACCATACATATTTTTACAAGAAGACTACCGTGTATCTTTTACCAACTGGCATCATTCTTTTTCCTGCGTTCCTTACCTCTTTTTATTCGTATTATTTTTGACTCGCTGTTATTTGCTAGAGAAGCTCAGACTTTTTAAAACAAAATACATTTAAACTGCTACCGTAGCATCAATCCGAGTACGCCAACGCGAACAGAACAGAAGCAGATAAGGTCGATAAGCACTGCGGATAGCGAGAAGATAGGGTTCGCAAACTTACAATGCAGAGTCAGGCCGTAACTTCGTTGTATCATCTCTTATTGTATTTAATTTTGTGCCTAACATCTTTTGACGGTCTTATTTCGATATCCACTCCTCGCCAGCATTCATACTGTGACCGACCTTCACGGCACTTGCCTCACCTTGCAGTACGTTTCTATTTGTGTCGGGGGTTGCCTTCAGTATAAGTTCGGCACTCGACGTGCTCGGCGTCATGCATACTGCCAAGCTTTCTCAACTACACTAGAATACTAGCACAGCGTTTGCAGAAGTTCACGAAGGGGGGATGGAGTAAGGGAAGACCAATATGTCTATTCGTGCAATAAAGTTTAGCAGAGGTATGTAAATCCTTGTGCGGATTTCGAATTATTTGTTATAGTTTTTCACTGACAGCATCCAGTCACATATTCTATAGATTTTTATGCCACCTGGTACAGAGGCCTCTCTGGTGCTGGAAGGCCATTGCCTTTTTTTCTTGCCCACTGTGCACAAGAAAATAGCGTGGAAAGCTTTGATTTACATTAACATGCAGGCCATTTATCGAAACTTGTTAATTAAAAAATATTTAAAGCAAGAAAACAAGAAAAAATAGCTTGATTACTCTCCTCAAAAGCCAAGGACTGACGTGAAGTAACAGAACCCTTTATATCATGACATATTGGCGAATCAGACGGACGAATGAATGAAACTGCTGAAAAACACACACTCAGAAAACGGGCTCAATGTTAATTCTACCAAATACACTTGAAAAATTGGTGGTAATGCTCAAAACCCACTGGACCAGTAGCCGTTCATCTCTGGAAAAAAGAAAAATATTTTTCTTTTTTCCGCGAAACTATTCATCACCTTCACTGATAAAACATTCTTAAGTGTCACTACCTCTAAAAACATATTTTGCATATGTTTTTAAATTTTGGTGTGTTCGAACATTTCTAATAGGAAAACTGTCTTTCGAATTGGGGCGAATACCAAACTTCACAGATCGAATATTCAAATTTTCGAGTATTCGCACTCCCCTAGAAAATATGCTTATTCCTTTCTCTTCACTACATGCATCTGCTGACATCAGTGACGTTACACGAATGTTGATACCCGGGAAGATCACATAGTGCGGAGAAAAAACACGCGAATCCACATATTTCTCCTTTCATAGCCTTGATGCATGAATTACCGACGACTACAAAAATGGCGACATTAAGAACTTCGCGTGAATTACATGACCGCAGCAAGCACATGACCGGGCTGATTGGAGAAAAATGGGAGAGGCATTTGCCCTGCTAGTGGACATAGTCAGGTTGTGGATGATGATGATGATGATGATGATGATGATGACGGTGAAAAGGCGCGCAATGGTCAAAAAAGACAGTCAATCAATGAAAGGGCAAGGAAGCACGAGGCCTCAAGAAAATAAATGTGCACTGAAATTCATTCCAGCTTATGCCGCCTAATTCTCGACATGAACGCTCCATCGCCATTTTTACCCTTTGCGTATTGAAGCGCTTTCTTTAATTGTTGCCTTGTTAGGCTTCGAACAGCTCCTACCGTAGACACATTTTGTCTACGCTGGTCTGATTTTTATCTCGGAATACGCAGTTCGGTCATTTCAATGGTTAGGCCTTATTTCCTGACGCCATGAATGGCTGATTACATGAAAATAGCTGATCATTAGGAGCTTCGTCCTCTGTTAAGCAAGACAAACAAGGCACACTAGCGCTCACTTTTGCAAAATTTAAAGTATTTGAGGAAAGCTTTTCTTTTTTTAATAAAACTGCACTGCGGTGCAGTGTGAATCAGCTAAGAGACAGCGAAAATCAAAGAACAGCGTAAGTGCTACAGCGCTCGGCGTACAGACAAGTTGCGCTTCATCAAACATGCGTTATCTCTATCAAATTTGCATCGAAACTTTTCTTATATAACTTGTCATGTGTGTACTTTTGTGAGAGATTTAATAAGCTATGCGCTTCTCAAAAAGATGCAGGCCAGGTGAATAATAATATAACTACCAAGAAAATCTTCTTGCAAGGTAGATGAACTGTTTCGAAATATAATGTTGTGGAAAATATTTGTTGCATCTGGTAGGGCGTATTCGTGTAGTATGTGTTACTAACGTCGAAAAACGTAGGAGGTGAATATATAAAGTTTGAACGAATCCATTCTATCGTCTTGTCTGTGTTAGATTATGAGTAAAGTGTTTCATGATTATTGTGCCAGCTTTTCTTTCCTCGTAAGTAAAGCAAAACAAGCTAAAACAAGTTTGCCGACCTACTGTCTTGACTATATAGGCTGTCTAACATCATGCAGCGCATTTTGGAAGCTCTGGTTATTGTTAAACTGCACTTCAGTTTAACAATAAGCAGAACTTCCGGAATACATTGCGTAGACACCGCCTATGTATTGGAGAATACATTTGACTTTGTACCGAAACAACCTGGTTGAGGCAGTCCTCTGCACTGTTGCAGCTTATCGCCGTGTGTAGTTCTGCGTTTAATTTCTTTTGGGAGGCATTTGCCTTTGCCACGCTACAATGAAGTTTAACAATAAAAAATAAAAAAGCCCACAAGGTCACCTAAATACTCTGTTGTCCTTAAGACGCCACACGCGACACGTGTGACTGCGGCGCTGTGTGTACACTGTCATAAAAATAGTTCGCTATGAAAGCATTTTTACAAATGCAACAATGGAATATTCGACCGGCACTACTCCTATACATATTCAGGAAAACAGACTGCGCCGAACACACCTGTGGTCACCGCTGCAAAATATATAAATCGCCATGAAAACACTTTTTCTCTTCTCTTTTTCTATTTTTGAATAGGGTGCGTTGTCTAATATGTGCGGAACATTATGCACTAGGTACTTTTAAACACATAATAGAACTTCATAGTTGTTTGTGTGACAGCCAGATATAATAGATATTGCTCGCTGGAGCGAGATATTCCTACTTTATATTATTTTCTGTGAAGTTCTATAACCCCAAAAATTTACGTAATAGATAATCTACAGCAAGTGAAAAAGCAATTCCTGTTACGAGGATTACAGGCTGCTGTGCGCGCAAGCAAAAGAGGATAAATACCAGTTTTGCTGGAAGGGAGACGTTCGCAGTGATAAATAATGAGAAAAGTTTCATTTATCAGCCCATTAATAATTGCTTACATACTAGCTCTCTTGCTGATAGGGCAGAGAGAAAGCGGTACTTGTGTTCTTGGACAAGGAAACCCTACAAGTGCTTTTAGCTCTGGAGGCAGGTCAAGCATGCCTATTCGCCCCCCTCCACCGCCTCCTCCTCCTAGGCCACCAGGAAGACCTAGAGCACCCCATAGAAAACCACGTACGTATTTGTTTCCTACTTCTCACCAACCAACACATGCGTTCTGCTTGCGTTATCCGCTCATGAGACGTAATAGTTTTGGGCTGTATCCTTTATTTTCAAAAATGATGTTCGATATGTATGCAAAGCGACAACCTTGATGAAGGCATGCTATGTTGTCTTACCTGTTATATCGCTTTAGAAGGATTTCATAAGCTATAAACGGATTTTTACATGTTAATGCCATCAACCACATTTATTCTTATAAGTCAACACTTAACATAAATATGTCCGATTGGGAAGAAGTTATGATTATAAATAAAGGACACCAACCATAAGACTGTATAAGTATAAAATTTTTCTTGAAGGAAAGATGCCTCGGTTCATTTTTGAGAGAGTACGGAGGCACTAGAAAGAATAAGATGCACCACTAGATCCTTCCTTCGGTCATGTGGGCCACCTGCTTTCAGTCCACTGTGTATGGCGAAAGTCAGTGGTGAAATAAACGCTCGGCAGCACCCCTGTAGACTGATATTAACTGATGGCGTTGTATGCCCCAAAAAAACAATATCGCTATGAGAGACGCCGTAGTGGGACTTAGACCAGCTGGGGTTCTTTAACGTGCACTTAAATCAAAGTACACGAGCCTGTAGCATTTTCGCCTCCTTTGAAAATGTAACCGGCGCCGCCGAGGTTCGATCCTGCGACTTTCAGGTCAGCAGTCATGCACCATAACCACTAGACCACCGTGGCGGGTCCGGAGAACGATGAGAAATGGAGTAGTGCGTATTTCGCTACTTCCCGAAATTATGATGATCGATGGCGTAGTGGGCAGATAGCAACAGTACTTGCAGTAGTCGGCCCAAGAACGTCGAGAACGGGCTATAGACAGGCTGCTTTTCCAGCATTTTTCGCTCTGACTGTGCTGGCTGTTCCGTGCAGGTTTGGCGTATATAAATATTTTAACGCGGTAGTGGTAAAGAGCTCGTTTTAAAAAATTCCGGAGTAAGCGTTGTTGATTTGAGATTTAAAAAAAATCAGCGTTGTCTTTGAGCGAAAAAGCGACAAGGACGCAAATAAATAAATATTTAAAAAATATTCGGTTCGAGCAGAAATCGAACCCAGGCGTTCTGCGTGGCAAGCAATGTGTTCTGCCACAGAGGCAGTCCCGGGCTCAAAATTGCTTTGGAAGAAAACACCATATGAATGTTAGGTAGTGCGAGGAGTGTCGTAACAATATATAGGATTGCGTGGTAGAAACGTACACTTTCACCAGGCGTCAAAACATATGAACTACGCAACAAGTGGGTGGTTTAAAGGCCTACCCATGACAAAGCGCTCCGGCATAATTATTCAACGTTATGGTCAGCAGCAGCAGCATCAACTAAGTGGGCAGATCCAGAGGTGCGCGTGTTGCCTTAGTTACGGGTAGTGGGTACTCTGCTAATTGGTAAAAGAAAGAATCCATACAAATAACCAGCGCGAAAAGCAAGACGTTTCACACGGAAAGTGGAGGTGGAGATGGGGAGGGGGGAGGGTGAGTGGAGAGGGGAAGTGGAGAGGACGTGTGTGGAGAGGGTATACGCATGCGCAGTAAGGGTGGTCACGCCGCACACCACCACCACCACCGGTTTGAACTCCGCTATAAGATGCTTCGCATCTAAAATTATGGCGTAGTGGGCAATGCGGAACTGTACTTGCAGCAGACATTCCAAGATAGTTTAAGAGGGCCTATGTTATACGCACACAGACGTTCCGTCCCTTCCTTGCGGCATGGTTGAGGTGTCCACCGATTAGCTAAGCCAGACTAGCGATTTAGAATGCGATGCGAACGGGGCCCGATCACGCTATCGCGTTCTACTCTCTCAACAGTCCTCCAAATTGTTTCATCTCGTAACAGAGCAAGCTGTTATGAGAAAGCTGTCGTTATAAAGCTTCTTGCGTGCGTCTTTCAGTATAAAGGCTTCGATTTTCTCTATTATCGCTCTTCTCTCGATGCATACCAGTTTATTTCTCTCGTTTTACTGTGGTATATAGTGATTGATGACCCTCCACCTGCCGACATACGTCTTTTTTTTATTATTCCGGATTCCACTCTATCAGGTTTCCATTTATCTGCGCACCGTATCTGCCGCTGCCTATACAGGGTAGTCAGTAGTGTCGCGCGAGAAACATCTTGAGACCTTTTGGTTGGTTATCTGGGCAAAACAGCGCAAAAAAGGACGAGCGTTCTTCGCCAGCTAAGCATGTGCCAACTCGCCCAAATCACTCTTGCTTTTAGTTGGTATCCTTTATTTGAAACATTTATCCTTGTAAGGCATCCTATTCTCAAAAAAATGATGGCTGATCCCTCCGTCATAGGAATCGGTATAACACGAAAGTGAAACATATCGCCACAGAAGTAGTTGATTGTTATAGTGCATTGTTATATGAGAGCTTGTACAATGTCTACTGTTGTTTGGCAGATATAGCATCGCTTGATGTGGACGCACTAACGTTGTGGCACATCTCTGTACCGACGACTAACGCCCATGATCATGATTTAACACTTGCGGTCGCTGAAGTTCTTAACATATATACGTGGACACCGCATATGGTGAATCCCGTGCAAAGATGGCATCAACAAGCACATAACACGGATACTTGATGTGCACTCCTTCAAAGCGTCGTGAAATGCGAAGAGAAGCGCTGCGCGCGTCGTGTGTTCCCTCTAGCCTGGCCGTTACTTCTCACAGGGCGAGCGGGGAACGCTGCGAGACAGCCAGGCAAGCGTCGGAGAGCTATTCTTTCACCCGTTCGTCCCCCGTAGTCGTAGTAGTGCCAGAGAACATCTACCACTTTAGAGAACGGAAACTGTACCTTTGACTGTAGTACGGAAATAAGGGTAGCGGCGGCGTACTGAACTGCAATAGAGCGAGGCGAGATGGCGCTGCAAGTACTATCATCATCATTAAACAAACGCGTTTTTGCGGTTGGTTCGCCCTGGTCGCGCTACTGCGCTTTTTGCTCCCTGTGGTATTTTGTTCTTTGCCGTTGCTAAATCGCTGCTCTCGTGTGTAATATTTATCGCCAGGTGACCAAACTGGCCTCGACTGGCAAAAACAACGTCAATCAAGTAAGGTTTGCATCGTTTATTGTGAGTGCCCAAGCTGGTACAAGCAATGTATACAGTCAGGTCCAAGCAAAACAAGTCACTCATACACGTCGAAAGCTTTCAAACCGTACGTGTGAAAGCTGACAAATATGTGCGTATAACTGAACACCGAGATTGCTGAAAGAACGTTGCTCTCGTTGTGTAGCAGCGTCCGAGTTTTAACAGCATAGATTTAGGACAAGGGTCTTATCCTTCCGTTAGTTATGCGGCGCTTGCCAGGTTGTGTTGATCTTTGAGTGCATGGTGTGGAGTCGGAAACGAAACGTGCGCTACGCCGACAGATAGTTGGCGCAGTGAGAGCAATGTAGTTTTGATTAATCTTTTACGTAAACAATCGCGGATGCGTACAGTTCTGCATCTTTCTCGCTCTGCGATGTCACCTTGAATGCGTTACAAATAAGGAATATCGTGTTGTGTCTACAGGGCAGGCACGAATTTCTCGGCTAAATTCTTGGCTGTGAAGCCATACCATATGTATTACGTATTCAGGTAATAGGTGGAAGAAAATATTTCAGGCTCGTTTTGTTCCTCGATATAGTTCAGTTACACAGTTTCTACAGCTAGAATTTCTTGGCGCTAGTAATCGGACTGCTGAGTATGCAGCGTAGATTAATGCTAAAGAAACAGAGATATAAGGCGAGTGCTTACAGATTCTAGAAGCACAATTCTAAGAAAACAAGCTTTAGGCATGCAGTATACATCTTTGTTGGTGTTCGCAGAGAACACTAAACAACTGCTCAGCCGTAAGCACAATCTCTGTATCACATAGACATGTTGATAGAACATGAGCACTCTATTGCAAGCAAACTCTCACGAAATCAAACTGTGGGGCATGATGTGAACCTGTGCCAATGATGGATAAATAAAGGTCATATATATATTGCATACTTGTTATTGTGTTATTTACTTTTTTAATATATTTGGGCTTGGGAGCTCAAGTATGTATTCTCTCTGCTACTTTTAGAAGCTCCGGCTTGAAATACTGCCACATGCGCTCCTTTCTTTCTATATTTTATGTTATTGGCCAATTGCACGTGTAGTTACTGCGTTGCGCAAACCGTGCCAGAATGCCTGGGAACATTCCAGATTATTTTAGGATCTTCTGTTAGGCTGGAGCGTGCAATTGCAAACGGCTCAGTTTATTGTCGAACTAACGCAGCCACCAGTGATAATGTTCGATGCCGCAGGTATAAATGCCGACCCGCCTTGCCACAGATCAGTTTATCGACGGCCGACGTATGTTCTCCGCTATCAATGTGCAGTGTGTATTGCTGTAGTTTGACTTTTCGTTTCCCGGCCACAAGTCCGGCCGAATAAAAAGTTTCATCTTGGACACACCGACTGCTGCTTTCGTCTACATCACGACCCCGTGACAATACGTAAAATCTTGTAGTGTGGCTGTGGATAAGTCCAAGTTCATGTATGCTTTAAATTACCTCTTCGATTTCCTAGGTTCTTTTTGTGACAGTAGTTCACAGACTTTCACTTCATAGTGGTAGGTGCTACAACTGTGACGTGTTAATTTAATGAAACAGCAAAAGTAGGTGTGTTCAAACAAATTTGGGACGTTTCTCTGCTATGTAAAAAAGAAAACACTACCATACTCACTGAACACAATCTCACTCATCATGACAACGTAAACGTGCTTGGTGAAGCTGTGCTGGAAGAAGTGCTCGTCACACTTAAAATTTGTTCATTAGCTGTAAATAATTTGAAGGAGCCCATTGAACATATGTGCAAAGGCTAATGTAATTGAGCACAGCCTTGTAAACCTTTGTCGTATCTTTTTGTAAACTTCTATGATTTAAACACAATTAAGGCAAAACAGTTTTGAGCATAGTTTGTAAACTGTCTCATAAGGCACAACTAAATGTTGCATTTACGTTTCGCGGCAGCTGTATTTTCGATGGAGGCGAAAATGTTTGAGGCCCGTGTACTTAGGTTTAGGTGCACGTCAAAGAACCCCAGCTGGTCGAAATTTCCGGAGCCCTACACTATGGCGTATCGCGATTTTGGGACGTTAAACCGCAGATATTATTAGATGTTGGAAAGACTGTAAATTCCCTTCACTGCCGTGATGTTCCTTTTGTAAGGTGATTTATAATTTGAAAAAAACTGACCCTACGTTTCGAGACCCGTTTGGTCTCTTAGTTTTTTTTTTTTAATTAGGAAGACTAATGATTAAATGTGGCTGGAGAGTCTTTTTATTCTCATAATCTTGCCCATCCAGACAGACTTCTATATATTTACCCTTAAATTTATAAGTTCTGATGATTCACATGCAAACCATGATAGCATTATGAGTCATACAGTAGTGGGTAACTCTAGATTGATTCTAACTGACTGGAGCTAAACAAACGCAGTTGTAGCCTTGAAGAAGACAAGACTACTTGTCGAAACATTTGCTTCAGCGACACCTCTTGTTCACAAATTTTTCGTCTCTTCAAGCTTCCGCCTTTCCCTGAACTTCAGACGCAGTTCTAAGCACACGAATGTCTTTGCATTTCGCCCCCAATGAAATGTGACCACCGTGGCTGGGTATAAAACCTGCGTCATTGAGCTCAGCAGTGCCGGGTAACGTAACTAATGCACGGAGCTAGTGCTCAATTTCAATGCTATTGAGATGTAGATTGCATGACACAGTAGACAGCTAATACTTGTGGACAATTGTAGGCACACCTCCATGAGATGCCTGGTAAACCATTCACAAATACAGCATTGCAAGCGTGAGGTTCAAGATGACCTGTTGTAGCAGACGTTCACATGTTTCGCCACACTTGCAGAGTGGACATTCGGGGGTAGTCACCCTGTCGTTGCCTGGCAATCCTGGAAAAACAAGTAATGACATCACCAGATATTGATAAGCATAATCAATGAAATATTAAATTTTGCAAAAATAAATATATAAACATAGTGAACAAAAACAGCGGTTTGTTATACATATATGTAAACGTACCTTATAATGCATGTTGTATCACTCGGGCTAGCTTCTTTACAAGGCGTGTCATGTAACAGGTGCCTTGCTCATTGCACACAGCTGTTTCCTTGTCGGGCCAGGAGGCTACAGCAAAAAAAATATTTCTGATTATAGTGACGGTTTTTTATCACACTAAAGTGAAAGTACACTCATAATTATGTGAAGCTTTTGTTACACTAAATGTGTAGTAAAGATAACCTAAACTGACAGCAGGAGAAATGAGACCTCTAAACCTGGCTTCTCAAATGCGATCCGGCAAACTATAACTCATATGTTTTTTGCACTGATATACGGGCTAGTTACGGAGATACATGCGAGGCGTTGGTGATGCAATTGCCTCCCTTTATTTATTGCAGTGGCCTGGTTAATGTTAACCGAACGATAAACTCGGCAACCCGCTCCCACGTGAAGCCACGCCGCAACGAACGCACGTTTTCTCAACGACAGAGTATGACGTTGAAAAATTGAATATTGCAGTGCGTCGCCTCCGTGTTAAAAAAAAAAATAACTGAAGCAATGGGTTTTTACTCACCGGTCCGTATATTCTCGGGCTTGAAACGAGTGTCATCCGGTGAAAGCTTCAACGGTCCCTTCGTTCCCCTGAAGTCAGCTGAATGCACTTCGCGAAAGGATTTTAACGAGTCAAAACGAACAGAACAAAAGCGAATGTGTCGGCCGGCAGTGGCTCGAAACATTTACAGCGAAACGAAACAGCGCGAGACCCATCCCAATGCACCGCGAACCGTTACCTTTCGTTGTGCCGCCGTATATTTTGAAATGAAGATAATGATGCCGATAGGCTGCTGACAACTACGAGTCTGTTGGAGCAAAAACTATTACAAAAGATTGATGGACGTGGTACCTGGCAAGGCAAGGCCACTTCGTATAAACAGCAATTTGTTTATTGAAGTGTAACAATAAGCAAACAACTAAACTTCCTTATTTCAAGAATATTTTAATTTGAAGTTTGGGCCCGACGAGGGCGCCCCTACATAAAAAGTCAAATAGCGCGAATGGCGGCCACCACAACGTCGCCATGTTGTCCTAACGCAGAGGTTAGTAGATCCACTCCCGGTGTTTGAAGCTGGAACTCGCCGCGGTCGATTTTTTCGCCCTCTGCGGCAATCGCTGGAACTTGAGACTTTCCGGGGCCTGGTAGTGCGTAACCAGTCGTAACGCTAGTACCAGATCTTGACCTCCAAGGTGGTGCCGGTGGGAGATTTTTCCTGTGCGTTGTTGAACAATAAAAAATTCGCAGCGTGCGCGTTAACTAAAAGCCGAATTCTTCTGTCTCTCATTCCCCATTAGCAGCCATTGGCATGTTCCAGTAGGAAACGTTAGTAGAAGTAGAAGTGTAAGTGTTAGCTAAAAGCCGATTTCTTCTGTCTCTCATTCCCATTAGCAGCCATTGTTTACCTCCAAGGTAGTGCCTGGTCAGATTTCTCCTGTGCGTGATTACACAATAGAAATTTTGTTCAAAACGCCGTTGATTGATGAAATAAACCAACGAAAGACGCCAGATGTTTTCTAAAAGGAAAACGAAAGAACGCCAGATGTTTCTAAAGCAAAACGAAAAGACGCCAGCTGCTTAACGAAAGACGCCAGATGTTTTCTAAAGCAATGGTTTTCTAAACAATGAAAATTCACAGCGTACATGTAAAATTAAAGTGAGCTGCAAGTCGTCATAACTCATCGAACCTTTAGTATAAACGCGCCCGATCTCACGTCGGTGATGATGTACTGGGCAGAATTCACGGAAGATTCACGGCTTACCGATGAACCTCCGCAGCTTTGCCCACTCATCATCATTCACTCCGTGGATATGCTGTGATTTTTTTTATGTGAATGGATGCTATGAGCGAGGCTTGCGCTGAAGCTGCCACCTGACGGTGTGTTAAAGCGTTGACGAAGTTAAACTTGTATTGGAAACGCGCGGAATGGGACGGTCGCAGCAACGACGCGTTCTCTCTTTATTTTTTTTTTCGAGCCTGGTGGCACAGGTATGGTGGCTAGAGGGGGAGGTGCCAGCACCCGGGCTACGCCGTGCAAGCCGGTGCGGCACATTTTCATGACGCCGACAGGTGGCGTGCTCGACGTCTCCGAGATGGTGGTGTGCATGAGGGCCGAGGTGCAATCGGGAATGGATATAAATCAAAGGACTGTGGGACGCCTCGCATTGGGTGCTCACGGGAAGACGACAAATGAGGCCGTAAAGGGCGATATGGGATGGGCAGGTTTTGAGGCGAGGGAGGCCCAGAGCAAAATAAGGTTCGAAGAAAGGCTAAGGAATATGAAGGAGAGTAGATGGGCAGAGAAGGTGTTCCGTTACTTGTATAGGAAGAGCGTGGACACACAGTGGAGAAAAAGAACTAGGAGGCTCACTAGTAAATATACGGCTGGTAGGGTAAGCAGTATGTCAACAAAGAGCGTTAAGCGAAAAGTCAGAGGCGGAGAGGATTTACTGGATGGCAGCTAGGGAGAAAAAACCGGCTTTGAGTAACTACCGAAAGGGCAAAAATGAAATAAGGAGGGAGGCATTTTACGACAATTCAATGGGAAGCGCTTTACTGTTTGAAGCGAGATCGGGTTGCCTTAGAACGGGTAGTTATAAAGCGAGATTCAGTAAAGAAGAAGAACAAAGCACGTGCTGCGGGGAAGATGAGGAAACGGCGGAGCATGTTCTGAGTGAATGTGGAGACATCCACCCAGGTGTACGTTTGGGCACGAGCCTACATGACGCCTTGGGTTTTAGAGACAATTGAAAGCTGAACACACCCGCGATTGAAATAAGTAAGAAACGGTTAGAGTATTGGTGGCAGAAAACTAGAGAGAAAGGAGAAAAATTAGATATTGGGAAAAAAAAAGACATTCTGCCGTAAAGGGCACAGAACGGAGCTGAAAACTTAACGTTTTTTTTCTTCTGGAGTAAAATAGTTTTAATTGAAGTAAAGACACCAGGCCAACGCTAAAAAAAGAGAGTAAAGGTTTTTTTTTTTTTGAGCATGGTGGCACACTTGTCACCGCCCCGTCATAAAGGGGACGCTCATAGCATCCATCCATCCATCCATCCAGATGACTACAGCGAGGTCTGGCGAAGTGGTCTCGTGGATTCTCTCCGGCAAAGCGCATGTTATGTGAGCTGTTGCTTCGCCTGCTCGGCTGTTGTTTGTGCGTAGTGGTGCCTGATTTCAAAAGGCGTTGACGTAGCCACCAGCGCTTCGCGGGAAACCTGAATTTCCTAGTCAGCGAACGCGTATGGCCCGCTGTCTGCTAAAGCGAGAAACGCATGTGAGCGGGAAACGCATGTCGCGTTTTCTCGCGAGCGAAAAAGACAATTGTGTGGCGAACGCCGGTATTGCTGCCGATCTCGTCAGCACGCAAAATATTTTCTGTCGTGAAGTTGCGTTGTCCCGTCGATAGATTATCTGTTGCCGTCACCGAACCAGCGGACGCGTGACTTGGTTACTTAGGTGCGGTTCCAGCTTTGTTCCCCAACTTCGCTGCATACTTTTCCAAGAAGTTGCGAGCGAAACGGGGGGCAATAGCCACCGCAAACGACCACCCACTGCATAAGCCGAGGTGCAGTGTTTTCCAATCGTTACACTCCACACCAGGGGCGTAGCCAAGGGGGGGGTTGGGGGGGGGTTCAAAACCCCCCGAAATTTTTCAGTTTTGCTTGCGTATATATACACGCACACATACAAAGGCACGCACGAACATACATAAAGTATGGTTGAACCCCCCCCCCCCCCCCCCCGAAAAAAATTTCTGGCTACGCCCCTGCTCCACACAAAGCTTCAGCAGTACGAAGCAATTACCAAAGCTCTTGTTGGGCCAGCTTCATTGATATCTTTGCCTCATCTCGAAAATTATTTCGTTATATGGTTAGTGTGCGCCGTAAGAAGTCGTGGACGGAAAACGCGCCTCGCGTACGTACCAAACACCTCCGCGAACCTAAGCCAGCGCGCGGATGAAATCTCGGAGCCGACACAGGCCGACAGACGCGCCCATGCGGCGGCGCTGCTGTCGGCTCCGAGGTGCCACCCGCGCCGTCGCATCGTCATGAAAAAATGCTGCGTCTCCAGCGCGCCGTTGCTGACACTCCTCCTCTAGCCACCATAGCACAGGTGTCACCGCGCCGTTATAAAGGGGACGCTCATAGCATCCATCCGTCAATCCAAGAGCACTGTGAGAGGAAAGTGGGAAAGATAAAAGGCGCGATCATATAGCTTCCGTAATGTGTTTGGCGGTAGGTCAGTGGGCTAAACGCCGGCCAGCCATCGTTGCGGGCCGAGAGGTCATGGGTTCGACTCCCGCGAACGGAACTTTTTCTTATCGTTTTTTAAAGACGATAGTCTTTCTTGGGGAACTTGAACGCAGAAATTTTGGTCTGTCTTTCTGTTTGTCGGCACGTCACCCGATTCAGGCCAACCGGCCAATGTTGAACCACTTGCTTACCGCCCACCCATCTTGAACTGGTACGGCTGTTCATACTTGTGAACGTTGTCGATCAAAAAGTAAATAATACGCATATCTGAGGCGTAACATCATTAGGTAAGTATTAGGTGGTGTGTTTCTTTAATAGAAAATACATAGATACGCAATTTTAAAGACCTTGATGGTATGCGTTTAACGTTGAGACAGTAACGCGTTTACTAAAAGATTGCCACAGCTGAAGCGATCAGCGGTCCAAGCCGAGCAAGCGCGAGCGCCAACAACAACCGTCTTCGTCTTCTTTCGCAGGCGTTCTTGTCTGCGCCCTACCATGTTACAAATCACTCCCCCGCGTAAAAGGAGCCATCCTGGCGACCTAAGGAACAGGTACAGCTGGTGGGTTATAATGCGACTTCAGTCGATCGACGTGAACAGTCTCGCGGCCGCGACGACGGCGGTCCGTAGATGATTGAACAGGCTCAATCATATAGTTAACTGGGGATGCTTGACGTAGGACGCGGTAGGGGCCTTCGTACTTAGGCAGTAGCTTTGTGGAAAGGCTAGGAGTGGAGGAGGGAACGCGAAGCCACACCAACGTTCCAGGCGAATACGACTGAGGAGGCAGGTTTTCGTCGTGACGGTCCTTCTGGCCCTACTCGCCCTACAATGTTACAACCCTAGTTTCTTAAGGTGCGCTGAAAATGCGACTGCGCTGAAACTTGTCTTCCTCCGTGCCCTCTGCACAAGCTCATGTTGTGTTTCGGGGTTTCGGTTCAGTATTGCATTGTACGAATGACAAGGGGCGCCGCTCTGGCATTCCTGTTTTACACAGGCGATGTGTAAGTCTGAGTTTGTGGAGAGTACTCGTTGAGTGCGGACGTTTCTTCTCCTTCGGCGCATCGCGCCAAACAGCGTGTTCGGGCTGGCCGGCGTCCCCACCGGTCGCGTTGGTCACCGCCGGTCTTCGCCTGCCGCTTCGCCGGGACTACCAGCCCGCAACACAGCACTCATGTTTCCCGACGTATTACCAGATGGCGTCCATATCTCACGCAGCGCCTCTTCTATCGTCTTCAGACGACATTTGCAGCGAAGCACGCAGATACGCGGCCAATTTTTTTTCTTTGCAATCTGATGGCGTTTATTTTGCTGACGTACTTCCGTGACGGAAATACGTCATGAAAGCATTGGTGGACCCCGGCATAAAACACTTTCGTGTTAATAAAGCGAATCAGTTATATCTTTTTTACTTTCGTGACATTCAGTAGATGTGAATATCACGAACGTAAAAAGATTCAAACGATTCGCGACGAAAATACCACCGGGTGGTTCCTGTAATAAGGAAGCTTCCCACCTGGAGTGACCCTGAGCTTGCATGATCAGAATCCTGTGGCGGAAATAAAAGAAACTTCACCATCTCCCACTAAATGGAACCATGTGGGGATGCGAAGCAGCGCATGGGTCGACTAAATCTTCTGTTCATCACGGGCACCTTGCCCGATGTTAACGCGTCCTTGCATGTGGAGCACACAATGGATTCAATGTAGTTGCTGTTAGCTGTTGCTGTTACTCGTCCTGAACTCTTGTTGGAGCACGCAACGCGGGTTCATCGCGCGTCTGCAGAATCTCGTTCCCCGACGCCATGACGTGATTGCTGAGAGAGTGTAAAGGGGAGAGGCCACAGCGCTTTACCAAGCCCCTTACACAGGCCCGAGCACGCTAGTACGTGCCGGCGCGTTCTGACTACGATACAACGCGTTGGTTCATCGCGCATCTGCAGAATCTCGTTCGCCGACGCCATCACATGATTGCTGAGAGAGTAAGAGGGAGACGCCATAGCGTCTTACCCAGCCCCTTACACAGGCCCGATCGCGCTAGCACGCGTCAGCACACGTGGTTTTGTCTGCGTTACGCCAAGCTAGGACAGCATACGGCAACCCGGGCCCCTAAAGTGCGGTCAAGTGCGGACATCACAAGGCGGTCGAAGAAAGTCGAAAAACAAGACGAAGAAGACTTCTCCTTGGCGCGAGCGCGCGCTCAGTATGTTACAGATGGCTGTGGTAGGTTTTAGAAAGCGGACGGTAGCCAATGAAACTAGGAACAAAGCCCAGCGCAAAAGCTGCTTCGCATCTGTAACGTTTATTATATTATTTCACGTCGTACTGTTGCTAATGATCATGACGCCATCAGACAATTATCATCATCGCTAAGATCGTCAACAAAGTGTGCAAGTGGATGTATTGCCTTACGGACGCATAGTGGGTAAATACTTCACTTATAAGCAATGCGATGAATTATTGCGTAGAGGGAACTTTGAAACTGTACTTGTTATAGGCATGCGCTCTAAGAGAAGTTCAAAGGGCCTATAATACGCGCGGATGTTCCATTCCTTGCATCGTCGTTGAGGTATCCACTGACAAGCGAAGCCTGGCAAACGAATCAGAAGAAGGTGCGGGCCGGGCCCGCACCTTCTTCCTCAAGTGCTGCTTCGCATCTAAAAGCCTCAAGTGCTTTTAGATGCGAAGCAGCTTTGACACTTGGCTGTGTCCGTAGTTCTATTGGCGACCGTCGAAATTAGCATAGCCATCTGAGCGTGCGCTCGCGTCAAGGAAAAAGTCTTCTTTCTCTTGTTCTTCGACCGCCGTGATGATGATACGTGCAGAGCACTTTAGGGGACCGACCTGCCGTATGCTGTCCTAGCTTGGAGTAACGCAGACAAAACCACGTGTGCTGGCACGCGCTAGCGCGTTCGGGCCTGTGTAAGGGGCTAGGTAAGACGCTGTGGCCTTTCCCCCTTACACTCTCTGAGCAGTCACGTGATGGTGTCGGGGAACGAGATTCTGCAGATGCGCGATGAACCAGCGTGGCGTGCTCCAACAGGAGTTCGGGACGAGTAAGGGCAACAGCAACTACAGTGAATTCACGGTGTGCTCCACTTGCAAGGACGCTTTAACATAGGGCAAGGTGCCCGTGATGAACGGAACATTAAGTCAACCCATGCGCTGCTCGCATCCCCACATGGTTCCCTTTAGTGGGAGATGATGATGATGATGATGATGATGATGATGATGATGCAAACTTTATTGGGGTCCAGAGAAGACGCAGGGGAGAGATGGTGTAATTTTTCTTTTCTTTTCTCGCTCGTCTTGCCATCATCATCTCCCGTTTCTCTTTTTGTCAGCTGTAGGACCACTTCTTTTTCGCATCATTCTGTTCAGTTGCCAAACTAATTGGGCATGCGATGGATTTATCACCATGTTCCCAGGTGATTTACATAGACATGTATTTGCAGTGGTAACTCACGTGTCATCCTGGCCTGCGACTTGTCAACGGCGGAAATACCCAACCCAATTTCTCCTTGGAAATCTTCATCCACGTTGCCGAAGCATCGGAGTATAAATTCTTAGCAGATGTTTCTTTTCTAAGCGCTTTTTTCTAAAATCAGCTTTGGCAAACAACTGCATTGCAGCTGCAACAAATTGCGTTGACCAACATGCAAGCCCCCGGGCCTTTACGGCATGCTGTGCAAGGGAAGTCACCCACTTCTTCCCGGAAGGTCATCCTTACAACAGTGCTCCTGACAGTTCCTTACTATCTTTTGGAGCCACTTATTTTGTGTTTATCTTTTTTCTGTTGACCCATTATGTTACGCTCTCTACGATGAAGTTAATGTAAAAGCATTTTTTTTTTGAAAAATAAACGCACATTTTTGTAGCTTTGCAAATGTGAATGATCCCTTTTTTCTTTTTATTCGAGAACCTACTTTCGCTTTGTGGCCTTCCGCAGAGCTGTAGTTCTATATTTATTCTGCGCATCTTTCTATTTTTTATATGTTTTCTAACCGTTGTGTATAGCACATTTGCTCCTTTATTCGAGCATTTTTGTTCTATTACAGAAAGGCGAGGGCGCCGTGTTAGTACCTAAAAGTGAAATCGAGTTCTCTGTAAGTTTCTTGCTGTTTCAATGCATATATAGCGCTATTTTGACAAGTACCAGTATATTATAAATAATGCATGCTTTTTTCCCATGCTACAGGACATTGTCAAGCAAGATTGTGCACGTATTAACATTCGTGACGGCATGAAGAAATTGACTCCACAGTGCCATGTATTCATGCGCAGTGAAACATCGTGGAGAAGTTTATCATGGAGAATAAACGGTGCCTGATATAAATTATGGAAATTGGTACTGTGGTAATTGCAACTATTTCAACAGTTACACTTTTATTATTCCTTTTTTATAAGGAACTCATAATTGCTAAAGCAACAATTAGTTCGTTATTACCATAAATAAAAACGACTTCCAGGAATGTGCCTACTCAGGCGAAGAAAAATAAATGACTTTTCAATCGTAATGTCAGATAGCGATTGGGTCATTTGGATGCTTATATTCATTGGAAATTTTAATTGCGTATTCCCATAAACTCAGCAATATCAGCGTCAACGACAGAATCCTTCGCAATATGTATAAATCGAGTGCTGTGAATAGGCCCTTTGATCTAGGGAACTATATTAAAATCTGAGTTAGTATCGGTAGTCTCTATTACTCAGACACCAGTTTCTTACGTAAGTAGTGTTCCTTTTATTAACACACTGATGCCAAATATAGCTCATAAGTTAAAAGTCAAGTCTGCGGTACGACTGCAGAGTAAATTATTAAAATTCGACAGGTATTAGCCTACACTACTTACAGCTAAATGACACCTAGCCAACAATGTCCCGTGCTTTTCAACTGCAAGCCAACACCAGCAAGCAGTAGTAACCGCTAGCTGATAGTTATCTACCATTAATCGGCATAAGAAGTCAGTACTAGTCGCCATTTTTCCACCACTAGCAAAACTGACACGCACTAGCCAACACCAGCCAAACGTTAGCGACTACTAGCTGGCATTAGCACGATATATATGCCACTGACAACTATTAAGCCAACGTTAACCAATGCTAGTGAGCAGTTAGGCGACATAATTAGGCAAGGGTAGTCGTGTCACAAAAAATCACAAAAACACAAGAACTCAGGTTTGATGGAGCACGTTAAAGTAAATACAATGGTTTGATTTTATCTTACACGGCGCATACGTCAATAGAGGCATAAATTGCTTATTAGAGCTGGAAATCAGCAGTCTATGCATTGACTTATATATATATATATATATATATATATATATATATATATATATATATATATATATATATATATATATATATATATATATATATATATATATATATACACACAAATATGAGACGTCGCATCAGTGCTCAGTGAAATATGAGAAACGTACCGCGCTGGTACACTTTTGCCTTGCTGTCTACATTTTCTCTTTTGGAAATACAAGATAGAAGACGTACGTGTGCTTTAGCGGGAGGTCCTCAGAACGGTCCCAGGTATCCTGCAGTCGTATCACTGCTACATCCAGATCAACCTCCGCCTCGCCCTCCTGTCCCACGGCAACAACCTCCTCCTCCCCGACCTCCTTTGCGAGCTCCTGCTGCTCCACGACCAAGTATGTCTTCTTATTGGTAAACAACTGCTCCGTGAAAGTCATTGAGATTAAAGTTGTATATGCCTCATCGAACAGAAAAAAATTTTAAGCCAGCCAACCCCAAGTGAAAGCGGTTCGAATTGCGGAGCATTGGTTCGTCTGCGTTTCACTTGTGTTTATGTTGTGTTTATCTGCTCTTTTTTGCTGTTTTCTGTTCTTCTTTGCGTGATTATGTAATATTTTATATTGTTTTCTGTTCTTTTCTTGTGATTACCTGATTTGTTCTGCTATTATGTATTTTCTGTTCTATGGTCTCTTTTGTACTGTTTTTCTACTATTTGCTTCTTCGTGCGCGATGCGTCTTTTAACTCCCGGCGCTGGCGTTTCGCTGTCGCTTTGCTGGCTCCGACTATAGAGGAGGCGTTGCTCCGACAGACGAATCAGCCCTTCTGCGACGCTATCGTTCACGGGAAAGCAAGCCAGCGCCTCCTAGATTAAAAAATAAATAAATAGAGGAGGCGTTGAGCAAGCGCTGGCATTACCAACGTGAAGCCTGCTCGGTTTATGTGTATCAAACGTGGGACCTGCGTGACGTCAACGCGCGATTTGATACGACGACAGGGAGATCCCTTAAACTGCTCCGCAGTTATGTGTGATCGTCGGCGTCACCATCATCGTCAACACGTATATCACGAAAAATCATCATCATCATGAAGACCATCCTAATCGAAGGTGATGATAGGCACCGTGCAGTCGAGTTTTCCCGTGTGACTACAGCGCCAGAACGCACAGTCTAGCGGATAGAAGAAGCAACTCTGAGACGGGGCCGTTCAAAATGGAACGCGGTGCGCGCGTCTCCCTCCCTGCATTAGTGGGTGAACTGTGGCCGGGCTACACGGGGGACGCGTTCGCGCGTCTGTCTTCTGCGTGCCCTTAACGGCCAATGTCAGCAAAATTGGGACGGGCCTGTGAGAGCAACGCAGCTCCCTCTGGTCAGTGGACGGTGCCTATGAAGACCGCACAGTCTTTCGCGTTCGAGTAGACTTAAGCGAATACATAAGGACCCTTACTTGTTTATGGGGCCTTGATGACGCAATAACTGCTCCTGTAAACTTATTCCGTAAGTAGTAGTAGTAGCAGTAGTAGTATTAGATTTTTATTCAGCCAAATTCGTAGGCCGAGCATTTCGACCGCCTGCGCGATCAGTCGTCGCTGTTCTTCTTCCCATTCGGCGCCGATCCAACCCCGGCAATTCATATGATGCACCACAAATAAGAAGCGTGAAAGCTAACGCAATCATTCATGAGACATAGATTATCCTACCTTGTGCGAGCTCATTTCATTTTATCCTAGTGACCATCTTAGTTTCGTCCCTCTATGCAACTCGTTGCTGTCCTTTGCTGCGTTTTGTAGCATTATCTACACTTGCCTAGCCGGAGCCGATTTCGCGTGGATCCTCATGAGCCGTGCTGCGCATGCGCGAGGATCACTGATGTCACACAGCTGGCTCACCGGAGCAGGCATCTCACGCGCTCTCCGCCACCGCCGCGCGCGACTCGCCGCTGCTGGTCTGCCAAGGAGGAAGGAAAACTCAGGAGAGGTCCTATCGTATCCCAATGCATTGCGAAAAGTGTGGCGGAAGTGACGTCAAATTTATGGAGCAAACAAATCGGTATGGGGCAAACAAAGCAGCTACGCCCCGTGGCGTGCTCTCCGCGCTGGCTCGCTTATGCGCAGATTTGTAGTCCCGGCGTAAACTTCAAGCGTATTGTGCGGTTTGCATGCAGTAAAATGTTGCAAGAATACGTTTACCAGGCTGTTCGTGCGTGGCAGGCCCGAGCGCTCTGTCCTCTTGTGTCGGTCTGCTAGGCCGTTTCTTCTTCCCCGTAATGCGCTATACCATTTCAAGTGCGCGCTGAAATTCTTCGTGGGGCGTTTTTGTGCAACAGCACAGAAAGTACCGGTACGTGCCGTAATCAAAAACATTCAGCCCCTGTATCATCGTACTCGAACTCACCTTTCAGTGACTTACGCGTTCTGCTGGGCGTTAGGCCTTTCTTTTCCTTTCTCGTAGCCCGATTTCCCGATCTACTGGCCTATTAGCGGTTCTTTTCTCGTATATATGGAGTGAGCGTAGTAGCTATTCGGCGCAACGCCAATCTAGTAGTAGATGTAACTACACGTCGAAAAGAGGACACCGCTGTATTGTATACAAGACCGTGCACGTATAGTTTGTAGTTACAGTGCGCACACAGCTGTTAGCAGGTTGCGAGCGCACACTACACAATACATACATCACGTAGTCCGATAACAACGAAAGTTTATTGCTCTTCCGTGTGAACGACACAGCTTCTAAAAAACGCGATACGATGCCTTCGGCGCATGTTATGTACGGCGCGTCAGACGCCAAAAACAAAAGTTCACGTGTGTTTCGAGTTGACACAATGAGTAAGAAGGAACATAGCCCACATCCGAGAGCTTCGCATGCAAATACCATGCATTAGTGATCAGCAATGAATCGAACGTATACGTAAACATGAAAAGTGACACTCGGCACTTTCCGCAGTGCATGCGATCTGCACCGGGTATACGCAACAGCTGGGACATTGCGTAGCTTTCCTAAGGAACAGAGAAGGAGCAGCACGCGCGAATCAACTGCGCCGCTTGCATGGCGAAAGAAAAAAACCATGTGGCAAAGTTTCGCGACTCGCTCTATGCGCGCATGCGCTTGCAAACGACGCGACGGAAATCGCGAAATGTTTAGATGCTCTTTTGCTAGGAGGTGATGCGGGTGTTTGCGATGCAGAGGCTTCCAAAATGTGACGTCAGGGCCTCTCCTTAGTATTCTTTTCTCCATGTGGTCTGCGCATTTGAGAGGAGTGACGTCGTAGCCATGGCAGACACACTGGCACCGGCGCGCGCGCAGCTATTCGCATTAAGGCCCGAGCACACGTACGCGTTGCAGCGCGCAGATGCTTGACTTTTTGACGCGCTGCCGCGCCCTCTCTCTATGGAGAGGGAGGGCGCGCGGCTACCCGAAGCTGCGCGCCCTCTCTTTTCATAGGGAGAGGGCGCGGCGGCGCGTCAAAAAGGCACGCGTTGACGCGCTGCAACGTGTACGTGTGCTCGGGCCTTTAGCTGTGCAGTCGCCGTCTGACACTGCGCTGAAGCCGCTTGATAGCGCCTCTGACTGGCATTTGCAGGTGGGTAACGCCACAGAGAAGGAGAGCGCAAATGCTGCTCGACGGCGCAGAAGAGCCGAGAAGCTTATTTCATCGGATCCCGAAGTAACTGCCTGGCAATTAGCGGTTCAGCGTACGAAGAATGTATAGAAGAAGGCTAATAATTATAGACAATCTGGAAAGCTAAGAATAATCAGCTGAACCTTTGCTAACGCTACGTATATCCTGGCATAGCCGAGCTAAGCCACTGCAAGTTTTTTCAACCCTCGGTAGCCAATCCGTTGCTTTAACTGACCTTGCTTGTCCTACGCATGACAGGGCCGGCAGGCTCATTTCTTTCGTCTGATGTCAACTAGGATATGCGCTATGTCAGTCTGTTCGGTGACCCATTCTGCCGACATCCGAATCTAAATGAAGCGTCTATCATTTTCCGTTCTATTGCACGCAGTGTGGTCTTTAACTTTTTCTCTCCGATCAGAAGAACTCTGCAAAAGCGTACAAGCATATCAAGTGCTACCGCGCCTTATTAATCAGGAATGACAATTATGCGCCATACAGCGGTATAGAGGTGTCGCCTAAACACGTGTTACCTTTCGTACTGATGTAAAAAGCTTCCAAAACTTCCCGAGCACACTCTTCCTTGCTTTAAGGTACTTTGACGAAGCGTGAGTCTTGAGCGCGCCTTGCAAGTTCTTGCATAGCTATGACAGCGCTGTGCCTTGTGTGTGAAACGGAGTTTAAGGGATTGACATGCTGATCACTTGTATCATGCAAACAGAGAGACAGAGAAGCTCTTTAATGGGAAAACAAATTTTTGCAGGTGTGCTTATAACCGCCGGCATGCTACTCTGTATAGGTATAGGAAATGGGATTAAAAGATTCGACAGTAGAATGAAAATTTTCAAAATCAGAAACAATATAAACTGTAAAGCGCCTTAAAACACACTGATTGCGCGAACACCAGAAAAGTGTGCGCGTAGACTCTTAGGACGTCACCTCTGTGACACACATTTTTACTCTATGATTGACCGACCTTTCTATGACACAGTGGGCAGCTTGGGCCGACACTGGAGATACCGCCATGCCGAAGATGCATTACGCTTACGACTGCCCAATCTGCGCCGTGGAAGACACCTGCGCGGATTTATTACTCAAGTACCAGTCATACCACGAAGACGCCAACACCAACGCCTGAACGACCGCATACAACTTCCTCGTCAAGATGCGCGAGGCCTGGCTTTCGACAGGGGACATGTGACGACTCGTCGCCAGAGGCCGTGAGGTTATCGCGTAAAGAAGATTCCTGGAATGCGCGACCCTGCCACCTTGGGTGACGCCGAGCCTAAGCGCACAGAAACACTGTTTCGAAAATAAATGTTTTACGTCGTTCAGTCATGGAACAATATGCTGGGCCATTTTTCAGTTGTAGTGAGGTCAAGCTTGTAAAAGCCACTAATCATATTACGAGTTTATACGTTGGTACAACACGCAGTCGTAGGCAAAGAGCTAGATGAATTACGAAGTGCCAGAAAGGAGGTCGTCAATAAAAATTGAAAACAAAAGGGACTACAGGGCTGAACCTTACGGTACTGCAGATAACACTTCAGTGGCTGCAGGGTGACGCTGCCCAGTCGCTGTCAACTGCAATCGGCCAATTAGGAAGCACCTGATCTTGGACGTGATAACGTGATGACAACATAAGCTATTTATTTCAATTAGTCGCTCATGACGTACATATCCAAAACTTCCTAAAGGTCTAGGTATATAACAATAATAAGTCTTGGCGTTTACGTCTCGACACAACGGTATGATTGAAGGGACGCCGCAATGGAGGGCTCAGGAAATTTGACAATCTGGTATTCTTTAACGTCAACCTAAATCCAAGTACACAGACCTCAAGCATTTCGGCTTCATTGAAAAGCGGCCGCCATGGCAGGGATTCGACCCCGCGACCTTCGGGCCAGCCGTCGAGCACCGTAACCACTGGATCGCCGTGGAAGGTAAGGAGAAAGGTGAATGACCTCGGGTTGGAAGCGGGAATCAATGTTTATGTAGAGGTCAGCAGCGAATTCAAAAAGTTGAGTTTCACGTGGCGTCCTTGTCGGTAGTCATGCTGTTTACTGAGGAGGAAAGAGAAGGCTTCGAGGTGAGAGACAGCATGAGAATAGACAATGTGCTCAAGATATTTGCAGGTAATGCAGGTAAGTCGCTTTAACTTCCAGCCGTTCGGAAATGTACAGGTTACGCTCCAGGCGCCAGGAAGTTTTTAACAATTTAGCTGTTCAAGGTAGCCGTAGCTCGTGCGGCCTATCAGTAAACTATAATAATCATGAACGGGTATAATGTGCCACAGAAATTGGGCAATTCCCCCCCCCCCTCGCCACTGGGGCACTAAGAGAGAGAGAGAGAGAAAGCAATATAAAGAGAAAGAAAAAAAAGAAAATCAGAGAAAGAGAAACATAGAAAGAGAGATAGAGAAGGAGAGAGAGAGAGCCGTGTAGAAAAAAAAAAGAAAGATCCAGAGAGAAATAAAGAGAAAGAAAGACAGAAATAGAGAAAGATATAGAAAAAGAGAGAAAGAAAAAGAAAGAGAGAGAAACGCAGAAGGAGAGAGAAAGACGCAGAGAGAGAACGAGATAAAAAGAAATAGAAAGATTAAGAGGGGTAACGAGAAAGAAAGAGAGAAAATCAGAGATTAAGAAAGGCTCGCCCTTTGAGAGGTGCGAACGCTCCATTCTGGAGTTTGGACATGCGTGTCGTGGCTAACCTAGCTAAAGCCTAGCAACAACCTAGAAGCAACCGGATTAGACTTCAGAATCGTCCAGTTTCGCTGTTTCAAGCCTTGCACGGCTTAGTGCAAGCTTCGCCATTTTATTTTCGTGTAATTACACGTTTTCCAGGTCCTAATGCGGATATGGCTTTACAACGACGCTGCTTCAATTTAACAACCTCGATTAGCCCGCGGAACACGGCAGTTCGAGAGTTAATGATTTATTTTCTGTTAATGCACGACTAATTAACTCCCATGACCCGGTCTCTGCTTAATTGCCATCACTGACGGTATGTCCCCAGAGGCACACTCCAATTTCAACCCAGTAATGACTGATAGATAATTACAGGTCATTAAAAGAAGACCCGGTATTAGTCGACTCGTCATACTGATCATCACGTTATCGCCACAGTCATACGCATGCAGATATTACGTTTACAAAGATGTTGCTTCTCTTTTAAAATTATGATGAGCCTAAGGAACATAAAAAAAGTCACAGTTTCGCCGCAAGGGCAAAGCAATGAATGCGATAGCAAGGAACTAATGCTATACGAAGTGAGGCTCGCCAATGGATACTCTCAGTTTGAACAGCGCTTCTGTTGCAAAGGCGGCCGAAGCAGCGAAGGAAACTAGCGTGCTTCAAGTGTCGAGCTGTGACACTTGATAGTTCGCGCTCATCTTCTGTTTGTTCGTTTAGCGGCGTCCCTGAGCTCGAGTGAGATTCGTACGCGCCGTAACATGAGCGCGGACACCACGGTGAAAGCGTGAAACATTCCTCTACCCCGCGCCACGAGAAAACCGCGCGAGCAGACAGCGGAAGGGCAAGCTTCTCCCATGCGCAAATATAAGAAGAAGCGAGCGAGCTCGCCGACGACTTTTAAATGCACCCGTCGGGCTCCTAGCGCCACCTCACTGGTAATGAAGAAACGCTTATTATCGCCTTCTGTCTCTGAGTCCGTCCAGCGCTAAATGGTGTGTATATAACGCTCGCCGTTAGCTACGTGGAGGATCTGCGTTTCGTGGCGTAGTGGATAGCGCCGCTCGCTGCGGAGCAAGAAGTCCCTGGTTCGATTCCGCTCTTCGGAAGCATTTTTCTGAGTTATTTTTCTTTGGGGTCTTTATATATATATACATACTTATACATATACGGTGCATGACGGCGGCGACGGCGACGGCGACGGCAAAATCCAGCCGAGACTGTCCATATAATTGCTATCGCAATAAAAGTAAAAATGAAAATTACCAATTATATCCTAATGAATGACTAGCTATCACTTATCACCTGTCTCCGCAAGATTGCCACCTCTGAGAGTATGTTTTCAATAGAATATATTCGGTTATATTCTATAAATTAGCGAAGGTCATTGAGAAAGAAGTCGTATCAGCCAATTCGCTGTAATAATTATCACATTGTTGTGCCGGCCAAGAATACAGCTTTAGGACAGCAAATTTTGTTTTAAAGCACTGCCTTCATGCAGCGATTGCAACTGTCTTCAAGGCGGCAACTGTTCATGCATTGAAGAATACAAGACAGCACATTTGCTCGAGCGACACACTATGTTCCAAAGATTTTTGGACACCTCTGGTGATGGTGTACATTCCGCCCTATTGAAGAGAGACAGCACGACCTCTTAAGTCGGAAAACAACGTTTCCTAGCTGAATATTACCTCTTTCCGTGGATTCCTTTGTTTTTTTTTTGTCCTCGTGTTAGGAAGTCACCCTATTTCCTTCAATTATGTAGAAGAAACTAGCTCCAGCCTTGATGTTACGTAGTTACATGAGGTACTCACGAATAGCGTGGTGCACATAATCGGACTAGAATCACCGAAGCCTCCGATAAATGAAGGCCCAGGTTCCTCCCAGTTGTGACACGTTTAGCTTTTTTCTCCACAGAAACCTGACTACGCTTCAATCGAAAAATTCCATGGTTGAACACGGTCAAACCAAGGTAGTCGAGTGATAGCAGAAAATACTGTAGTAAGAAGGAAAGACGATTCAGTTAGATTGAATTCATTCTTGATCTAAAAGCGCACACTAAGCGGCGACAAAACGAAGAAGACACAAGGACCAGGCCTGACTAGAACTGAACTTTATTCATAACGCCACAGAATACCCTCGAGAGCCATCTCATGAGCACCGCGCATGGATAAGAGCACACATTTCACATGAAAACACAGGAAAAAACGATACATTATCTCGTATAGTTAAGCAAGTTAATATCCTCGTCATCCAAAGTCACAGTCATGACTCACACATGCACCTTACAGACTAAATATGTTCCATGCTTGTACAATTTCTCTGGCAGTATGATTAGGACTGACATACACAATGGCGGTTTGATGGCTCACAAGGGTTCATGTACACTGCGCACAAAGTATTGCCAGATGCATGTAGGACCTTCCCATCAAGGTGGCCGGATGTTCCCTTAACTGTAAATTAATGCACCTGCCAATCTGGCCGACATAGTCATGCGCGCACTCGGAACGCGAAGCTTACACGCAACATTTGTGTTCTGCAAACTGGTGCACATGACACGTTGAGCGCTGATTAGTACGCCTGTGTCCATCGTTTTCAAACAGACTGTTTACCGCACGGCAAACACTCCTTACTTTTTCTCTTGCTGTAAACTACCACCGAATGCACACCGCAGCGGTATCCCGCGTGTCGGCGCCCTCGCGCAGCAAGCATAGGCAAGCTTTGAACTTTTATGTTCTTATTGCACGCGCGGGAGTCAGGTGACAGGCGATAAGATCTCGAGGCGCGCGCCGCCTGCCGACCGACGGATAGTGTGCGTGGTGAGGAGAACAGATCAGAATTGCGCATGTCCGTTGCTGGGACGGTGCACATGCAAGTAGAAAATTGATGTTCGCTGAGCTTCAAAGTCAAATGCATGCACAAAGTCGTTTTCTGCGTTTGCAGCGGTAGGAGTAGAGGTATTGCGCTAGAAACAAGCGTGTGTGTCCCTCCTGTCTGTGGAAACCAGGAAAGAGAATCGTCGCGATGCTGCAAAGCATCGCCCTTGTATTTTCAGAACATCAGCAACTGTTTGACGACTGTTAGGGATTAGTCACGTGAATACGTCTGCGTGGAGCATGTAGAAAGGTTCCGAGAAAAATAAATACATAATTCATAGTCGCCCTTGTGTATAGACGATCCATACCAATATTTCCGCTTGCCCTTGGCAGCTCCCACACAGCTGCATGTTCCGTAATAACGTTTGCAGTTCAGATAATATTGGAGTCACGCTCAACGTAACAAGAGATAAATGCAAGTAACAGCGGTTAATTAAGGCATTCTTTGACTATATTTTAAGCTTAATAGATAATATATGCTGTGTAATGAGCTGGCCTCGCAGCACGGTCATTCAAATAGTTTATTATCGCATATAGAGCTAGTTAAAAATTTCGTAGCCGCGCAATTTCTTTGTAGCAACGCTACTAATAACGAAAATGTTTTTATACATGTTGTTTCGGTGCTGCAATTACTTTTGACTTAGTAACGTTGCAAGCTGCTTCTCTTCAATTACGACGCAACTTCCCTTGAGGTTAAATGTATTCACGAAGAAACTGATGTGCTCGCAAGGATATAAATTAGTGTAATTGAAATTAAGGTTAAATAATCTGACTAATATATCCGTGGATCATGGCCACTGCTGTAACTTTCGCCATTTTATTAACATTAACGACACTTATGCTTCCTTGGAGTCCGAGTTATGTTAGTGCAGGCAATCCTGCGGTTGGTACCAAACCTAGGACTAACAGAGACCAATTTCCAAACATGATACCTCGTCCGTTTTACTACATGTGGCAACCAAGAACCACTACTAGAAGACGCCGGAGTACGTAATTATTTTTTCTTGTTTTTATGCGTTATATATATATATATATGAGGTCTTCTTTTTTTCAAATAGAGTCAAGTGCACTCTAGCTGAAACCGAGAAAAACGTTTTTTTTTTTGCTACTGACAACGTGGTCGGGCCGGCTCCAACAATTTTTTGCCAGTGTGTTCCTGTCCCCTAAATACTTCAAATCTATAGTGCGACTAAAATCTGTATAGCCCAATATCGTCGGTATTCAAGAGTAAAATTTGTATTTGGCTCATAGATTGGAGCATTCATTTGGGCTTGATTTAAATCGTAAAAAAAATGTCTAAAAATGATTCTAATGTACGGTAAACAATATTTTGCGATAAAATAAACATTACCCTTGTTTCTTAAAGCCTACAGCGCACAAAGACGGGGACAACCGAAGAAAGCACAAGTCGAAGCGCCGACGTTGTCCCCGTCTTTGTGCGCTGTAGTCTTTAAGCTGCAATACCAACTAGCCCACCAAGCCATCCTTGTGATCATCCTTGTGCTTCCTTCGGTGCCGTCTTTCGTCGCATGGGCGTAATGACAATGACTAGACTTGAAAAGCAAGTGGTTCTTCCTGGCAAAAGGCGCAATATTCTGGACTGTCCGCAGCGTTTTCTTCTTCTTGGCATCTATTGAAGGCCTTCAAAAGTGCCCTAGCTCTTCTTATTCTTCTGAGCTAGTTTTATGCCGTGCCGTTTGGGATCACTTCTTCTTCTTCTACTTCTTCAAGGAATAGATCGGCGCGCAATTTCTTCATTTCATATGTATTTTATTTCAGCTACAGCACATTGGAGAGAAAGAAGGACATGATACTGTAGCGCTAAACTCGAAACGAAACACTAAGAGGCAAAAAGAAGCAGGAAAGTCGGCCTTTTGCTCTTTCTATTCGAGTTTTGCACTACAACATCATGCCCTTCAGTCAGTGCCAACTCGCCCTAGAAAAACTAATTGTGGAACGTAAACGCGATAGCAAAGCAACTAGGACACAAATTAAACAGATTGGATGAGACCATGTTGGTTGTTTTGGTCACGATTGTTGACGCAGCGCTGGTTTAGTGAATGTGGCTCGGTTTCATTGAATCAGATGCAGGATTTGGCTCATTTTTTTTATTTGAAACTGCCTTTTTGACTTCAGGTTAGAATCGGGAATTGCCCCATTTTGATTACAACTGTTTTAGAAGTTAAAGATACTTAGGCAGTTGTTACGCTCCCGTGAAACTTGCCCAGTTTCTGTTTCTGCATTTGGTTCGTGTTAAAAAAAAATAAACGCCACATATTGTAGAAGCGCACATTCGTGTCTGACACTACCATTGCGTGCTCAAAGGTCAACGCGAAATGGCAAATTCGTTATATTTCAGAATACCTTGGATATCATAATCATCATCGTGGTGACTACGCTCACTGCGGGGCAAATGCCTCTCCTGTGTTTTGCGCTATTAGCCCTGTCCGCTGCTTGTTGCGGCCGAGCTATCCCCGCAAACTTAATATCTTATGCCCACCTAGCCTATTGGCTCGGCAATCACCGCTAACTGACCACGCCGGTTCCGGGCAACAGCTTGGCGACAACCAGGTTGCGGAGAACAACCACAAAATATTTTTACCTCCCGCGAAGAGTGTACCCACTCCCTCACCCCAAACTTAGTAGGACTCAGGCCCTTACGCTGAGACATCTACAGACGAAGACCTACCCTAATCTGAGCTCCCTACACGCTATTTATCCCGAGGTCTTCCCCAATGACGCTTGCCCCGCATGCGGAGACGTAGCCACGTTAACACACATGCTCTGGGAGTGCAAGGCAATGTACGCTAACCCCGATTGTGCTTCAGCCAGGTGGGAGGCAGCCCTCCACAGCTCCCTCCTGGCCGACCAACTTTTGGCCGTCCAGCAGGCCCGCGGAGCGGCCGGCAGGCTTGGCCTGACGGTCCCGACGTGGGATTCGCCCGCTGCGCGCTGACGCACGCCTTGCAGGACCTAAATAAAGTTTCGCAACCAACCAACCTAGCCTAGTGCCTCCCCTTGCCACGCTGTCCTCTTTTGGAATCGAGTCTGTTACCCATATTAACCGCCAAGCTTTTTAAGCTAGCCGTAATGTTTGTGGCCTGCGGGTATGTGCCATGCGGCCTACGCGAAAATTATCATCGTCATAAACGGGCATGTGCCACAGATATTGGGTAAATCCTACTACTCACCACTGGTCCACTAAAAGGGAAGAAGAAAACTATCGTCTTCAAACGGGTATGTCCCACTGTGAGGCCTATCAGAAAACTATCATTATCGTAAACGCGTATGTTGCACAGAAACTGGTAGGTGGTACTACCGGAACAACCAAATAGGCGTAGCCCCGGCCGTACCTAACTTAAGCCAAGTTCAACCTAGCTACTACAAAGGTAAACCTCGATATCGCCAAGCTCAGCCTAGCCACGCCAAGCTTAACCTCGATATAGCCAAGTTCCACAAAGTTCAACTTAGCTACAAATAAGTTTTGCTGAGCTAAAACTATTATATCCAGCCGGAGATCTATGAGAGGTGCGAACTCTTGGTTTCAGCGCGAGGTTCTGTCTCTGGAGTTTGGACATCCGTATCGTGTCTGTGACTGTATGTGGTTTAACTCAAACCTCTATGGGCTGAGAAACAACCTAGCATCACCTAGCTAAAGCCTAGCGACGAACTATAAGCAGCGCAGAAATAACCTGCACCACATAGCTAAGGCCTAGAAAGAGCCTAGAACGCTGCGGCGGCTGCATTTTCGATGGAGGCGAAAATGTTTGAGGCCCGTGTGCTTAGATTTAGGTGCACGTTAAAGAACCCCAGGTGGTCGAAATTTCCGGAGCCCTCCACTACGGCGTCTCTCATAATCATATCGTGGTTCTGGGACGTTAAACCCCAGATATTATTATTATTATTATTATATTATTAGAAAGAGCCTAGAAGCAACCACGTTAGTCTTCAGATTTCGTCCACAAGCCTTGCGCGGCTGAGTGCAAGCCTCGCAAACTTTTTTTACCAGCGGTTATGTGAGGTTCTCGTTCCAATACCTGACCATGCCGATTTCTTCGTCTTGATTTCGGCGACGATGTCATTGATTCGCGTTCTCTGAGCCTCACTGCTCTCTTCTTGTTCCCGAAAGAAAAACCACTTTTCGCACCATGGCTCGCTACGTCGTCCTCAGTTTAACTCGCACCCATTTCGTAAGCTTCTAGGCTTCTGCCTGATAGGTGAGTAAGCGTAAGGTGTAGCTGTTATATACTTTCCTCTCGACGGACACAGGTAAACAGCCATTTATGTTAGAAAACCGGCCAAAGACAATCGACCCCATCCTTTTACTGCGAAAGCAATTATATGGTCTCTCTCGGCAGGTTTCTGCCATTGCTGTCACGTTGCGTGTAAAGTACAAATCAATAGGATCGACCCGCGCATTGTATGTTATACGCGCTAGTAAATGCGCGCGAGAGGTGGAGACTAGCACGGCGGACGGATACATCAAATGGGCCGGCCATGTCCGTGGCACGCAGGGAACATGCGATGACATCGCCCAGCTTGCAAGGCCTGTCGTCGATAGCTCGTGAAGCCTAGAGGAAACGCGCCGCCCGTCTTTTGTTGGGCAAAGGAGCGTGAAGGTGCGCCAGCGGGGTGGGGGGAAGGGGCTGCGTCGCCCGAGTAGCAGCTGAAAACTTTGATTACAAGGACGCGGTCGCGAGTGTTATCTGCACCGACATCAGTATTATTCTGTTACTTCAGTTTGGCTGTTGTGACTACTCTCCCTAAGTACACGTATTCCCTCACCACTTGCAATGCTTCGCTACCTTGATCATTGGTATTGCATTTTGTCTACCACTGTTCTCTTCGGAAGCAGTACAACAGTACTACAGTTCCCTGCATGTTACAATTCCTGGACCAACCTTGCCTGTCCAATTCAATAATCCTGCTTTCGTGTCCTCGCCTCAATTCCTCCGCAAAACAATGTCATAAGTAAATCTGAGGTTGCTAATGTACTGTGTGGGCATCAGGCCGGAAGCCAGGAATTTTTTTCGGGGGGGGGGGGGGGGGGCACTTGCTGAAAGCCTTGACTATTTGAGACAAACTCCTATTTTCATTATTTATTTCAGTAAAACACCATGTCACACGAAGAACCAGAAGCAGCTCGATACTTGCCGCGTGCCTCTGAAGCACAAAGAAGGACGCACTAAATGAACGCACAGGCATGCACAGGGCAACTGTGAACTAACAATTGTCACACTTGTTACGCCTATGTGCTTGAGCAACACGCTGCAAGTGTCGACAATGGAGAATCAGACGCTTGCTTGCTTGCTTGCTTGCGCGCTTGACCCTTAATTCTTGGCTCTTACCGACTGCGGGAAATTGGTTATGAAACCAGCGGTTAATTAAGTGGAGAAATTTAGAAATCAGACGCTTTTAGATATTTCTTCGTCTTTTAAACTGCGGCGCGTGGAATTACCCCCTGCGTCTCCAGCGACACGGAGGCGTCTGATGCAAGGTGTTCCCGGTGTTCTTTCTTTTTTTTTCCCTTCCACATCACGAGTGGGTACAGAAAAGGACCATTTTGTCGTGCGCGACTCAAGGGCCATTTCAAATTGAAAGAAAATTAGGAGCGTTGCGTGATAGAAAACACGCTTACGCTCCTTCGAGATTTGCTTACCACCAGCGGTACATGGTGTATATAAACAGCTCGCCGTTATTTCGCCGGCGCATACATGGCGTGTGACTGAGTTGTCTAACGGAGTGCTGTGGAGCGAGGGGTTGCTGGTTCGAATCCGAGGTCGGGTACCTAAGAATTTTTATATTCTGCTCTATTTTTCTTTGTGCCTTTCCTATCATATATATATATATGTATATATATATATATATATATATATATATATATATATATTCGGGACATGACGGCGTCGACAGACGGCGACGGCAAAAATCAGCCGAGAGTGTCCCTATAACTGCTATTGCAATAAAATTGAGCACCCTATAAGCACCATGCCCTTCGACGGTTTGCGTAAGGGAATGTTGCAAGAACGCTAATATATTCATTTAGAAGAACAGGGACTAAAAGACTCGAAGTGTTACGAGCCAGTCAGCTGACTTCTCTAGTCCTTATCAACATTATCGATTATAGAATGAGATCCACCTTAGACTTCAATCAAGCAAATGACCCAGCCGGCTTAGGTAAACACTACTCGACTGTAGACCGTTATGGTTCCAGCAGCGCAAATAACCCGGACGAAGAAGGAGGCACAACGAGCCATGTCACGTGGTCGTGACATTGGCGAAGGCAGTAGTCGGCGTCTTCAAGACGAAACCTTTTATGTGGACAAACCTGTGCCCGAAAAAGGACGCTCAAAACACAAGCCATACACGCTGTGCGCTGATAGGGTCGAGAACAGTCGTCGGCCATCCAGTAATATGCCAAGCGGTCACGGGCACGGCGCTTTTTATACATGTGCTGTGTGCTATAACACTGGTGGCCGCATAAGCTCTCGAAAAAACTAGACTGCGTGTGTTCTGCGCGCAATCTTAATTGTACTGTGTTAAGTGTATTGTAGTAATTGTGATATAGATCTGAAGGAAGTAGTGTGGAAGAAAAGACAACTTGCCGCCTGCAGGGATCGAACATGCAAGTATGTGAAGTTTGTAGGTTCGGTCCCTGTCGGCGGCAAGTTGTCTCAGCAGCAGATAATGAAGCATATGCCTTCCTTGGCTTCATTATCTGCTGCTTTTTATTAAGGTTGTCTCAAACAAAGTAACGAACCCCCCAAAATGTCCTTGAATGATTTAATTACGAAACTGGGGGAATTATCCGAGGGGCTCACTTTCTGTATTATACACAACTAATAAAACCGACCGACAATTAGGCCTACAAAAGCATAGGTAACATTATTTGTGGTTTCTTAACTGTATTGTAATGATTCACAGTTAAATTGAAAGAAATTAAAGTGTACGAAATATGACCCTTTCCGTCGGTGTGATGGGAATCTACAACAATTCAAAGGTTGTGGGTTGGGATCCTACCAAAGGAAAGGGGGGCTTTTGTCCTCATTAACTGTTTCAATTTCAATGATTATCATTACAATACAGTAAAGAACCCACGAACAATGTTCTCTATACTTTTTTTGCTTAATTCTCTGTCGGTTTCATTAATTGCTCGACTCAAGTCTCTTAAACGTATTTTAGGCATGAGTCACGTAATCCACGTGCGCCGAGCGTGTACAATTATCATTTATGAAGGAACAAAATATATCACCACTAACCGACTATTGTATCTAGAAGGTAAATAATTTCCTGCTGAATTTCGTAGCTCTGACACAATTGACTGTTCCGAAACAATGTTAGGAATCCAAAATTCTGCGGCATGGCATTCCAAACTATAAAAAATAAACTTGACTTCTGGTAATTAACGTATTGGTGATTTTTATAATACAAGCGCAAGAATATGAAAGAGGAATAAATTGTGCGACTTAACGTCTTCACCTTTCATGACAGTATCATTCGAGTAGCATAACATTTAATATAGAACTAGCTAACTTATTCTACTGCCACGCGATCACTTGGCTGCAAGGCTGCGCAATATAAGAAATTTTCTGCTCATCAATTTTGTTGCTTTTCTGCAATTATTTTTCACCTTGTAAGGGTCTCAAGATGCGCACCTTTATCTCAAACGTGTGCTCCTGCAAAAGCGCGAAAAGAAATACGAAGCATGAACATTTTTCCATTGCCTTGCAACAACATAAAGCTCCATGTTCAAATTAAGATTGTCCATTCTAACTATTCTGTCCGTCAACGAGGGCAACAATTTCAACTTTCGTCATTTTATTAGCTTTGACGGCACTTACGTTTCCTCGGAATCCCATATTTGTGTCTACAGGAAATCCGCAGGCTGGCGCTAAACGTGGGACAGACAGAGGACTAGATATTAACCACAGGTCTTTCCCCAATACTCTCGACGGCCACGAGCAAGAATGACTGCTAGTAGGCTCCGGTGTACGCAATGTTTATATATATATATATATATATATATATATATATATATATATATATATATTGGAGCTTCGTCCTCGATAAAAGACGTGTCAGATTTGCTGGTGGCGGCATAACGAATCCGGCCGAAAGCAGCAATCAGAGCTGCACACCAATCCGGCCATGATTGTCACTTGATGCGCCATACCGGGACGCTGGCTTACCTGCGGATATCCGGAAAGAGACGCTTTGTGAGCCATTGGGGCAACATCGTAGGTTTTCAGCGCAAGCATGGACGACACAAGACGGTGGCCATTCCCTGCTGAGCGAAGTCTCGGTCAACAAAACCCAGATAGAAGAAAGCGTTAGTCACACAAACGACCTTCCCATACCACCTGCGCCTCCTCCCGACGACATCGCTTCAGACTTCATAAGGGTGCTGAGGGAAGTCAACGAAGCCACGGCGACGAGAAAGGCTGAAGTCACTGATAGCCGACAACTGCCCATGCAGCCCGAGTATCCGTCCAATGACACGGGTTCTGACCCCTGTTCGCAAGACCTCCCCGGCCCGGATTCACGCGGCAGTTACTCAAGACCTGCTGCCTTCCAAAACTCGCGGTACACTGGCCCGATGGAAGCAAATCGGCCAAAGCACAAGTCATGTGACGCGCCGGCACGGAGTATCGCTCTGGCTTCGCCGATACGTGGCATACCACCACACCAGCACGCTGTGACCAGTCGTGATCCGGTCGACCAACTCCTTTTGGTACGTCGTCCACGGTCTCCTCAGCATTGCTCCTACGTGCAGCAAGATAGTCGTCAGCGAGACGAACGACACCGACGGCACAGCCAGTGGCGCCCGCCAGAGTTGCCATCGGCAGCTTTCCATGCCAAAGGCCAGCGTGGCCGAGTACTTCGACCACCGCGATGCACCCAGTGTCGCCCACCAGAGACATTTGTTGCAGACCACCAAACCATGTTGCAGCGTCGTCGAGGCCGACCGCCACGATGCAGCCAGCACCGTCCACCTGAAAGAGTATCGGCAGCTCCGCGCGCTCGCAGTCATGGCCGAGTGTGATGACGAAGAAAGACACCGGGCTTCGGGCGCGCGGGGAGTTGATCGAAGTAGACAAAGAAGAGGCAGATTAGAACAGCTTGCCCGAGAAACGGGTGTTGTTTCTGTCTGAGTTCATCGCAATATATATATATATATATATATATATATATATATATATATATATATATATATATATATATTCTCGACACGTGGATTAGTGCTCACCCTATCAGTCCGTGCGTTTGTGATCAACACATAATTGCATAGGCCCGAACCGCATCACACTGCACCACGCTTGCTTCCACATGGCCATTGAATTATGTCTATCAAATTTAATTCAGTCGACATTATATGTACCACTCCAAACAAAAACAGCATCTTAAGGACGTTGGCTCTTTCATCGGCACAGCAACAGCCGCATACTTGGGATTTCATTTTTCTTTATATTTTTTATCGCAATCGCTTGCACATTGATTTCAGTTCAATACGGGTCAGGACTGTGACAGCAAGAGCGGGAGGGTGCTCTCGAGACCGCCTCCTTAACTTGGTGTAGACCAAAACTGGTATGGGAGGGTAAGAGGGTTTGACGAATATGACTGTCTGGCCATGACTAGAATAACGTGAAAATCATGTCATGTACGTCGCCAAAACCTTTCCTCCAAAGACGTGTGGCACATACCAGTATACCGCGGACCGCGGTATGTTTACGGGTATGCGCCTCAGGTGATTGACAGTCTATATCCACCTAGGAACGGCGAGGACCGACACTGGTAATTTAAATTCGAGAGCGTTATGGCTTTTCGGCAACTCGACGAACGCGAATAATAAAAATCAGGATATCAGCAGGAATCGAACTAGAGCATCCCGCGTGGCAGTAAGGTGTTCTGCCCCAGAGCCATGCCAGGTCTTGAAACTGTTTTGGAAAAATACTCTGTGCAGGCTTAACGTCGGTGCAACGTCAAGTCTGGTTGCAGTGCTGGCTGTCTAATTTTATAACAAAGCAATAAACACTACATATGTACTGCAGTGATACAGGCGTTATGTTGGGTTAACGACCATTGTGGTTAGTTCCAGTGTTGGCTCCTCGTTGTGGGGATTGCTGATAACCCTCCCCCTCGTGCACACCGGCGGTGACACCAAGCGACAGCGGGGACCACTGCGCATGCTCCCGGACGTGGGCATTCTTTATAACCAGGCACGGCGAGCGGCCAAGGGGGAGTGGCCGGCGAACTGTCGTCTAGTGTCGCCGGAGTGCGGTCCGCCGGGGCCAGGGTTAGCTGGGCCGGCGCGGAAGTTTTGCATCGAACTGGGTGTTGAGTTTGTTTTATGTTTGCCCTTGCCGCTGTAACGTTTTCTTTAATGCCTTCTTGCTACTAATAAATGTTTCTTAGTTAATCCCGCTGAGCGCCCATTCCTTGGAGTAGACGGCGGGCCCCACAATTGGCGCCCAACGTGTAATCGGCAGCGTCTACGACCAGCAAGAATGGAGGCTGCTCTCAAAAGTCTTCTTGAGACGATGGAGCGCCTGGATCTGACTTCAGCAAAGTACTGCGCGGCGCGGGGACACGCCGAATCCGCAGCCTATTGTGCGGCGAAGGGCGTGGCGGTCCCAACGATGGACTTCGGATGGCTGACGGCCCCTGTTGGGCGAGACTGCACACCGGCGCAAGAGGACGAGACTGCTGACGCCGGTAATCCCAACGCGAAGGCTCCAGTTGGGGAGCTACGAGTGGACCAGGCCCCGGCAATGGATGCAGCCTATCTTGCAGCGAGGGGCATGGCAATCCCGACCTTCACTGGTGGACGATATCTGGCGCTGCCGTTCGGGCAGCTGGAAATGCCGGCTGAAGAGGAGCCCGATGTCCAGATGAGCGACGCCCCGAAGAAGGAAAATGCCGACAGCGGTGAGGCGGTGATGGACGAGGGCGTGTTCGATTCCAACGGAGACGACGGTGAGGATGCCAGGGAGAATCGGAACGAAAACGCCGCGGAAGTTTTAGAGGCGACAGAAGACCGAGATGCCAGCGACGAGGCTGAGGTGGCCTTGGTGGTGCGTTCCAATGATGACTACACGAACACGGGCGCTGCGGAAGAGAACCAAGCCATTGCGGCGAGAGTGAGTGGGCCTACGGAGACGCCGAAAGCTGCTGAGGCTGCCGGCGTCGAGACACCTTTCGCAACAAGGCCTGAAGCAGTGACGACGACGGAGGCCACGGAGAAAGCCAACAAGAGGGCCGTTGCGCGAAGGAAGAAGGCTGCCTGCACGACTACAAAGACGACAGCAGAGGCGACCGCGGAAAACGAGCCCGTCTACAACCTGGGGGTGAGTGGTCTGGCCGTAACCACTCGGACGGGCAACCTCGAGCACACGGATCACGGGGCCGCTGGCTCCCTGCGCAAGTCCGAGACAAGGTTGGGGGCGATTGGGGTGGCAGCCCCGAAGACTGCAGCCGACCTCAAGGGAGACCAAGAGGCCGCCGCCAAGGCAAAGCTGGCAGCTGCCGAGGACGTACAACGAACCTTTTTTGTTCAGGGGGGGAATGTGTGGGGATTGCTGATAACCCTCCCCCTCGTGCACACCGGCGGTGACACCAAGCGACAGCGGGGACCACTGCGCATGCTCCCGGACGTGGGCATTCTTTATAACCAGGCACGGTGAGCGGCCAAGGGGGAGTGGCCGGCGAACTGTCGTCTAGTGTGCGCGTGTGCGCGGAGTGCGGTCCGCCGGGGCCAGGGTTAGCTGGGCCGGCGCGGAAGTTTTGCATCGAACTGGGTGTTGAGTATGTTTTATGTTTGCCCTTGCCGCTGTAACGTTTTCTTTAATGCCTTCTTGCTACTAATAAATGTTTCTTAGTTAATCCCGCTGAGCGCCCATTCCTTGGAGTAGACGGCGGACCCCACATCGTTTACAGCAGTCTAATAAACAAAAGATTTGTATTCCTATTAGTCAGCAAGCTATATTCCAGCGTTGCTCGTCCCCTGATGAATACGCTAACGAAAGTTATGTATGATATTCATATGATCGCACCGTAAAGTGCACTTTATTTCTGCAGTACTCTAACGTTAGTGTCTGCAGTACTCTAACGTGAGAGCTGACGTTACGTCAGACCTTAAGTTACCCTCTAAACTCCAGTGTAGTCAACGTTCCCGGTTAGCTCACGATGTGCACACAACTACTACTCTTACAAAAACACATCGATCCCCCTCGTAATGGTTGGCTCAAAGCCAAGAACTGCAGCATCGACAATTACTCGTCGACCGCTTCGCATGAAACCGATTCCCAGAAGATGTGACATCTGCCAATTTTCAATTTTCTTTAGATTCATAGGTCTTTGCCTGAAAAATTCTGCCACCTGGTTCGTGGCCCATTCCCCTTTGTGGGTGGGCGCCACCAAAAGAGGTCACATCATCATCATAATCATTACCACCTAATTGTTACGCAATTAGCAATGCGTGACGCCTGACTGTTATTTTACTCTTATATCACGCCTTATTGCATATGTGAACATGATTCTTTGCCCGACATGACGCCCGTGTAGGATGGTTTTGCGAAGGAGTGCCAAACACGGCGTATCTCTGGGGTACAATACAAGGTAAATGTAAATGGTAGCGAAGCTTCCATAGAAGCCCATACGTTCAGAAAATGGCTGCTCATCAGCTGCTCATGGGGCTTGGCGCCATCTGTGTGAGGAGGGAACACTTCCGGCGGAACAAAAAATAAAGCGGATGCGACGCAATATCCGGTAAAAAAAGTGACGTCATTTTGTTGGCACTAGCGCGAAATTTGACCTCAAAATATTTTTCTTAGGCCCCTGATCGCTAAGGACTCGCGCTACGGCGAGCCCTTTGCGAATGCGCTTGCAGCCAACGCTAGCTAAACTAATATCGACCGTGACTAAACAGCGGTGTTTAATGTACCGTCGTGCGATTCGCCTTGGTTTTACCAGGAAACTTTATTCTCTGAGCTTTTATTCTGCGTTCGTGCCATCTTCCACAGCGTGAATAAAATAGGCATCAGCGTACCTCTGATGTTTGCAGCGTTGCTTATTTGCTTCACACATGCGCAGGGGACTTAAAGAGCGCATTACATGTGTATTCAGTTCTAACGAGAAGAAATGACGCCTGGTCACGCCAAAATAATGATATTTCAGTTTTATTCAATGATCACAATAACGCAATTTAACACACCCTACACAATAAGCAACAAATGTCATAATAAGTACAAAAAGTGCGTACACTACGTGCACTATGTTTTCCCTTTTGTTCCGATAAATTAACCTTACGTGTAACGTACCAAGACATGCGAATTGTAGTTATTGTAGCGCGACAGATAAGTTAGCGAACTGCTCACCGATAACAGGAAATATAGTAGGCACCGCGCGTACACGAAGGAAACCGGGCCGCAGGAATACTGATCCATAAAAATCCAGCAAGCACACTACTCCGAACCGTTGCCCCGGTGTCTTATCTAGAAGAGAGGGCTCGCCAGGCGTACGCGTGTTGCTATTGCATCCTTGGAACACCACATCGTTTCCGCGAGTACCGAGGAAAGCGTTCGGCGTGAAATGTTAGCCGTCTCGTGCCGTTGTCCGTTGAACACCGTAGTCAACAAGTTCACCAACGATGAAACGCACCTCGCAACTTCGCGCATACCAAAATCAAAATCTCACCACATTAATTCACAGAACGCATGCAAGTGCGAAACACCAGAACATCTGAGGGGGCGTGTCACCGCAGACGAACTTACGAGCGCGCCTTTCCATGCACCGCAAGGGCTGCACTGAATGACAATGACGTGCACCTCTCTTCAGGGGGCGCTAAGAAAAAGGTTTTTCGTAAGAATTACACACTGTCGTACATTCTTGGCACATTGCGCCTACATAATATTCTTCGGGAAATAAATGTAATTTCTAAGATATAAACATTGCTTTACGTTTGAATAAAACTTGGTTTTCCGCTATTAGTGTTTGTTCCCTCCAAACATAGTCGTGCTTCAATCGCAGCACCCATAACTCCCCTTGCTGGTGTCGTTGGCAATAGGTTCTGAACCGTTATTCGCCCGAAGCTTCGCGACCTATTTGAGTCGACCTTGTACAATACTCGACTGCCACGCAGACGAAACTGGGCTCAAAGACTTGACGACCCTGAATATTGTCACGTGGTCGTGACGTCGACGAAGACAGCAGTCGGCGTTTGCAGGATGAAACTGTTTATTTGGCCGAACTTGTGGCCGGAAAATGAGAACTAGAACTACAGCAATACACGCTGTACAATGATAGCGGCGAACAGGGCGTCGTCCGTCGATCAACTGACAAGCGGTCAAGTGCGTCGCTTTTTATACAGGTGCTATGGAACTTTCCAGCGATATCGCTGGTGGCGGCGTTATCTCTCGATAAAGCTGGAACATTCGCGTGCGGCGCGAAAAAACGATCTACTACAATTGAGAAGTCTCTCGAACACTGCTTCGCGGGCAGCGTCGAGCGTTGATAATCGCCCTTGCTGGTCAAACCCAAAAAACATCAAAATAGGACAAAAAGTGGGCGTGGCATTGCCCCCCTCTGAAAAAGCATCGTCCCGATGCTTGCGAAAGAACAAAGAAGAGAAAAAAACACAAGTGCATACATAAATAAATTACAATAACAAAGGTAAAAGTAGAGTCCCCAGGTTCGCTAACGTGCAAAAAACGGCTTAAGACGCACGACATGGACGACTTCAGGCCGTGCGCGGCGTCGCTGGGAGTTCGTAATGCCGTCCGGGATGACCTCGTAGTCAAGAGCGCCGAGACGTCGAAGAACCTTGTAGGGTCCGAAGTATCGCCGAAGGAGTTTTTCGCTAAGGCCACGTCGGCGTATCGGCGTCCAGACCCAGACATGGTCGCCGGGCTGGTATTCCACGAAGCGTCGTCGCAGATTGTAGCGACGGCTATCGGTGTGCTGCTGGGTCTTGATGCGCAGGCGGGCGAGCTGTCGAGCTTCCTCGGCACGTTGTAAGTAAGCGGCGGAGTCGAGGTTTTCTTCGTCGGTGACATTCGGTAGCATGGCGTCCAGTGTCGTCGCCGGGCTCCTTCCGTAAACCAACTTGTACGGCGTCATCGGCGTCGTTTCTTGGACGGCCGTGTTGTAAGCGAAGGTCACGTACGGGAGGACGGCATCCCACGTCTTGTGCTCAACGTCGACGTACATGGCCAGCATGTCGGCGATGGTCTTATTTAGACGCTCGGTGAGGCCATTGGTCTGCGGGTGGTAGGCGGTGGTGCGGCGGTGGCTCGTCTCGCTGTATTTTAAGGTCGCCTGAGTTAGGTCCGCAGTAAAGGCGGTACCTCTGTCTGTGATGAGGACCTCTGGGGCGCCATGACGCAAGATGATGTTCTCCACGAAGAACTTGGCTACCTCGGCGGCACTGCCTTTGGGCAAGGCCTTTGTCTCGGCGTAGCGGGTGAGGTAGTCAGTTGCTACGACGATCCACTTGTTGCCGGAAGTCGACGTCGGGAACGGCCCCAGTAGGTCCATCCCGATTTGCTGGAACGGCCGGTGAGGTGGTTCGATTGGCTGCAGAAGTCCCGCTGGCCTAGTCGGCGGTGTCTTCCGTCGCTGGCAATCTCGGCAAGTCTTAACGTAGTGGGCGACGTCGGCAGGAAGGCGTGGCCAGTAGTATTTTTCCTGTATCCTCGCGAGCGTGCGGGAAAAGCCGAGGTGGCCAGCCGTCGGGTCGTCGTGCAGGGCCTGCAGAACCTCTGGTCGCAGTGCCGAAGGTACAACGATGAGGTAGTCGGCCCGGGCCGGAGAGAAGTTCTTCTTTACGAGGACGTCGTTTTTCAAGAGAAATGACGCCAATCCCCTCCTGAATACTTTTGGAACAACGGCGGTCCTGCCCTTGAGGTATTCCACAAGGCCCCTGAGTTCCGGGTCGGCTTGCTGTCGTTCAGCGAAGTCGTCGGCACTTATGGTTCCCAAGAAGCAGTCATCATCGTGGTCGTCCTGCAGCGGTGCGTCGACGGGGGCACGAGACAAGCAGTCGGCGTCGGAGTGTTTTCTTCCGGACTTGTAAACGACGGTAATGTCGAATTCTTGGAGTCTTAGGCTCCACCGTGCGAGGCGACCTGAAGGGTCCCTCAAGTTGGCTAGCCAACACAAGGCGTGGTGGTCGCTCACAACTTTGAAGGGCCGGCCGTAGATGTAGGGGCGAAACTTCGATGTAGCCCATATGATGGCCAGACACTCCTTTTCTGTTGTGGAATAGTTGATTTCTGCCTTTGATAGCGACCGGCTATCATAACTGATGACCCTTTCCAATCCGTCGGTCTTCTGCACAAGGACGGCGCCGAGTCCTACGCTGCTTGCGTCGGTGTGGATTTCCGTATCGGCGTGCTCGTCGAAATGCGCAAGTATCGGAGGCGTCTGCAGGCGTCGTTTCAATTTTTGAAATGCCTGAACTTGCGACGTTTCCCACCTGAATTCGACGTCGGCCTTCGTGAGTTGCGTCAGTGGCTCGGCGATCCGTGAAAATTCCTTGACGAAACGTCTGTAATAGGCGCACAAGCCGAGAAAACGGCGTACGGCCTTCTTGTCGGTGGGCGTCGGGAAGTCAGCGATGGCAGCTGTTTTCCGCGGGTCCGGGCGAACACCATCCTTGCTGATCACATGACCCAAGAACAAGAGCTCCTCGTACGCGAAGCGGCACTTTTCAGGCTTCAAAGTGAGTCCGGAGGTCTTAATCGCTTGAAGTACAGCTTCAAGGCGCCGAAGGTGTTCGTCGAAGTTTGAGGAAAACACTACGACGTCGTCCAAGTACACGAGGCACGTCTGCCACTTCAAGGCGGCCAGTACTGTATCCATAACCCGTTGAAAAGTCGCAGGTGCCGAGCAAAGACCAAAAGGCATGACCTTGAACTCATACAGGCCGTCTGGCGTTATAAAGGCAGTCTTTTCTCGGTCTCTCTCGTCGACTTCTCTTTGCCAGTAACCGGTCTTGAGGTCCATCGACGAAAAGTACTTTGCGTTGTGTAATCGATCCAGGGTGTCGTCTATCCGGGGAAGGGGATACACGTCCTTCTTCGTGACTTTGTTCAGGCGACGATTATCGACGCAAAAACGAAGAGTCCCATCCTTCTTCTTCACTAGCACCACTGGGGATGCCCACGGACTCTTCGACGGCTGGATGATGTCGTCGCATAGCATTTCGTCGACCTGTTTCTTCATGGCCTCCCGTTCCCGCGTCGAAACCCGGTAGGGACTCTGACGGAGTGGTCGAGCATTTTCTTCTGTTATAATGCGGTGCTTAGCAAGGGGCGTTTGACGGACCCGCGATGACGACGAGAAACAGTCCTTGTATTGCAGGAGCAGGGTTTTGAGCTGATCCTGCTTGACCTTCGGAAGGCTCGGGTTGACGTCAAAATCCCGTTCGGGACCTCTATTCGTCGAAGCAGGTTCGACAGCATCGAAGAGGGCGAAAGCATCGCTGGCGGCTACACATTCGTCGATGTAGGCAACCGTCGTACCCATGTTGAGGTGCCTATATTCGTGGCTGAAGTTTGTCAGCAGTACCTTTGCTTTACCGTCATGCAGCTCGGCGATACCTCTTGCGACGCAAACTTGACGATTCAGGAGTAGTTGCTGATCGCCGTCGATTACGCATTCATGGTTCGCAGGTTTTTCGGTGCCGACGGAAATAATGACGCTGGAGCGTGGCGGAACGGTCACCTGCTCTTCTATCACATTCAGTGCATGGTTCCCTGGCGTCGCGTGGGGCGGGAGCGCTTTGTCTGAGGTTAGTGTTATCGACTCAGACCTCAGGTCGATAACGGCGCCGTGGTCACTTAGGAAGTCCATTCCGAGTATCACATCCCTGGAGCAGTTTTGTAGGATTACAAAGCTCGCAGGATAAGTGCGGTTATTGATGGTGACTCTCGCCGTGCAGACACCAATCGGCGTTATCAGGTGGCCTCCAGCTGTCCGGATTTCTGGTCCACTCCAAGCGGTCTTTACTTTCTTCAGCTTGGTGGCGAATGGCCCACTGACGACGGAATAGTCGGCTCCGGTGTCGACGAGAGCTGTGACGCTGTGGCCGTCGATAAGAACATCGAGGTCGCTTGTTCGTCGTCTTGCGTTGCGGTTAGGTCGTGGCGTCGGATCACGGCTTCGTCGATTTGTCCCGCTGTTTCGACGTTGCGTCGTCAGGTTTTCTTCGGGCCGCGAAGTTTCGTCGTGAGGGCTCCGTCCGGTTTGCGTCGTGTTCGGAAGGTCTCGTCGCGTTGTCGTCGTCGGCGGCCGCGGAGGATCTTCGGCAGTTCGTCGTACAGCAACCGCACCTCCATCGGTTGCTGCCCTTAGTTTCCCGGATACGGGCTAGGCGACCGGCCCCGGTTTGGGCCAGTGTACTGCCGGCGGTGCGGCGACATGTAGCGGCCGGGCGACGGCGAGCGGGAAGGTCGTCGTTCTTCCCACTGTGTTCCGGTGAGGTAGTCGTCGATGTCGCGAGGCCGTTCGCCTGGCTGCGGGCGCGGCGCGTTGACGGCGAATCCGCGTAGCCCCATCTGTCGATACTGGCATCGGCGGTATGTGTGGCCGGCTTCCCCGCAGTGATAGCAGAGCGGTCGGTTGTCAGGGGCACGCCAAACGTCGGTCTTTCGGGGGGCGCAGCGTTGTCCTGTCGGCGGGCGGTATGGCGTCGGTGGTGGTGGCGGCGGTGCCTGGCGGCGGAACTGCTGCGGCGGCGCGGCGTCTTGACGTGGGCGAGGAGGGGGGGCGTTGCGTCGGGCTGCAGCAGCATAGCTCATGGCTTCCGGCTGAGCCTGCGGTGCTTCGGGAATTCCAAGCGATTGCCGGACTTCCTCGCGGACAACGTCGGCGATTGAATCCACTTGATGCTGCGGCGAAGGTAACAGTTTGCGCAGCTCCTCCCGCACAATCGCTCTGATGGTGTCACGCAGGTCATCAGACTGCAGCGCCTGAACCTCCCCGTAGGTCGTCGTAGGAATGCGGCGGTTGTACTGCCTAGTGCGGATTTCTAGTGCCTTTTCGATTGTGGTGGCCTCCGAAAGGAATTCCGAGACCGTCTTCGGCGGGTTGCGCACAAGTCCGGCGAAGAGTTCCTCCTTCACTCCCCGCATCAGGAAGCGAACTTTCTTTTCTTCGGACATGGCTGGATCGGCATGGCGGAATAGGCGAGTCATTTCTTCGGTGTACAGTCTGACGTTCTCATTGGGGTGCTGTACACGGGTCTCGAGAAGGGTTTCAGCCCTTTCTTTCCGGATGACGCTCGTGAAGGTGTGGAGAAATCCGGTGCGGAAGAGGTCCCATGATGTTAGCGTGGACTCTCGATTCTCGAACCAGGTCCTTGCGCCATCTTCAAGGGCGAAGTAGACATGGCGTAGCTTCTCGTCGCAGTCCCAGTTGTTGAACGTGGAGACCCGGTCGTATGCCTCCAGCCAGCTTTCTGGATCCTCGCATGGTGATCCGCGGAATGTCGGCGGCTCCCTCGGTTGATGCATGACGACCGTTGTAGGTGGCAGGGGGTCTGTCATCGTCTCGGCGGTAGATGTGGCGGTCTTCGGCTGCCTGGCGTTTTCGGGAAGGAGCCCGTACTCTGGTTGTAGTCCCTTCTGCCGGCGGCTGGTTCGAGGATCCGGGTTGACCTTAGAGTCGTCTTCTTCGCGGCTTGGGCTTGGGTCAGCGCTCCGCGGTGGCGTCCGGATCATGAAGTAGCACCTCCACCAGATGTCACGTGGTCGTGACGTCGACGAAGACAGCAGTCGGCGTTTGCAGGATGAAACTGTTTATTTGGCCGAACTTGTGGCCGGAAAATGAGAACTAGAACTACAGCAATACACGCTGTACAATGATAGCGGCGAACAGGGCGTCGTCCGTCGATCAACTGACAAGCGGTCAAGTGCGTCGCTTTTTATACAGGTGCTATGGAACTTTCCAGCGATATCGCTGGTGGCGGCGTTATCTCTCGATAAAGCTGGAACATTCGCGTGCGGCGCGAAAAAACGATCTACTACAATCGAGAAGTCTCTCGAACACTGCTTGGCGGGCAGCGTCGAGCGTTGATAATCGCCTTTGCTGGTCAAGCCCAAAAAACATCAAAATAGGACAAAAAGTGGGCGTGGCAATATGTTTTCCCACCGCCAGTGATAGTGGTTATGGACGCCGGTGGCGGCGGACAACTACGCCACCAAAATCGGCTGTTGCGATCTCACAACAGCTTTCGCTGTAAAAATAAAGTTACTCTGCTTAATTAAGTCATTCATTCTCTTCATTGTACATTTTAGAAGGTTATGGAAGAGGCATAGCTCATCCTAATTAATGACTTCGCCTTTCATGACGACGTCGTTCAATTAGTGTCATGTTTTAATATTGCACTGGTTAAGTTGTTCTATGGCTCCGTGTTCTTTTTATTGCCATGGTGCGCAACCTGAGAACTTCTTTCTGTTATTGTTCTTGGTCTGCGAATTTTTGAAGCTAATAAGCACTTCAAGCTGGTTCTCTCAAGGTTATACGCACGTACCTTGCAAAAAAACAACAAAAAGAACAAAGAGCGACGATTATCAAAGAAAAAATTTTCTCGATTGTCTAAGAATATAAGGTGTTGCAGTTGAAGTTAAGACCGAACATTCCACCTATCCTGTCCGTGAACCATGACAGCCATTTCAACAATCTTCGTTTTAATAACTTTGTCAAGTATACTTCCTTGGATTCCCGTATGTGTTCTTGCTGGCAATCCTATGATTAGTCGCAAACACAGGACAGACAGAGAATTAGACTAATGCCACATGCCCTCTCCGCATTACCCCAGATGGCGACGAACTAGAAGTACAACTAGACGACGCCGCCGTACGTGATGCCTGATACTGTCATGTCTCATATTGCTGCCATGTCTGATACTGTATAACCTTGAAGCGCACGTTGGTGCCTCGTGCCGCCATAGCTTGCCTTTAGGACCAGTCAAAATAGCCAATGTAGCACATTGCAGAAGACCATGAATACACGTGCCGCCTTTGTACTGCACCATCCTTTAGGCAAACTGAGCACTGCATTTGTAACTATTGTTAAGGTGTTTAATAGACAGCTCTGAACGACAATGAGTAATGGCGACAGTCACGGCACGGTACGAACTCCCTGCGCGAGCGGCGTTCTTTTTCAAGCAACCAAAGAGGATGACCCACTAGAAGGCACTGGAGAGGGTAACCCATTAACATGTCCCAAGGCTTCTCTACACTATCAACATTAATCAATATATACCCAGTCAAGCACAAGCACGATCTTAATAACGTTTTCCTTTCATCAGCAAATATAGAGGGTGTTTTAAAAAATGTGTTCGAAAACCTTCAAAAATAAGAAAATTGATTATTTTCTCGGTGCCTTCGTAATTACGCTTTCTGTTGCGGCAGACAGCTCAAGATATCTAGTCACATCAATTACAGCGGCTAATTAAAGAAATTAGATTTATTAAGTTTGCAATTACGGGAGAGACGTGGTGGGGTTAGATGGGAGAATCGGTGCCCTGCCTGCGAAGAGACCATTGCCGCTTTGAAATTTCCAAAGAAGTAGCCGCTGGTAATTTCAGCCGAGTGATGAAACGTGACCAGTTTCGCCGGGGAAACCGAAAAGCGGAAGTGCGCAACTTCCATACCTTTCCGAAACGCCCAGTGTAAGCGAGCTTAGTGATATCAACTATCAATCGACTTCGCATCGCAGGGGCGTAGCCAGGGCGGGGGGGTGATTGGGGGGGGGGTTCGAACCCTCCCCGAAATTTTTCAGTTTTGCTTGCGTATATATACACGCGCACATACAAATGTACGCACGAACATACATAAAGTATGGTTGAACCCCCCCCCCCCCCCGAAAACAAAAATTTCTGGCTACGCCCCTGTCGCATCGTATTTGTGTTGGCTGCGCTTGCGATTACCCCTTTACCGAAATGGATTCAGACAGTCTAAAGAGTGTCTGAACCCATTTTAAGACAATCGATAGACTGCCTACATATTTATAAGGGACGGCAGACATGGCGCACATGCGCTAAGGAATGTAAAAAAACACAACACCACTGCAAGCTTTGTAGTGACACTGACATCATTCTGTTCGTTGACTAGTTGCGATCATTGGCGCTTCGATTTCGGTTCGCCGATGATTTGGTCAAAATTTCTCCGCAATAATTACCAGAGGCTGCTAACTCGAAAGATCGAAGTAGCTATAGACTCTTCGCAGGAAGGACTTCATTTGTTCCCTTTGACCCGACTGGCTGTCTCCGCTAATTAAAAAAAAACAAAGTAATTTAATATCTTTAATTATGCCCCTGATTGACATCTTTAGCTATCTTAAGAGGTCTGCCGCAACAGCAAAAAAGTAATTACGCAGGCAGCAAGTATTTCTTTTTTTTTTTAGGATTTTCCGACATATTTCTTGCAACAGCCTGCATAATAATGACTGGAGACTGTCTTTTTGTTTAGTTCATACGTTTTCATACGTTCATCTGCATATTAATCTCGTCAGCTCCAACTGTAAAGTAAACGGGGAGGTCAAGGGCTAACAAAGTTATACAGGTGAGCTTTCGCATGGGCTGACGCATTTATTACAGACAGCTGGATTAATGTTAACGCATGTTGAGTTTTTGTACTTCGGTACGTCGCTGATAAACATGGTTTGTTGCTAGGTAAATATCGTGGACATTTTGGGGGGTTTTAGCAATAAAAATGATCAAATTAATGTTTACCCTGTTTAAACGTTTCGCCTCGCTGTTGCTTAACGTTACGTTGACGACGACCGCTTCTGTCATCGAAGACACAGAGCGACAACTTGTGACGCCGTAAGTAAACCTCGTCATCTGAGGTTTTTCATTGCACATAAAAAGGTGAAATTTTTTGAAGAAATGAATGCTCATTTGGAGGACGAGCGCGTTAATCATTGAGGCGGACAATTTTTTCTTAGTAAATATATTTTACGCGCATGTAAAAGCCACTAGCTGAAAGCTAAACAATGCCCACGAACTTTATCGTACTTGCGTGGCGGTATAAATATTGTCGAGGCACTATCGACATTGTGTCCCTATGTCAAGGCTCTATCGTTTTGAAGGTTGAGGGATGAAGAAACCACAATCCACAGTTTAGCTTCTTGTAGGAAAAAGTAAGGCGTATAAGCGATCGTATTTGGGGAGTGGTACTTCAAATTATTTTTTCAAAGTCTAAAGCTTATACCTAACAATCCTTACAAGTTTTATTGCTGCATTCCAGCACCTATTCATTTTTTTCTAAAAAGATAATAAGAGAGATTTAACTCGTCTGAGTTGTGAATGTATCATCGCAAATTATTTCGCTGTTCATGACGAGAGCAAAAGCATCGTCATATGGCTCTCCTCCCCCTTAACTCTGTGCGCCAGCGGGAAAAATACGTCCCGCTTTTCCTTTCTATAGAAAAAAAAATTCTCGCACATTTCCTGTCGTAATTAATGCAAGGCTAAGCGCCTGCTGTCTTACGTAAGTCTATGTAAGCTTGAGAAAAATTGTTCTACCGCAGATTCGAAGGTGGCAGTAGCGCCACAACGCTTTTGAAGCTTGTTCCATTTTTTTACGGAAACTGCTGATTTGCCTCTGGTTCAGATAATAAAAAACGTATCATTCAATATGCCAGGTAATGTTCTCTTGTTAGTTTTCTAGAGAGGTGATTTCAGCTCCCAGTCATCATGTGTTTTCGTAGACTCGTGCCGTAACTTCACTGATAAATGCCTTAAAACACGGTACTTTGCGAAATTGCCACGCACATCGCTAGGCCTAATTGTGTATGATGGTGGGTGGGAATAATTTTCTTGTTTTGATACACCTCTTGAAGAGTGCGTTTACATGCAGGGACAATATCAGTGTACGACAGTGGAAGAAGGAACAACAAAATCGACAAAAATGGTTGCTGTGTGAGATGAAGCAAGCTTTACTGGAACAGACCACAGCCCTAATGAGGCTTTTAAGACCAATGTCCAAGTGCTGTTCTGCTGCTGCAAATGCCATGCGCCCAACGTTCCTCTGCGCTACTTCACAAGTGCTCCTCTGCGCCACTTGTTTCGGCCGTTTCATCAGAAATACCCTGTGATGTGATCGCATGATGGTGCCTTCATGAGTCAGTGGGACATATGTGTCCTACTTTTGTCTAGCGACGTACTGGCTTGATTTATATTAATTTTGTATTATACTATTTCTTTGTCGTTTATATGTATTTACCAAATCCGCTTTTTATAACACCCTGTCAAAAGTATAGGCGAACCTACAAAGTTTTAATGTTCCTGGACATCATCTCTACGTCATTTTATAATTTTACATTTGTTGTCCAGTTTCAGGGTCCTTCAACTCTCCTAGCCATAAGCGGCCTCGCACCTGAAGGGACGGCAAAAGTCATTACCAAGGTGGCTAACAGCGTCAGGAAATAAACATGTATTTTTTTTTTGCCTTCATGCTCCTTTACCTTAATTTTTGCGGATGTGCGAATTAGTTGTACCATCCCTATTACGGCCAAGGCCACTATGAGAAAATAAAAACAAGTTAACTCCTTCGCTGTCTATGCCTTCAGTGCTCTGTGGAACATCACGTTGAATCGTACTGCACACGTTTACTACATTTTCTCATCCCGCTCACACGTAGTTCACTTAATTTGGCTTATGGGTCATACCATGGTGTCTCGTTAAGTGCTGGTTAGGCTGGGTTCGGCGCCGGGGAGCCGCACTAAGGCGGACGCATAGAGTTAACAGCTAGTAATCCCTAGTGTCATGATGCAGTCATCAGTGCTAGTGTAAGTGCACTGCTCCGAGATGGCGGTGCCATCTCTCAGTCAGTCAGGAATCTCATAGGGTAATATTCGGCAACGATGCAGCAACCGCAGCAGGAACATCCGCAGCACATCACTTAAAAAAAAAACCTTGGCATGTTTTCGGAAGAATTTTCGTACCAAAGGAAATTCGAAACCCGGGAAATATTCGTAGGTTCAAGAGGCTTACATTGCGTAACACTGCGAAGACAGACAGTGTGTTCGACAGAGCTCGCTTATTAAAGGGTACGGGAAAGGCGTGAATATAAGCACTCACGCCGCTCCTAAATACCTGCGTCATCCGTCCCTCCATCATTCGGGTACCCTCGATCAGTGAGGCTTCCCTGGAACCTCTTTGTCAATGAAGCAGCAGCGCCCACGGGCAACAAAACGCGAGAATCTTCTGAAAGGAGGGTTCTTTTGCAAGACATTTCACGATGCTAGATACTATCAAGGTCACAAAGCTCACATTGCCCGTTGCGGCAAACACGAGCGCTGTAGCCGACAAAACACGCGCATCTAAGGTGCAGATTTCCGCCCCTGCGACAAAGGATTTTCTCTTTCAGAAGGGTTATATATATATATATATATATATATATATATATATATATATATATATATATATATATATATATATATATATAGACGTGTCTGTTTGTCTGCGATTTGGTATACGCATATGTCCCACTTTTCCCAACAAGTAAGCGTGCAATATTCAATACACGCGTTTTCTCATTATTCACGTCCTGTAATCGACCATTACAAAATTGCAATATATATATATATATATATATATATATATATATATATATTGCCACGCGCGTTCCTTATTATCACTTTTGTTGTATTCCGTTTTCGCCCAGAAAGACTGCCAACAACGCTCAGCGCGAACCGCGCCTCAGTGTTCGAGAAGCTTCGCGAGATTAGTAGATCGTTTTGTTAAGATTGCGCGCAAGACGCGAACGCCCGAGCTTATTCTAGAACATGCGCAACAAGCAGCGATATCGCTGGAAAGTTCGATAGCGCCTGTATAAAAGCCGACGCGCTTCACCACTTGTCAGTTGATCGACGGACGACGCCCTGTTCGCCGCTATCTTTGTACAGCGTTAAGAAAGGGAAAATAGACAACCACCCGTTTGTAGCACGAAGCCACAAGGACAGCGTGTATTGCTGTAGTTCTAGTTCTCATTTTCCGACCACAAGTTCGGCCAAATAAACAGTTTCATCCTGCAAACGCCGACTGCTGTCTTCGTCGACGTCACGACCACGTGACATCTGGTGGAGGTGCAGCTTCCATGATCCGGACGCCCCCGCGAAGCGCTGACCCAAGCCCAAGCCGCGAGGAGGACGACAGCAAAGAAAACCCGGATCGTCGAACAAGCCGCAGGCAGAAGGGACTGCAGCCAGAGCACGGGCTCCTTCCCGAACAAACCAGGCAGCCCCAGGTCCCAACACCCACCGCAGCGACGATGACCGACCCCGTGCAGCCTGCGCCGATCGTACTCCGGCAGCCGAAGGAGCCGCCAACCTTCCGCGGGTCGTCATTCGAAGACCCGGACACCTGGCTCGATTCTTTCGAAAGGGTCTCGACATTTAACAACTGGACACCTGAGGACAACCTGCGCCACGTGTACTTTTACTTGGAAGACGCAGCAAGGACCTGGTACGAGAATCGGGAGTCCTCACTCCGTACTTGGGACCTCTTTCGCGGCAATTTTTTGGCGACGTTCACGAGCGTCGTCCGAAAAGAAAGGGCCGCGGCCTTGTTGGAGACACGGGCGCAACATCCGAACGAAAACGTGACCATCTTCACGGAAGAAATGAATCGACTTTTCCGCCACGCTGACCCCGACATGCTCGAGGAAAAGAAAGTCCGCTTCCTCATGCGAGGGGTCAAGCAAGAACTCTTCGCTGGACTGATGCGTAACCCACCCAAGACCGTCCAAGAATTCCTCAAGGAAGCAACGGCGATCGAGAAGACGCTGGAAATGCGTACGAGGCAGTACAACCGCCGCATTCCTACGACGACCTTCGGGGAGGTTCACGCGCTACAATCTGATCACCTGCGTGACACCATCAGAACTATCGTGCGGGAGGAGCTGCGTAAATTGTTGCCCTCCTCCCAGCCTCAAGTAGACCCGATCGCCGACGTCGTACGCCAGGAAATCCAGCAATTTCTGGGAGCACCTGAACCAGCGCAGCCTGAGCCACAAGCAATGAGCTACGCTGCCGCAGCCCGACGCAACGCCCCCGCTCCTAGTCCACGTCAAGACGCCACGTCGCCACAGCAGTTCCGCCGCCAGACGCCGCCGCCGCCACCACCACCACCGACACCCTACCGTCCTCCTGTCGCCCAGCGATATGCCCCGCGCTACGCGCCAAGGAAGACCGACGTTTGGCGCACCCCTTACAACCGCCCGCTCTGCTACCACTGCGGGGAGGCCGGCCACACGTACCGCCGCTGCCAGTACCGTCAGATGGGGCTACGCGGATTCCCCGTCAACGCGTCGCGCCCGCAGCCAGGCGAACGGCCTCGCGACATGGACGACTACCTCACAGGCGCACAGTGGCAAGAACGACGACCTTCCCGCTCACCGTCGCCCGGCCGCTACATGTCACCGCACCGCCGGCAGTACACTGGCCCAAACCGGGGCCGGTCACCTAGCCCATATCCGGAAAACTAAGGGCAGCAACCGGTGGAGGTGCGGTTGCTGAACGACGAAATGCTGAAGATCCTCCGCCGCCGACGACGACACCGCGACGAAGTTCCGAGCCCCCGCCGCACGCCGAACGACGTCGACGTCCCGAAGACGAGACTTTGCGACCGGAAGCAGACCTGACGACGCAACGCGGAAGCAGCGGTGCAAACCGACGTAGCCGATACCCGACGCCGCGACGTAACTGCAACGCAAGACGGCGGACTAGCGACCTCGACGTTCTGATCGACGGCCACAACGTCACCGCTCTCGTCGATACTGGAGCCGACTATTCCGTCATCAGTGGGCCGTTCGCAGGAAAGTTGAGGAAAATTAGGGCTGCTTGGGAAGGCCCCGAGATCCGGACCGCTGGAGGCCATCTAATAACGCCGATTGGTGTCTGCACGGCGAGAGTCACTATCAACAACCGGACTTATCCTGCGAGCTTTGTAATCCTACAAAACTGCTCCAGGGATGTGATACATGGAATGGACTTCCTAAGTGACCACGGCGCCGTCATCGACTTAAGAACCAAGTCGATAACCCTATCGTCGGAGAAAGCGACACCGCCGGATACGAACCCATGTCAACATGCCCTGAACGTGCTCGAGGATCAAGTCACCATTCCTCCTAGATCCAGCATCATAATTCCCGTCGGCACCGAAACGGCTGAATGCATCGAAGGTGTCATCGAGAGCGATCAGGGTTTGCTGCTAGACCGTGACATTTGCGTCGCAAGAGGCATTGCTCGGCTGTATGAAGGGAAAGGAAGCGTGATGCTAACGAATTTCAGCCAAGAATACAGACACCTGAGCAGGGGCACGACGATTGCATACATCGAAGAAATCTTGGCTGTCAGCGATGCGTTTGCCTTTTCAGATTCTGACGAAGCTACAACGACAACCGCAATGCCTGAGCCATCCTTCGACGTAAACCCAAGCCTTCCCGCCCGCCAACACCAACAGCTCCGATGCCTTCTGAAGAAATACAAGGACTGTTTCTCGTCGTCATCACGGGTCCGGCAAACGCCCCTTGCTAAACACCGTATCATAACGGAAGAAAATGCTCGACCACTCCGTCAGAGTCCCTACCGGGTTTCGACGCGAGAAAGGGACGCCGTTAAGAAGCAAGTCGAAGAAATGCTACGCGACGACATCATCCAGCCGTCCAAGAGTCCGTGCGCGTCTCCCGTAGTGTTAGTGAGGAAGAAGGATGGAACCCTACGTTTCTGCGTCGATTATCGTCGCCTGAACAAAATCACGAAGAAGGACGTGTACCCTCTTCCACGGATAGACGACGCCCTGGATCGACTCCACAACGCGAAGTACTTTTCGTCGATGGACCTCAAGACCGGCTACTGGCAAATCGAAGTCGACGAGAGAGACCGAGAAAAGACGGCCTTTATAACACCAGACGGCCTCTTCGAGTTCAAGGTCATGCCCTTCGGTCTTTGTTCGGCACCTGCGACATTCCAACGTGTTATGGACACAGTGGTGGCTGGCTTGAATTGGCAGACGTGCCTCGTGTACTTGGACGACGTCATTGTGTTTGCCTCAAGCTTCGACGAACACCTCCGGCGCCTTGAAGCTGTACTTGAAACAATCAAGACCTCCGGCCTCACTTTGAAGCCTGAAAAGTGCCGCTTCGCGTACGAGGAGCTCTTGTTTTTGGGTCACGTTATCAGCAGGGATGGTGTTCGCCCAGACCAGCGGAAAACAGCTGCCATCGCTGCCTTCCCGCCACCCACCGACACCAAAGCCGTGCGCCGTTTTCTCGGCTTGTGCGCCTACTACAGGCGCTTCGTCAAGGAATTTTCACGAATCGCCGAACCGCTAACTCACCTCACGAAGACCGACGCGCCATTCAAGTGGGAAACGGCGCAAATCGAAGCATTTAACTGAAACGACGCCGTCAGATGCCTCCGATACTAGCGCATTTCCATGAATACGCCGATACGGAAATCCACACCGACGCAAGCAGCGTAGGACTCGGCGCCGTCCTTGTGCAGAAGACTGCCGGGCAGGAAAGGGTCATCAGTTATGCTAGCCGGTCGCTATCAAAGGCAGAAATGAACTATTCCACAACGGAAAAGGAGTGCCTAGCGATCATCTGGGCTACATCCAAGTTTCGCCCCTACCTCTACGGCAGGCCCTTCAAAGTTGTGAGCGACCACCACGCATTGTGTTGGCTAGCTAACTTGAAGGACCCTTCAGGTCGGCTCGCACGGTGGAGCCTACGACTTCAAGAATTCGACATTACCGTCGTTTACAAGTCCGGAAAGAAACACTCCGACGCCGACTGCTTGTCTCGTGCCCCCGTCGACCCACCACCGCCCGACGACCACGATGATGACATCTTCTTGGGAGCCATAAGTATCGACGACTTCGCCGAACAACAGCGAGCCGACTCGGAGCTGAAGAGTCTAGTGGAATACCTGGAGGGCAGGACCATCGTTGTCCCAAAAGTATTCAGGCGAGGGTTGGCATCATTTTCCTTGAAAAACAACGTCCTCGTAAAGAAGAACTTCTCTCCTGCCCGAGCCAGCTACCTTGTCGTTGTACCTTCAGGACTGCGACCAGAAATTCTGCATGCCCTGCACGACGACCCGACGGCTGGACACCTCGGACTTTCCCGCACGCTCGCACGAGTACAGGAAAAGTACTACTGGCCGCGGCTTGCCGCCGACGTCACTCGCTACGTAAGGACGTGCCGAGACTGTCAACGACGAAAGACACTGCCCACAAGACCAACAGGCTTCCTTCAGCCGATCGAGCCTCCTCGGCGACCATTCCAGCAGATCGGGATGGACCTCCTGGGGCCGTTCCCAACGTCGACTTGCGGAAATAAATGGATCGTCGTGGCTACAGACTACCTCACCCGCTACGCCGAAACAAAAGCCCTGCCCAAAGGCAGTGCCGCTGAGGTAGCCAAGTTCTTCGTTGAGAACATCGTCCTTCGGCACGGCGCCCCAGAGGTTCTCATCACCGACAGAGGTACGGCGTTCACGGCTGACCTAACTCAGGCGATCTTGGAATATAGCCACACAAGCCACCGTCGCACCACCGCGTACCACCCACAGACAACGGCCTCACCGAGCGTCTAAATAAGACCATCGCCGACATGCTGGCCATGTACGTCGACGTCGAACACAAGACGTGGGACGCCATCCTTCCGTACGTGACCTTCGCGCACAACACGGCCGTACAGGAAACGACGCAGATGACGCCATACAAGTTGGTCTACGGACGGAGCCCGGCAACGACGCTCGACGCCATGCTACCAAACGTGACCGACAAGGAAAACATCGACGTGACCACCTACCTACAGCGCGCCGTAGAAGCACGACAGCTCGCCCGCCTGCGGATTAAGAACCAGCAGACGACTGACAGCCGCCGCTACAACCTTCGACGACGCCACTTGGAATACCAACCCGGTGACCGTGTGTGGGTATGGACGCCAATACGCCGACGGGGACTTAGTGAGAAGCTTCTTCGACGATACTTCGGACCGTACAGGGTACTTCGACGCCTCGGCGCACTCGACTACGAGGTTGTCCCTGACGGCATTACGAACTCTCAGCGGCGCAGTGCACGACCTGAAGTCGTCCATGTCGTGCGCCTCAAGCCATATTACGCGCGTTAGTGATCTGAAGGCTGTACTTTTCTTTTATTATTGTACTTTCTCGCTTGCGATTATTGTTTATTGTACTTTCTTTTCTTATCGTTATTGCATGCATTGACGATACCCCCCCCCCCCCCATGTTCTGTTTTAAGCATCGGGACGATGCTTTTTCAGAGGGGGGCATTGCCACGCGCGTTCCTTATTATCACTTTTGTTGTATTCCGTTTTCGCCCAGAAAGACTGCCAACAACGCTCATCGCGAACCGCGCCTCAGTGTTCGAGAAGCTTCGCGAGATTAGTAGATCGTTTTGTTAAGATTGCGCGCAAGACGCGAACGCCCGAGCTTATTCTAGAACATGCGCAACAAGCAGCGATATCGATGGAAAGTTCGATAGCGCCTGTATAAAAGCCGATGCGCTTCACCACTTGTCAGTTGATCGACGGACGACGCCCTGTTCGCCGCTATCTTTGTACAGAGTGTATTGCTGTAGTTCTAGTTCTCATTTTCCGGCCACAAGTTCGGCCAAATAAACAGTTTCATCCTGCAAACGCCGACTGCTGTCTTCGTCGACGTCACGACCACGTGACAATATATTTATATATATATATATTGTAACGACGTGGGATCGACGAGGACACGGAGAACGATAGGCAAACACGCTTTATCATTCAGAGAAACTGCCACGTCTTCTTCGTCCCCGCGATGGGCCAAAAACACTCGCGCTGCTTCGTTGCCGTCGCCACTGGCACATACGCGCGGCATTATTCCCCCTTTAAAAATAAACATCGCCCCGATGTTCAACGTTCAGAAAGCAAGGTAAAAAAAAAAAGAAACTGCGCAGTTATTCACTGCAAGTATGGCTTCATCCGAAGGATGTGAACAATTTCTGGCGAATGTTTTCGGCGCTTTGAGCTCTGAGAGCCGTCCGGAACAACCTCGTAGTTGACCTCACTGATGCGTCGGATAACTGTGTAAGGTCCGAAGTATCTTCGCAATAGCTTTTCGGAGAGCCCACGCCGAGGAATAGGTGTCCAGACCTACACTTTGTCGCCCACGTTGTATGTGACGGGTCTGTGTCGGAGATTGTACTGTCTGGCGTCATAGCCTTGTTGTTGGTTGATTCGCAACCGGGCAAGTTGTCTAGCTTCTTCTGCTCGCTGTGTAAACTCTTCAGCGTCCCTCTCATTGCCATCATTTTCGTGAGGGAGCATTGCGTCTAATGTTGTCGTAACTTCATGGCCGTAAACGAGACTGAAGGGTGTCTTCCGAGTGGTCTCCTGACGTGCCGTGTTGTACGCGAACGCGACGTAGGGTAGAATGTCGTCCCAGTTCTTATGCTCTACATCTACGTACATGCTTATCTTGTCAGCCAGGGTCCTATTGAGACGTTCAGTCAACCCGTTGGTCTGGGGATGATACGCCGTTGTTTTCCTGTGAGCGGTACCACTTAGTCGAAAAACGGTGTCCAAAAGCTCGGCCATGAGCGCAGTACCTCTGTCGGTGATAACTACTGCAGGAGCACCGTGCCTTAAAACGATGGCTTCGATAAAAAATCGTGCCGCTTCAATATATATATAACCGTTAAGTAATATGAATTAAGTATAGGCGCACTTACAGGAACAAAAAAATGAATTTTTCTCAACGTTTCGACAAGGGCCTAAATGCACCGGGCCCCGGTTCGAACGTCGACTCAATTACCTTTTTGTATCGTATGTGTGTCTTCGCGCATATACACCCTCGTAGTATTGTAAGTACCTTGCACATTCTGCAATTTAAGTACAGTGATTTCTTTCCTGCTCTGCCTCTTGGATGTCTTCGTAGAATTCTTTTTTTGGCTTTGACCCAAGATTAATGGCGTACAGGAACTTAGTATCAGACATATTTCCGGTTGCTACCGCGCCACGCATGCCATCCACTTCCATCCGGGCGAAAAAATGTGACTAATCTGCGGACAACACCACTGTGCTTGGAAAGGCGTCAAAGCCGGATCGCAACTTCGCTTCACTTGCACCACAGGAAAGCTGCTTCATTCCCGCCGCAGGTCAACCCGGCTTCGCAACATCTCACCCATGAGCAAATAACATGGGTTGCAAAACGACAACGACAAGCAAATCAGCTGCAAAGCGGATCAGTAAGCTCACGGCCTATTCTTAAAATTGCATATTTATTTTTGTTTCAATACATGGAGTAAAAACTGTGTTTTTTGTCTGCGCTTCGAAATAATCTTGGTATCTACACTGGGGTTGAAGGGCATACTCATTTAAGGTTTGCCCTTGCACTTTTCTGGGCCTTCATCACACACACTGCCAACCTTTTCACACCCATAAGCGTGTTTCTATCACTGAAACAGCCTTGGTACAGCCTCATTTCTGAACATTTTTTTCAGAGGTTGTAAATACGACACAAACGCCCTTTGCACACCCTTATTTGAAATAAGGGCGCATGAGGGGCATATGTTCAAATACGGCACCCTAATAACTTGTAGGGCGTGGGGAACCTTCTTGAAATGTTATACCTATATGTTTGTGTCAAGGAGTTTCAGTATGTTACCCTGGCGAATGTCTTAAGCTGTTAAGCCTCAGCTACAATTTACAACTGCGAGCAGCGACATTCCGTTTTATTTTTTATCTCGATTCTGATCGTTGTGCGCACACACCCAGTTGCAACATTTTACGATATAGCATGCATGCACGAAATACGCACACTTGCATCTGGTGTTTTCCCAGAGTGGCTATTGAATTATAACTATAGCTCTCCCCTGGAAGAACTAGCTATGAAATTTGCTCTATAGTGCTTCAGAATGAAGGGAGGAAAGGGGGTGCGGGGGAGGCCTTATTTATATTTTTGGAAGGGTCCCGCCACGGTGGTCTAGTGGTTATGGTGCGTGACTGCTGACCCGCATGTCGCGGGATAGAATCGCGGTCACGGCAGCCGCATTTTTGAGGGAGGCGAAAATGCTTGCGGCCCGTGTACTTAGATATAAGTGCACGTTAAAAAACCCAGATGGTCGAAATTTGCGGAGCCCTCCTCTACGGAGTCTCTCATAATGATGTCGTGGTTTTGCGACGTTAAACCCCAACAATTATTATTATTATATATTTTTGAAAAGGTTTTAGGGTGTATATTTGCTTAAGCACCCCATTCCAATTTTGCTATAAGGGTGTAGTTTTCACACTCCATCCCTCAAAATTGATGCATAAAGGGTGTAAGTCTGTGAGTTACGCCCATGAAAAGGCTGTAAACCTGCTTGTTACGCCCTTTCTGTGGGGTGTACGGGTGTGAGTTATAGACATAAAGAAACACCTGTAGGGGTGTAATATGGTTTACAGTGCACTAGTAGGCTTCTGTTAAGAATAAATAACGTGAGTATGCCTGCGCAGACTAACTGCAATTACCATTTCTGAGGAAACGGAATATTTGATCTACAACTCAATTCTTTAATGAGCTTTAAGAACTTTTCCACTCGTACTTTGTAGCTCAGACGTAATAGCATATTCCGAAAGAAATGAGTGCTATTTGAAACAGCGCTTGCGTGACAACTCACGCAACACAACATAAAAATAAATGAGGCTAATTAGGCACTCGTTCTCTTTAATGTACGTTTAGCGCAGCTATGTGGAAGGTCATGCTATTCAAAGATATGTTCGGATATTCTGGTAGTGATAATAGTATATTATCACTACCCGATAATATTAGATAATAATGATAATAGTAGAAAATAAAATAGTTAAGATATTGTATTGCTGCCTGATCTACTTGCTGCATTGCTGCGCATTATGAGAATTTGTTGCTCATCAGTCAGGTTTATATTGCGCAAATATTTGTTTCTTATATGCGTCGCAAACTGCTTCACTTAGGGTACACGCGTGTGTCTTGCCAGAGAAGCAAAAGAAATGTCAGGGAAGATCATTTTTATTTTGTCTTAGAAGAATATAAAACCTTGCACTTGTGACCAATATCGAACATTCGAATTATTCTCTCCATGAGCGATGAGAACGATGTTGATTTTTGCCATTTTATTAGCTCTCACGACCTCTATGCTTTCTTGGAATTCGACATGTATTCTTGCAGGGAATCCCCAGGTTGGTCCCAAACGCAGGACAGAAAGAGCAGAACAAGGCTACTATGTGCCTTATCCTTTTTACCACTTAAGGATACGAAGAAGCACCACTACTAGAAGGCGCCGTTGTACGTAATCTTTCGTTCTGATACCTCGTAAATGGCATGTTTCAACAAATTATATTTGCTCGCTGCCTTCAAAATGAGATTTTCTCTAGCGGCAGATATAGTATTGACTAGAGACTGCAATTAAATCAATAATATTAAAATAAATAACATTTCAGTTAGAGCAGACCACAGGGTCGGTTGAAGTGAGATAATCCCCATAGTGAGAGGCATTGTGGTGCCACCGCACGGCGGCCTCGCGAGACAATCTGGCAGGCGCGTTGCCACCGCACAGGCGAGACTCCCATTACCATGCAAACTCGGTTAATTTGTGCTAGCAGTGGTCTCACTCATTGGTTATACATATCGGTTTTTCCACTCGTAAACGATTCTCGGAAGCAAAATATGGCGCACTCCCAGGCTTCCGATACAGGCATAATTTACTGCGCTTAGTCGAAAACTCCCAAAGATCGGCTATCGATGTATCATGCAGAGAAACCCAATGCAACGTTCCTGTTGTATTCGGCGAGTGGTCATCTAGGTACTTCATTAGGTATGATATAAACTGATTCTCGCACTGGGTGGAGTACGCAATTGTTCTGTTACAGACCTAGAAGGCATTGTAATTTTGGAGGCTATTTTACTTTTGGGCAATAAACGGAGTTCACTGCGATTTCATTCAAATATTCTATCTACTGTAACCCGTAATTATCGACGCGACAAGCTACACATGCGTTGGACAACGGCATTTTGAAGCCTGAAGATGAATGAAAGCTGGACAAGCTCTCTACCACGTGCAGAATATACATCAACAAAAAAAGCAAACTTGAAATAAGGTTTGTGGAGTGGAGGCGAATGCCCTCATTATAGGCACAAAATTGAAGCGGACGCGCAGCTCGCACACTCCAGAGGAAGTCGACGATGTACACACGCAGCTGGCGCAGTCACATTTTGCACCATATTTGTAGTACCACGAGCTCGAAACATCGACATTGAAGACATTGACCTGAAAATTTTGGTTGGTGTTTTATTTTGGTGGGCCTGAATATTAATTTAGTCCAACTGCACTAAAATCACAAGGATGTTTTGCTTTTTTATTTCGGAGAAGCATTTCCGTTGTACAACGTTGTGGCGTTTATTTGTATAACGCGTGTTTATTATTTTGTATATCTTAGTCTAAATTATGCAAACAAAACTATTTCGTTAACCAAGAGTTGCATGGCTTGAGATTGATACCCCTGTCTGCATATTATGTGAAGATCATTCTTGTATGCTTAAGTTATAAATATAGCAGAAACATATTGTGCAAATAAGATATCGAGTAATTGAGCAACACTTCACAAATTTACGCAGATTATTGCAGTTGATAAGTGGAAGTAGCTTTACCTATAGATAGACACACCGTTATAACAGTACAAATATTTTTGTTTAATGTTACTTCAATCACCTCAAGGTAATAAATAATATATGCCCGATACACATTATGTCTCGTTAGGCTGAGCGATCACTGAGGCACAATGCACAGGCAAATTAAGTGCACAAAGATGTAAGAACAATCGACATTGATATACACGGTTGGTTCTCTCAAATCACCATTCTCATTCTAAGCACTAATTTTCTAAAACTCGTTACAAAATTTTACGCTGTTATCGAGGAGTAGTGTTGTCGCGGGATATCAGACAATAAAGTTCATTCCTGATCTGCATGTGCCATCGCCCCTGATTCTTTCCGGGACGAATGAACGAGATCTGGCGAATGCTTTTTCTCTTTTTTATGTAATTTTACGTTTGTTTTTCAGATCCATTTGGCATAAGTGATCCTCTCCGTAAGCGACGTCGCACTTAATTGGGTGAGAGCAGGTGTTATTAAGACAACCAAGGGTATCCGAAAATAAATACGTGTTTCTTCCTTTGGGCTGAACACGGTTCATCTTGATGTCATGGGAGAAATTGCGGTAGCCGCCCTTTACGGCCCAGGACGGCCCACAACAACTGCAGATGAAAAATGCACCAGATGCATTGTTTGCTTCTTTAGTTTTCTCTGAAATATTACATTCAGTCGTACGGTGGACATTTAATAAACCCCTTCCACCACGTCTACATTGGCTATGTTGGCAAAGAGATAGATAGTCCGCTTTGTCCGATGGCCAGGTATTATTGGTTTTCCCAGATAACGCATCAGTCTATTCGTGAAGAAATAAAGAATTCACCACAAGCACCTATAAACTTACAACAGTAATGAAGTGCCAATGTTATTTTTATTTTATTACTAGCAACAGAACTTCGCGTGGAATATTGAATGATGACCATATTGTCAGCGTGACGTACCAAACTCCGTAACTGAACATTAACTCCCATTTGACTTGCGCGCAGCACAGCCTGCTATTATTTGTAGGATGAATAGGAGGACGCAGTCGAGCACTTTGTTTTATTATGTCAACCTGTTTACTTACAACCATAGACTTCTGAAAGGTTTATGTGTTGAACTGAATTCCCCAATCACCTTTCTTGTTTTCTTTTTTTGAGGCGGGGGGTGGGGTCATGAGGAGAGGATATCCTCTGGGTTTCAGCCATAATGGTACCTACGTATATAGCTAGGTGTAATTTAATTTAGCACTTAAATGAAGTATACTTCAATTCTTCGTCCTTATGCAAATCGCTCAGCAATCCAGATGTTCGTTTTTCCTGCATTTGTCTATCAAAGTTTGCACATAATTTGACTCATGGCCCTCCTCTTCCTTACACTAGTTTTTTTTGTCTTGAAATTGGTATTTATGATAATCCACATTTTTCACTTATTATCTGTATAAAATATCATCATCAAGACGCCAGAAGAAGGAAAACAAGACTTCTCCCTGGCGCGAGCGCGTGCTACTTCTTCTAATAAACCGTTCTGGTTCGAAGCAGTCACTGGTCTCGATCGTCTTATCAATAGTGCCGTGACCAGGATACTACCTCCTCGCCGTCAAGAAAAGTCCACTTGCCACGGAGCAGCAGCGTAGAAAACGGCGCAGGAGCAGAGGATCGACCTGGATCGAGCGACGAGACCACGGTGGACAGAATAAGCATTGAAACGGATGACTGACAAGTAAGGCGTCACTGTTACCTGCCTAGAAATGAGCAAGGAAGTCATAACGAAGAAAAGGAAAGCGCTTCGCTCTCAGATCACGCAGCTAATCAACGCTGCCGAGCAGCAAATTAATGATGGAGCTAACTGGGAGCAGTTGCTCACAACGCAGGCGCAGATTAAAGGAATAAGCGACAGCGAGAAGAGCGCCAGCGAACAAATGGAGAAGTTTCTGAGCGAAGAGTGTGTCGAAGCTGAATTCGAAAGAGTAATAGAGTATGACATGAAAATAACGACGATCTTGTCTAAAATGGAATTCAGACTTCGAGAGCTAGCACGATCGAATGCAAACGATAGTGCAAGGCAGGCGACGTCATCAAGTGCAGTACAGGATGCGACGGAACTTGTTAAGCTACCAAAGATTGACATGATAAAGTTCGGCGGGAAACCTTTGGAATGGACCCGATTCTGGGCGCAATACGAGTCGGCAGTTCACATGAGACCGAACATGAGGAAGGGACAGAAATTCAATTACTTGATAGCGTCGCTAACCGGAAAGGCGGCGGCTGCTATTGAAGGGCTGCAGTACTCGGCAGAGGATAATTACGACGAAGCAATCAAAACACTGAAAACAACGTTCGGAAATCATGAGCAATCCATTGAGATGCATATGAACGAGCTTTTGAGTTTAGAGAGAGTGAGGTCTGCTCAAGATACCGATGACTTGAATAGGCTAGTGCAGAGAGTGCAAGTGAACATATTGGCACTCAAATCACTAAAAGTGGAAACCGAAAGCAACGAGCCGATGTTGTTGCCGGTGCTGAAAAGAGCAATTCCACCAAACTTATCAGTGCAGTTTAAGTCAAAAGAAGCTATGACAAGCAGCACAGTTTCGGAAGACGGTGGCAATAGCAATTCCACAGGAAAATCATGTGAAGAAAAGCTGAACAGGCTTATGTTATTCTTGAGAGAGCAAGCAGCTTTTCGGGAAGAAACACAACGTGAACAAGAGATAGTAACGGCGAAACAACGGGATAACGGTCGACAGATGCGCACAACTTCAAGCTTCTATAGCTCAGCTGAGAGAAGCTGCTTATTCTGTAAGCAGAAAAGCCATGTAACTGAAGACATCGGAGCATTCCAATGGATCAAAAGAAAGCTATGCTTACTGAAAATAGAACATGCTTCAGATGCACAAGCCCAAACCGCACTGCGCGTATTTGCAAAGCTCAAGTGAAATGCAAGCAATGCAAGGGACGGCATGCTACGTCAGTGTGTAGAACTGGGCAGAAAGCAAGGGCAAAGCTCGTAACAACAACGCAAGCCGAAGCGACGACATCTACGCTACACGCTACTGAAAATATGAAGCATAAGTTTGTGCTGTTGCAGACGGCTGTAGCATGCATAGAAGGAGAAAAAGTTGGCAGACATTGCCGTTTGCTATTAGACAGCGGAAGTCAGCGTTCATTCATTGAAGCCGGATTAGCGAAAGAAATAGGTGCGAAGGTATTGCGACAGGAAAGGCTGACGATTGTCTCTTTCGGAGGAGACGAAACGGTCAAGCTAATGAACGTGTTGCTAGTGACTATAGCGCAACGAAAAGCACAAAGCACAACAGTGATCGAAGCGTTACAAGTCGACGCCATCTCGCACAGTTGTATACCCGCTCCAAGTCAGAAACTCAGCGAGCAAATGAACAACTAAAGATGCAAGTGGCTGATGACAGGACCGAAACGACTGCAACAGACTCCGTGGGACTGCTCATCGGATCAGATGATTATTGGGAGTTCTTCACTGGTTGAACCCGAAGGATCGAGGGCCGACTGATGGCTGTCGAGACAACACTGGGCTGGGTTCTGCAAGGTCCGTCGGAGCAAAGCAAGGCAAGATTGACCAAAAATCAAGCAGTCATGGTTCTGAAGGTTGAAACATCAGAAACAGAACTTAAGCAAGAACTGCAAAAATTTTGGGACCTGGAGTCAATGGGGATCACAAGGAACAGTTTGTATGCCACAGGAGATGAAATCGTCGAGGAATTCGAGCAAAACACAGTGCAACAGAACGGTCGCTATCAAGTAAGCTTGCCATGGAAACAGAGCGTCAATTTCGAAAGCAACAAGGAAACTGCCACGAAAAGACTACAGAAACTGACTAAAAGGCTGAAGAAAAATGAAGACGTGCTGAGTCGCTATGAGAAAGCTATAACAGAGTATATGAAATTGGGGGTCACAGAAGAGGCTAAAGAGTCATCAGAACCGGAAAATGCACTTTGTTATTACATGCCACATCATGCTGTCATTAGAGAGGACCGAGCCACGACAAAGGTTCGAGTAGTGTCTCACGCCTTGTCACACTCTCAAAAGGGCATGTCCTTAAACGACAATCTGGAGGCAGGACCGAATTTCAATGAGGACATGCTGTCGTTGTTGATAAACTTTCGAAAAGAAAAAGTGGCGTTAGTAGGAGATGTAGAACAGGCATTTCTACAGATTCCTATAGGCGAAGAGGATAGAGATGCGATGAAATTTCTGTGGTGGAAGCATGACTCAGAGGGAAAACTACTAAATAAAGTGCAAACCTGGCGAATGACAAGAGTAACGTTCGACACAACAACGAGCACATTTCTTCTGGAAGCTACAATAAAGCACCATTTGAACCAAGTGGCTGACCGGTTTCCGGATACGACAAGGACACTGCAGAAAGCGATCTACGTGGATGACGTCATTGCATACAAGCTGCATGTCTTTGCCGACGCGAGCCCATCAGCATACGGAGCGGCAGCATACCTAATAGTAGTGTACGACGATGGAAGCAAGGAATCAAGGCTAGTGACAGCAAAAAGCCGCGTAGCTCCAATTAAAGAGCTAACTTTAGCGCGAGTTGAACTGATGGCAGTGGTGGTAGCAGCAAGATTAGGCAAGTACATCAAATGTCACTTCAACGAAAAAATACAGGAAATACACTGCTGGACAGACTCAATTATTGTGCTTCACTGGATAAAAGGAATAAACAAAAGGGATCCGTTTGTTACCACAGAATAGCTGAAATAAGAGAGAAAACACTTCAAGCAAGCTGGTCATTCGTTCAAAGTAATGACTAGCCTGCTGACCTTCTTACACGAGGAATTAACGCAAAGGCGTTGATAAATTCAAAGTTATGGTGGCACGGACCCGAATGGATAACATCACTGGAGAAAAACACAGCACATATGATTCAGACGAATGCAGAAATGGAAGATCAGCACGAAACGCAATGCCACCAATGCACGGAAAGAGTACAAAGTGAACCAATATGCGAAATTGAAAGGTATTCATCATACGTGCGGCTTGTAAGAGTGACAGCATGGGTGTTAGGATTCATCGACGATTCAAGAAAAGAGCGTTACAAGGGGTCGTTCACAGGGAAAGAGGTAACAAAATGAGAGAAATATTGGATAAGACAGACCCAAGTACCACTGGGACAAACAAGGGGAGAGGCTGATCCAAGCGCGAAGTTCTTTCAAATTAATGGACATGAAGTCTACATCGATGAAGACGGAATCATCAGACAAAAGGGACGATTGCAATGCAGCCAAGAACAAAGCAGGCACGTCATAGTATTGCCAAAGCAAGGGCACTTCACGGAACTGCTACTACGTCACGTGCATCAGATGGTATTGCACGGAGGAGTTCAAGCGACACTCGCGCAACTGCGGACCAAGTTCTGGGTTCTGCAGGGTCGCCAAGCAGTAAAAAGAGTTTTGAACAGATGCGTAGTCTGCAAGAGGCATAACACCAGACCGGCCACTAAAAAAATATCTCCGCTCCCGGCGGACAGAGTAACCGAAACAGAGCCATTCAAAGTCACGGGAGTTGACTTCGCCGGACCACTCTACGCAAAAGACAAGTACGAGATCGTGAAGCAATACGTCCTGATATTCACCTGTGCGGTAACGAGATGCGTACACTTGGATCTTACCAACGACATGTCATCATCAAGTTTTCTACAAGCTTTCCGGCGATTTACAGCTCGTAGGGGGATGCCTGCAGTTATCTGCTCGGACAACGCCAAAACATCCATAAAGGCCGAGAAAAAAAATCAACCAAATGCTTGAAGCTATTAGACACGAGGTGATAAAGGATTACTGCAGCGGCAACAAAATACAGTGGAAAACGATAGCCGAGTGCGCACCGTGGTGGGGAGGATTTTACGAGCGCCTCATAAGAAGCATGAAAACATCGATGCGGAAGATAATATCGAAAACGACAACTTCGGTAGAGGAGCTACGCACTATTGTAGCAGAAGTTGAAGGAGCACTAAACGATCGACCGTTGACGTAAGTGTACGGAGAGCTAGTAAGTGTACGGAGTCACAGGGCGACATGGTGTTGATTGAAGACAAGGGCCCAAGAACATTTTGGAAAATGTGCCGGATTGAAGAAATCTACCCTGGGCGAGACGGAATAGCAAGAGCTTGTCTACTTCGGACAGGAAACAAAGAACTTCTCAGGAGATCTGTAAACCACATATACCACATATAACGGGAGGGGAGGGCCGCAGAGTGTTGCTGTCTTCTCTTTTCAGCTGACCTTCGCACATACCTGTTGTTCAACAAAGCTTCTGCTTTTCAATAAAGTTTTTTTAATGCGAAGCATTTCTTAGCGAACCTCTGGCACTTTGAGCGTTTCTATCTACGTATCTATCTATCTATCTATCTATCTATCTATCTATCTAGCCGCCTACGTCTGGGAGCTCTCAGGATCGCATCCTTAACTTGGTGTAGGCCGAAATTTGCATGGGAGGGTAAGAGCATTTGGGGAATATGAGTGCCAGGTCAGGACATGAATAACGTTAAAATCCTGTCGCGTACGTCGTCAAACCCTTTCCACTAGACACGTGTGGCACATACCCGTTTACCACAGGCCGCGGTGTACGGGTATGGGCCACAGGTGATGACAGTTTATGTCTACCCAGGAACGGCGAGAACAGACATTGATAACCTAAATGCTAGAGCATTAAGGAAAACCAACATCGGCACCCTTGACTCAACGAATGGAAAAAATGAAAATTAGGATCCCAGGAGGAATCGAACCCAAGTATTCTGCGTGGAAATCAGGTATTCTACCACTGAGCCACGTCAGGTCTTTTACAAGAAAGCAATAAAAACTACTGATAGTCCTACGATATGTACACTGCTACGATACAGGTGTCATATCAGATTAACATCTGTAGTTCCAGTGATAGCTCCGCTTTGATAGCAGTCTAATAAACATTACGTTTGTGTTTTTATCGTTCAGCAAGCTATATTGAAGCATTGCTCGACCCCGGAGAAATACAATAACGAATGTTACATATGATATCCACATCACCGCACCGTAATGTGCACTTCGTCCACCACAACGACGCAGTGTCCTCTTCATTTCTTACGAGGCTGGGCGACGGCCTCATGCTGACCGAAGATGATACCAGATTAATTGACAGCCGCTTTCTACACTAGGCTACGTAGGCCACGTACGCCCAGGTAGTCTACGATTACGACAAACATCATCCACTGATGTTGGTCTACGTAGCACTATCCAGGGCTACCAGCCTCGACGGCCTATACCTCACCAACGAGCAGGGTGACTTCAGGTTCAGGCATTTCGCCGGCTCTGTCGACAGATAATTTGTCGACGAAATGACCGAGGCATCCACGAATTCCAACAGCTCTACTATAACACATACTTCCCTAGACATGGACCCCTCGTCACCACGATCACGACCGGATCCTATAACAAGTCATGACCAGGTGCTGGTGCTCACTGATCACGGTGATGATGACCTTGTTCAAGAACTGTCAAAAACTTCTCGCACACATGCACACGGGTTCGTGAAACGTGCGTGCCTTCTCGGGACATGTATAAGCACTATATATAAGCTTACCGCTTCTGGTGTTGTTAATACCCACGTTGCCATTGGCAGCGTTACCCAACCGTAAACAACTGGTTATATAACACATATGCGTACCTTCAACATGTATATCTGTGCGTATAAAATTTATACAAATCTTTAGCTTCATTTTGTAACGTGTCGCTAAGTAAACAAAGTTACGCCACAGTCACCTACCCGCCGCATGCTTCGCACAACGTCGACTACCACGGTACGTGGGATCTGCCGAATTTTTTTATTTAAATTTATTTTTCTTTAACCTTCCAGTATTAATCTGTGTTCGCGCCTTGCAGCCAACCGCGTGTAATAGTTAAAAGTTTTGACACTTTCACAATCTGCTTTATCTTTGTGTTCAACCCTGTGCAATGTATATTTGCTTCATTGTTGTTCTTTAAGCACTGCATTTGTGTCATGACATGTACTTATGATATTTAGTTGCTCCCCCCCTTATGTAATGCCTTGTTTAAGGCCTTTAAGGGTTCAATAAATGATGATGATGATTGGTGTTTCAAATAGCCCGCCAAAGCTTATCCCATTGCTACTTGGTCGGGCGGGAGCCTATAAAATATTATCATCAAGACGCCAGAAGAAGGAAAAGAAGACTTCTCCCTGGCGCGAGCGCGTGCTACTTCACTTCTTCTAATAAACCGTTCCGGTTCGAAGCAGTCACTGGTCTCGATCGTCTTATCAATTTGCGATGTTGATATGTGCCGCTTCATGGATATCATTTCTCATGGCCAGTCATCAATGATCAGCATTATGCCAACACAGACAATCAAAGACAAAATGGTGGGCAATCTAACTGACGCTTGATAACTTAGATTTGGCCAGTTCCTGACGTCTCGTGCATGCGTTTCCTCTATAGCCCGTTAAATAGCAAGCTTCTGCACCTGAAGTTCGCAATTCAACCATTCATACCTGATTTTTGACTGAGACCGACAGAAACACGTTAGAGCGTTTCAGTAGCATACGCGGAGAGAATGAAAGACACAATACTTGTACGATAAAACAGTACATATAAAAAATCCGTAAACAGAGGGTGGGTGCTCGAGCCGACGTTTCGACAAGTGGACTTGTCTTCATAGAGGTTTTTCCTTATACTCTTACAAGAATAGAAACGATTTGAGTTTTAAAAGTTGAACATTCCATCTATTCTGTCTATGAACCATGTCAAGCTTTTCAACTTTCGCCATTTTATTAACTTTGACGACCATTGTGCTGCATTGGAATCGTGCATATGGCCTCGTCGGAAATCCTGCGATTGGGACCAGACGCACGTCAACAGAGAGCGAAGACTTGCCGCGATGCCTCTGTTCGTTTACTCACCAGGCGACCAATTCTAACCACGAAAAAAGACGAAGGGGTACGTAACGTGGGGCTTTCCTCTCTTAGGCGTATTCCGCAAGCCCACACTGGTGTTGCAGCTTTTTGTCTGCCCGCCGAGGCTTTCTAGTCGATATGGTTCTTGAGTGCTGGCCCGAAGGCCGCGGGATCATATCCCGGCCGCGGCGGCCGTATTTCAGTGGAGGCAACATGCTTAAGGCCCGTGCGCATAGATTTAGGTGCACGTTAAATAACCCTAGGTGGTCGAATTTTCCGGAACCCTCCACTAACGCGTATATCATAATGAAGTCGTGTTTCTGGAAAGCAAAACCTCGAAAATTATGATTAGTATTCTTACGGCTTTTGTCTGTTTGGGATCTACATGAAATGGAACATCAGACACGTCGAAGAAAAACTTCAGTAAACTAGCGGCGCACTGCGCTGCTCCACGCTTGCTTTTCCTTTACCGCTAAATGTGCCTTTCCACATTGCTTAATTCAACATATAGTTGAGTATAAGCGCTACCTTAATCATGTAAAATTTAGCAATAAACTAAGGCTTCCACTTTTTAACCAAATACATCTGCAGGGTGATTTCATCATCTAGTGAATCCCCCGCTCAAATTCTGGTGCACGCGGGTAGGACAGGAATTACAAACATGTAGGCGCGAATTTTCGTACCTGTCACCGCAATTAGTCTAGTGCTCTTGAATTTTTTTTTAATTTTTATTGGAACTCGTGGCTTGAACGCATGTTGTATTTCAGTGCCTCGGGAAGTCGATGATTGATTTAGTTAGTTGTTGGCTAAATTTCACATAATTTATTTTTGCCGCAGCAGCAAAACGCTCGACGCAGTTTCCTATGTGTGTCTGTACGTGCATAAGTTTACGTTTCTTAGGATCGAATCCGTCATTACGCCCAGGAAGACTTTTGTCGCTCTTGGGGCACCTCATCATCTTAGTTTTGACATCATAAAGAGGAAAAATAACGTTTGGAGCAAGCCCACAGCAACCCGCACGTGATTTAAACTGCTGTGAATTATTCTGCACACTTCAGTTCTGTGTTTGGAAAGAAGTCAATACCGCATACCTAGACGGTTTAATTTAAACTACTGGAAGTATAGGCGTAAGCACGGTGCTGCATTCGGGGCGGCAAGTATCACCGCAGCGCCTCCCACTTTCTCGACTTTGAAAGCGGGAAGCAAACAAGCTTTACAATGGATGCAAAAATGAACCGCCCCTGCCTTTGGTCCCCTTTTTTCCGGGGTACAGGTGAGAAGTAAAAAGTTGTTAAAGTGCAATACCCAGGGTTATAGGCCGCCATTGTCGTAAAAAATCTGCACAGCCATAACCATGCAGATTAAACAATGGTGGCACAGGTCAGACTGAGTTTGGTATGGGGGAAGCCTTGTGCACTCCACGCAGATTATTCCCCTTTTCTGCCCTGTCCCCTTGTGCACACACTTATGACTGGAAAGCTGCTTTACCTCCACCTAGTTTCGACTAGGTAATGCGCAATATCCCAGAAAAACCTGGGACGAATGGTAATGATGCTGACGAATGATAGCGACAAGCTAACAGCAGCATTGCGGATCCATGGGCTCCTGAACTCTCCATAAATGATATATTCTTTTTATTTACATAAATTGTGGAAATATGTATTGCACGAAGCTTAGCATACAAGGCGACCGAGAAGGGATGCGACGTTCTCCACTGCCTCAGCTAACAAAGACGGTATGGCCGGCTTCGTCGACTCTACGACACGGCGCAGAATAGGCACTCGAGGCAGGTCAGCCACAAACACGGGTTTATTAAACCAAGATGCGGCGCACTGCGACAATCACGGGCTTGCAGGCCGTATAGGAAAACTCCGCAAGACCGGTCGAGTACGCTTGCCAGCGGTGCTACGAATTTCACAGCAAGGGCAACAGTCGAGCGCACGGACGAGAAGCCGCCTGCCAGAGCAGCACATCAACATCTCGTCCAGGCACGAGAGCATCTGATGCGACGAGCCTCACCACACAGAAGCGAGCTCATGGAAGAGAGGGTTGCCACTGGCTGCCAATGAGAACAGGCGAAGCGCAGTGAAGTGTACAAGCGTGACGTGTGGCGAGCTGCCCAGACATGTCCGGACGCATTTCTTCGTGCGCGGAAGGCCGACGCATGGCTCGGATAAAGCAAAAAAATCACAGCATATCCACGGAGTGAATGATGATGAGTGGGCGAAGCTTCGGAGGTTCATCGGTAAACCGTGAATCTTCCGTGAATTCTGCCCAGTACATCATCACCGACGTGAGATCGAACTAAAGGTTCGAAGAGAGTTATGACTACTTGCAGCTCACTTTAATTTTACATGTACGCTGTGAAGTTTCATTGTTTAATCACGCACAGGAGCAATCGCACACACGCTCTACCTTGGAGGTCAAAATCCAGCGCCTATATATACGGGGTGGTCAGTGAACGGTTGTGCAGCGCGAGCGGTCGGTTTTTTCAATCAAGACGCTGCCGCGACGCTGCCTCGCGACGCTGCCTGCGTCGGCGCCGCTGCTCCGCGAGGCAAGATAGGGGGGGGGGGACCGTAGGAGAGGAGAAAGAGGGGTAAGCGTAGGAGAGGAGAGGGTGATACATATCACGTACTGTCGCAGCGCATTGTCTTTAGGGAGCCTTCATGTGTGCACGCCCCCTCCGTTTTTAAGACTGGTTATGGGAGAGGGTAAGGGGGAGGGGAAGGGGAGAGGGGAAGTGGAGAGGAGCATGGGAGAGGGGGAGGTTAGAGGGGAGAGGGGAGGGGGTAGAGGACATGGGGAATCGTGAGGGGGAGTGGAGATGAGGTGTGTGGAGAGAGTATGCGCATGCGCAGTAAGGGTGGTCACGCCGCACACCACCACCACCACCACCACCACCGGACAGATACTGCCGTTTACTGCCGGCTGCCGGGAGATACGCCGGACAACGGAGACGTGACAAGGTTACACTAAGAGGAGCTACGCCCCTAAAAGGCCTGGCGGCGTAGCCACGGTAGCCATGTCGCCGATTACGGCTGTTCCCGGCGCTCGAGCCGCGCGGGGCCAGCGCAGGCGCTAGCTGGGGAATGAGGCGCCAAAGGGGAGGGCGGCTCTGTTTCCATATTCCCCCCTCCTAATGACCGAGGTCAGCATGAGAAACAGGCTGTCCGAGGCCAAGTGCCAAGGTAAGTTCAGCCGCAAGGGTGTTGGCCAATGAGGCAACGTTCAAAAGGCTGGTGTCGTCTTCCAGAAGGCCAGAACTGAAGAACGTTGCCATACAGCACAAAGGCAAAGGTGACACTCCCGTAGATATTAGGTCGATGGTCGCCTTAGATACCACCAAACGTTCCACCAAAAGTTTCACTACCAGGGAGAGCAAACTGCCGGGAGAAGCTCCTCAGCCCAGAAGGAAGGCAAGGCAGCACAAAGGAGCCAGCTAGCTCACTTGAAGTTCGCCGGCCTGGAGAAGTTGGTAGCCGAGAACGTACGAGGTGTGGAGGCAAGTTGCGCGCAGCAGCCAACTGCTCAAAGTCGCTGGGACGCGGGCTGACCGGGAACGGCAGGCCTCAACAACTGGCAGCCAGGAAACAGGAGCCGAAGCGACCACGCTCGGGCCTGGGCCAAAGCTTGATTGGGCGGACCAGGCGCCGAGAGCGGCTACCAAGGCCGCCAGGTGGGTTAGACAGGGTGGAGGTATCTGAAGGGCAGACGGCAGGAACCAGGCCACAGCTGGGAGGACCAGGTCACACAAGGCCAGCTGGTCAGGAACAGGTTGCCCGCACGGTAGAGCCAGGTGTAGGAAGACGATTGGGCGATGTAGGAGTGGACGGAAATGCCCCCGGCATTGCCGGCATTGCCGGCTGTCAGTGCCGCCCAACAAAAGGGGGCGCTTACCAGGTTATGGCTTGGGCGACACGTCAGAGGGCATTTTCGTCCAAGAGGGCCTTCTACAACTTCCCGACGTGTGTCTGGAGGCACCTTAGCGGTTATCCTTCATTCACTACCATGGTGCGGAATAAAGTCCAGCTACCTGTTAGTGGGAGAAAGGTCGTCTAAGTGCGTTGCCGCAGGTTGTACCGGTGGCGTGACTTGGGACCAGTCTTTTCACGGTTTTCATGCCTTTAGGTGACCGCCTCCCCCCTCACAAGTCGTTGCTGCGGGCAACGAAATGTTTGAGGTCGGAGTCCTTAACTGGACCGCCGACTTGCCTCCCTTGGGAGTCAGCCAGCCTGTACACCAGAGTCTATGACATCTATCACGATACCTGTGCGCGCGAGAAAGCCGCGACCAAGAATCACGGGCACGGAAAGATGAAAGCGCTGTCGGCGCGCGTGATTGTCCCAGCGCACAACCAACCGCGCAGCGGCGCCGCACGAGGTGGTGGTAGCGCTGGCGAGGTGGAAAGCAGTGTCGAAAGCTCTAATGCGGACATAGCGGTCGCGCAAATGAGTCATAACCTCTTCGCCGAACAGCGAGATCGAACCCCGCTATCCAGCAATGCCGCAAACTCGACCAGCGATTGTAAGGGCAATGAACGGCGCCGGCGTGGCTGGAAAGTTATGTCCAGCGTGACACGCCATCGGTGCCAGAGGTTGGGTTACACCGCCATGATCTCGTACTGCTGTCGCCGCCGGCGAGGGGCCACACATTGACGGCTCACCCCGTTTCCCGACGGGCGAACACACCCTTGTGCCGGTAGGGGCGCGTTGCATGTTCGCGCGGTGTGGCCACGCTCATGGCAACGGTAGCATACGATGCCATTTCCCCTATCAGTGAGGGATTGTGGCGATCTTTGAGAGCTGAGTTCGCTAGCCGCAAGTGGCGAGGGGGGGGGGGGTGCTCCGCGATGGAATCTCCCCTAGTGCATTGGAACACGGGGGTTTCGTTCTCGTTCGTCCTGCAGGGCAAAGGGACCCGCCCGGGCGTGCGAGAGAGCGCGGTCCAACACGTCGGGCCCCTCTCGTCTCTCACGGCCGATGCCGCCCCGTGATTAGGAGGATTACGGGGTGACGAGTCACCACCAGCCCACGCACAATAAGGCTCGATAGAAGTGGACGGCGGCGGCGGTGGGTGGTAGGCTCTCACCGCCAGTATGTCACCATGAATCCGCTTCGCATCAGAGGCCAGCGCGTTTAGGTTGCAATAACGGGCGCTCCGAAGGTAAGCGTCGAAGGTCGGATGAGCCTGGTGAATGGTTCGCTCTACCTTCTCAGCGTCTGATGCCGTAGGGTTGGCAAGGAGGTAGACCTCCTACAAAGTCCGCGCGTACTCGAGAAGAGATTCGTCGGGATGCTGTGTTCGGAGCTCTAGCTCGCGACGCATGCGGTGCTCATTGTCAGGAGGAAGGAATTCGTTACGCACACTACTCCTCCATCAACCTTTATTCTCCTCGAAAGTCATTTATTCTGCGAATGTTTTCGACTGGGGAAGGTCTTTCTCCAGAGAAAGACCCATGCCACTCGAAACGTTGAGTTTCATATTGTCACGTGGTCGTGACGTCGACGGAGACAACAGTCAGCACGTCCGAGATGAAACTGTTTATTTGTCCGAACTTGTGGCCGAGAAACAAAGTCAAACTACAGCAATACACTGATAGCGGCGAACAGAGCGTCGACCTTAGATCAACTGACAAGCGGTCAAGCTCGTCGGCTTTTATACAGGCGCTATCGAACTTTGCAGCAATATTGCTGGTGGCGGCGTTATCTCTAGACAAAGCTGGAACATTCGCGTGTGGGGCGCAATCTTAACAAAACGATCTACTACAGTCGCGAAGCTTCTCGAAGTGCTTCGCGGACAGTGTAGAGCGTTGATAACTCTCCCTGCATATATATATATATATATATATATATATATATATATATATATATATATATATATATATATATATATACCGATATAGTATGCTCTTGAAACTGGCGTTTCAAAGGCATACTTATTTAATTTATCATTGCACATTACTCGACCTTTATCAGCCACTGTTAGGCTTCTGTTACGAATTCATCACGTGAGTGTGCCGGCGCAGCCTAATTACAATTATGAATGCTGAAGGAACGAAATATTTCATCTGTAACTCACTTGTCCCTTAACCCTGTAATGCCCAGAAGGCGTTCTGCCTTGAGAAAAATTATGAGAAAACACTCACCATATATACTCTTCGTGTAGAGTTCATTTTAAGAAAAAAAAGGGTGAAATTTTATTTCGAACATAACTTAATTACTCTTAATTAAAATTAATTAATTAATTTGATTAAATGAGTAACTCAGTGTACTTTAATTATAACGCATTAAACATCCAATAACGGCTTTTCTATGAAGCTTTGACGGGTTTTTTACCTCTTTTGAGGCATTATATTTAATGTATCAAATATGATACAGTGGGCATTACAGGGTTAATAAGCTTTAAAACCTTTTCCACTTGGCCTTGGCAGCTCTGACGTAATTGCATATTCCGGGAAAAATGTGTGCTATTTGAAAGACCGCTTGCGTGAGCACCCATGCAGCAAAACGTAAAATGGGATCAGGTTAATTAGGTGCTCGCTGTTTTTATTGTATATTTAGCGCAAGAATGTAGAAGACGGAAAAGTCATGCTATGTAACGAATTTGTCTTCCATGAGATTGTTGCTATGATACTGTAATGTTAGATAACAAAATACTTACATTGCATTGCAGCGTGGATGTGCTTGCTGCAATTCCGCGGGGTATAATAATTTGTTGCTCATAAATTTCGATTTTATTCCGCAAATATTTCTATCGTATATACGTTGCAAATTGCTTCACTTGAAATTAAAATTGCTTCGCCATGCTTGAAAAGAAGCGAAAGAAGTACCAAGGCACAGCTTTTCTTTTTACCGTCACACAAGGATATAAAATGTTCCACTTGTTATTGAGATCGACCATTCCAATTATTACGTCTGTGAATCATGACAGCCATTTATACTTTGGCCATTTTAATAATTTTCACGACCCTTATACTTCCTTGGCATCCCGTATGTGTCCATGCAGGAAATCCGCAGGTTGGCCCCAGACGCCGGACAGAAAGATCACGTCATGGCTTCGATGTGCCTATTCCACATTACTACTTAAGGATACGAAGAACCACTACAAGAAGACGCAGATGTACGTAATCTCTCGTTTTCGTGCCTTGTATGCCGGATGTTTCAACAAATGACATTTGCTGGCTGCCTTGACAATTAGCTTTTCTCTAGCGGCAGACACTATTGACAAGAGGCAGTAATTAAATCTTAATATTCAAAATTCGGATAAAATTTGAATTAGAGGAGAGTGGAGATCGGGTGAAATGAGATAATACGCATAGTGCTAGGCATTGTGGTGCCACCACACGGTGGCTGCGAGATACAATCTGGCAGGCGTCGATTCGCGTCGCGGCTGCGTTGCCACCGCATACACGAAACTTTTACCGCCATGCAAACGCTGTTAATTTGTGATAGCAGAGGTCCCACTCGCTGATAACATCGGTTTTTCCCCTCGTAAAAGGAATCTGAGAAGTAAAACATCGCAGACTTTCCCGTTTCCGTTATAGAAATAATTTTCTGTGATGTTTCCAAAAAATCACGAAGATCGGCTGTCGATATATTGTGGGAAAAACCGACGCGATGCTTTTGCTAGATTAAGGGAGTGGTCCTCTAAGTACTTTAGTAGGTGAGATTTCAAGCTAATTATTGTACTTGGTGAACTGCGAATTTATTCCGTCACAGACACAAAACATCGCAGTTATGAATATTGTGTTAGTTTTGCGTGATAGACAATGTCCGTGCGATTTCACTCAAATGTTCTACTTCTTGTGGGGCAAATATTCACGCGACAACGTACACATACATTGGACGACGTCGCTTTGAAGCCTGAAGATGAAAGCAAGAAAGGCGGGACAGCTAACTTTGTAGTAATATACACAGACAAAATGACAAATTGAAATACGGTTTGGCGAGAAAAGACTACTGCACCAACTATAAACTAAAGGCATAGTGGACGAAGTACAGTACGGTCCACTGTTTAAGGGATTACGCGAATGAGCACCTTTCATTTTACTGGCTCTTTAACAGCAAGTGAACAAAGGAACAATGTGCGTGCGCGGCACGAGTCTGTCAAAAGGAGGCAGAACTGTGTTCCCTTTAAGAGCGGACCAGTCTATTCATGCGCAGCTGGCGCACTTACTTTTACGGACCAGATTTTCAGTACCACAACCTTGGAGCATGGACATTTAAGCCTTTCGTCTTAAACCTTGCATTGGCGTTGCAAGATGCGCTGTTATTTGGTGGGTGTGCATGTAAATTTCACAACATTGCCTTCACATCAAACACGAATTTATGCCTTTTTGTTTCGTTTTTGTGCGCTGCGCAACATTACATGCAGTTATTTCTGTTACGAATAGGTTCATATACTTTATGTGTTAAGCTACATTTTGCATAAAAAGCTACTTTGTTTAAAGTGTGTCTCATCGACAATGCGTGACATTGATACCCCTGTCTCCTTAATATCTGTAGGTCAATGTTGTATATTTAAGTTATAATTATAAACTGCTGCAGATTATGCAATTGAGACATTGAGTAATTGATCACATTTCCGAGATTTGTGGATGCTATTATACTTGATACGTGGAAGCCGCACTGACTGTCTATTTTCAGATACATGGGTCGTAATAGCTATACAAATGTTTTTTTCCATGCTACTTCAATCGCCACAAGGCAAAGAAATATATGTGCTGAGTAAAAATGGTAAATATGTCTCTCTGGGTTGAGTGATCCCTGAGGCACAACGCACTGGTAACTGTAGTGCTCAAATATGTAAAAGCAATAGACGTTGATATTCGAGGTGAGATTTCTCAAATCACCATTTTCATTCTAACCATTTTCATCCTAAAACCCGTATAAATTTCTTACGTTGTTACCAGGGGGTCATCTTCGTGGGGTATAAGACACCATGAGTCGTTCCTGTTCTGAGTGTATCATCACCACTGAATGTTCTTCCGTGACGAATGAACGAGATTTGACCTATGCTTTGTTTTCTCTTTTTGTGTGATTTCACGTTTGTTTTGCAGATCCATCTCGCATGGGTGGTCCTCTCCGTCAACGGCGTCGCATTTAAGTGGGAGAGCAGGTGTTACTAAGACGGCCAGGAGTATCCGAAAATAAATGCGTGTTTGTTCCTTTGTGCTGAACACAGTTCATCTTGATCTCATGGGATAAATTGCTGTCGCCGCTCTATAACGACCAGGCCCGCCTACAGCATCTGAGATAAAAATTTGCCAGATTCGCTGTCTGATCCTTTAGTTCTGTCTAGAATATTACATATACGATTGACATTTAATTGACCCCTTCCACCACGTCTACACTGGCTATGTTGGCGAAGAGATAGATAGTCCACTTAGACTGATGGCAAGGCATTTTTGGCTTTCCCAGATAACGCCTCAATCCCTTCGTGAAGAAACCAAGAATTCATCCATGCGTTTACAACAGAATTGAAGCGTTATTGTTATGTTTTGTTTTATTTAGAAACAGAACTTCGCATGAAATACTGAATGGTGACCATGATGTCAGCATGGAGCACCAAATTCTGCAACTGAAGTCTGACTTCCATGTGACTTGCGCGAAGCCTAGCTTGACCTTTTTTGTCGAATGGATACGAGGATGCACTCGAGCGCTTTGTTTTTTTATGTCACCCGTTTTTCTTACAACCAGTCTTCTCAAGGCTTCATGTGTTGCACTGAGTTTCCCAATCGCCCTTCTCTTTTTTTACATCCATATACATTGTCCAAACTCTCTTATATCAATGTACACTAAACATTCAGTTACTTCTGTAAGGGCATGCTTTACTTTCGTGTTATTCCGATTCCTATGACGAAGGGATCAACCACCTTTTTTTAAGGTGAGTACCGCACATCGGTTCAAGGAGAACCGGTGGGCAATTTAACTGACGCTTGATAACTTAGATTTCACCATTTCCTGGAGTCTGCTGCATGCGTTTCCTGTATAGCACGCCAAATAGCAAGCATGTGCACCTCTAGTTCAGGATTCGATCATTCATACCTGCTTTACGACTGAAAACGACAAAAACATATTGTGGTGTTTAAGTGGCATAAGCGGACTGACTGACAGGCATCCTACTTGGACGATAAAACAGTGCACATGAATTATCGCAAAAATGCTTAAAAAACTGGTTAACGCTTCACTTACAACATAGTACAATCAAGTGAATCACTCTTGCTACATTTTCGTTGTTTTCCTCTGATACGCCTCTGGTAAAACTTCGCACGACGCCTTGTGTGCACACGGAAAGGTAGTCCGATTTCATGGTTTTCTTTTAGAATGACTGATTTTCATTCCCACAAAATCTGTCGCTACCATAATTACGTATAGGTAGTATTGCACTTCTGGATATACTCGTGGTAACACAGACGCAAGGAGCATTTTATTCCTCCTGAATTATCGCACACGACTTCCATAAAGACAAATAGCCCATTCAAATGATAGAAGATTTCCTGAATACGGGTGTATTAAAATCTCCACATCTCTACCTTGCCGTATCTGCCATCCACAGCCAAGCGCACTCATCATCGGTTTAAACTAAGCTCTCCACCACTATCCATACTAGAAAGGAGTCCATACTAAATCGCAAGTCGTGCCTTCAATTTGCACTGTTGGAAGACTGCATTACTTCCGCCGCGGGTCGACCAGACATTCTACTGCCTCCCATATCCACACATAGTTTGGGCTGACGAACGAAAATGCCAAGCAGATCAGTTGCATCGTGGATCAATGCGCTCACGTTCTGTTCACAATAAGCATATTTGTTATGTTGATACTATAGTAAAGACTGTCTTGGTTTGCACTCAAAATTGTCTAGAATTTTTATATACGGTTTCAAATTATACATAAGTTTCGCCTTCACATTTTACATGATAATCATCAGACAAAGTTACACGTATGTTAGGCATGACACTCTCGAATATTCTGTGCAGAGTAATTAAAACTATTGTTTCTGAACAAACAGTGTATATAATTCAAATACCTTTTGTCTTACGTAGCACTTACCCAAGCTTATATTCTGGGAAAAGGTTTACAATATAATGGTATGCTTGCGTGACAACCAGGCAATAAAATAAAAATGGACTCAGTTTAATTAGAGCATTTATTGTTAGACGGGCATGTCATGCTAATGCATTCGTATTTCACGGCAGTGTCATTATAGTAGTCTGATATTAGGTATTGAACCAAAAAATATGCGGGATTCCCGCGTAATCTTGTTGCTAGAATGCTGCGGAATCAGCTAATTTTCTGAAAAATTTGCTACTGTTCTGCAATTTTTTTGCGCTATAAATTTGCAAGCTGATTCAAATTACGTTGAACGCATGCACCTTACAAACCAAGCGAAAAACATATCTGGGGACAGCTTTTCCTTATCGCTTTACAACAATAAAATTGCAGAAGGGTTTCTTGAAGGGCCAGTTGGTACATGATGCTGAGGGGGTTTTCAGCTATATATTTCCAGGTGTAATAAATTTACACACAGTTGTTCGTCAGCGCTGGTGTCGTGTGCTCAATCTTTCTCCTTCCCGTTTTTTGCGCTGTTCCCCTCATCATGAACAATAAAATATTTCAGTTTTCAAGTTTCACATTCCAGCTATTATGTCTGTGAACCCTGGCAACCATTTCAAGGGGGCACCACTGTCTCGGCAGCCAAGTAGGACGTGCTCCACATAGGCTCCGTACATTTTCACGCGCGTCACCGGAAATTCTCGTCTTAGTGACTTTTCATCAATATTAGCGGATTCCTGACGCCTTCGGGAATCTCGGCACAGCTTCTTCGATGCAAGTTGACCGATTGCAAGTCTTTTTCGGCAAGTCTTTTCTGCTCCGTGCAGAACACATGCTTGCCACGCAGAAGGCCTGGATTCGATGCTCACTCAAGCCGAAGATTTTTGTTACGTATTTTATTTGAGTCTTTCTTCATTTTTCGCTCACGGACAACGCTGGTTTTTCACTCACAACCAACGACACCGACACCGACGTCGACACCAGAATTTCTGCGTAACGAGCTCTTTAAAGCTATCGCGTTAAAGCATATCCTCGCCGTTGTTCGGTGGAACAGGTTGTGAATCACCTGCGGTGCGTAACCGCATACCATGGGCCGTCCATGGGCTCTAGGCGCGTGAGCTGTGAGATCACTTTGTGTTTGCCGCATTCGTATGAGCAAATAAACTAAAAAATGGCGTTCGATGGCTTCGACCAAAAGTCACGTGACCCCCCCCCCCCTAGGCTCGTGGATTGAGGCGCGCGAACAGCTGCATTAATTTTTTAAAACGCTTGCGTGAAAAAAAAAAAATGTTTTAAGAACCGGCGTTCACGTGGCCATTACTTCGTCTCTTGCGAAAGCTTGAAACCATCGTGATAAAATAAGACAAAAAGGAAGGTGGTCCCCTGGCGCAGCAAATGTCGCGGAAGGCTTCTGCTGAGCGGCATCGGTTGCTTGGAGAGCATGAAAAGGCGGAGGTGACCACAGAGCGCGTGTTGTACCAGCGCTCCATAAAATTAGCGACCAACGATATACATGCTTCAAAAAACTTTGAGGGTGATCCATAGATTGTATGTGAAGCCAGTCAAATTATTGTGTCTATCGTTTTCTCGTCTGCCAGTGCACGAAATTAGCCCCGCTCCAGAATTATAAAGCAAGAAGTGTTGAGTAATCATCTGACACGCCCTAAATATGTAGTGTGATGGCTATTATTGGCCCATAGATGGGTCAATATAGTGGACAGTACAAAGCTTTCAAAGATATTTAAATCGCCTCATCAATGGTGATAATTTGAGTTCATTGGAAATTGAAGGCTATACTCCCAGTTCACAAAAGCGCACTCAGTGGGTCATTTTAGTGCACAAACTAGTAATACCAAATGGCAGTCATGTATAAAGGTGAATGTCTCTCGATATATCTCTAACTCTCAGCAATCAATTTCTCAAGGTTTCTTCATAAATTATTATTTGCAGTCCAACAACATAATGCACTTTGAGACGCTGTGATCATGTAAATAGCCAGTAGAATATTGCGCCGCACGCTTCCAAGCGACAAGGTAGGGCAGGGGTTCGTATGCTATTTCCCCAAGGTTGTTGCACGTTTAAATAACAGCTTCGTGCTTTACCTTCCTCTCCAGGAATAATATATCGCAATCAATATAGACCTAGGCGAGGCACCTTGTAATGGAATATTACAACTAACTTTATTACCAGCATGAATGTTGCATGACGACAGTTATTACCAAGATGACCAACGGCACCGCATCTGGAAATAAATATTTATTAACGTGATAGCATTAAAGAGCTCGTTTCGCAGAAATTCCGGCATCGGCGTATCGGCGTTGTCCAGCTGTGCTCTAGATGTGCGCTCGCAAATATCAGCGTTTTCCAAGAGCGAAAAAATGATCAAGATGCAAATAAAATAAAAAAAATTCGGCAGATCCCATGTATTGTGCGTGTCGATGTTATGCGAAGCATGCGGTAGAAAGCGATACCTTACGAAGTGGCGCTAAAGATTTGTATAAATTTTGTACGCACGCATATATGTTGAAGAGCCGCATATGTGTTATATAACGAGTTGTTTACAGTTGGGTAACGCTGCCAACGGCAAGGTGGGTATTACCAACACCATGAGCGGTAAGCTGACATGTGGGACTTATACTTGTTCCTTATGATGGAGAACGCACGTACATTTCACGAACCCGTGTGCATGTGTGGAAGAGGTTCTTTACAGTTCTCGAACAAGGTCATCATCACCGTGGTCAGTGAGCACAATCAGCTGGTCATGATTTGTTATTGGGTCCGGTCGTGATCGCGCGAACGAGGAGTCCGTGTCTAGTGAAGTATGAGGTATAGTACAGCTGTTGTAAATCGTGGATGCCTCGGTCATTTTATCGAAAAATTGTCTGTCGATAGAGCCGGCGACACGTCTGAACCCGAAGTCACCCTTCGCGTTGGTGAGGTATAGGCCGTCGAGGCTGGTAGGCCTGAGAGTGCTACGTAGACCAACATCAGTGGATGGCGCTTGTCGTATTCGTAGACTACCTGATCGTATGTGGCCTACGTAGCCTAGTCTACAAAGCGGCTGTCAGTGAATCTCTATCATCCTCGGTCAGCATGAGGCCATCGCACAGGTTCGTAAGAAATGAAGAGGACACTGCGTCGTCGTTCTTGCGGACTAAGTGCACTTTACAGTGCGATGATGTGAATATCATACGTCACTTTCGTTAATGTATTCCTGCGGGGTCGAGCAATGTTTCAATATAGCTTGCTGAATCATAGGAATACAAATATAATGTTTATTAACGCGCTATAAAAGCGGAGCCAACACTGGAACCACCGATTGATATGATGCCTGTATCAGGAGTACACATCGTATGAGTATCATGTAGCGTTTATTGCTTTCTTGCAAAATTAGATAGCCAGCACCATAACCACAATTGACGTTGCACCGGCATTACGCCTGCATAGGCTGTTTTTCCAAACCAGTTTATAGACCGGGCGTGACTCTGTGGTAGAATACCTGATTGCCACGCAGAATGATTGGGTTCGATTCCCGCTGGGACCCTAAATTTCATTCTTTCCATTCGTCGGGTCAATGCTGCCGATGACGGTTTTTCTTAACGCTCTCGCATTTACCTTACCAATGTCTGTTAATGTCTGTTCTCGCCGCTGCTGGGTAGATATAAACTCTCAATCACCTGTGGCGCATACCCGTACACCGCGGTCCGTGGTAAACGGTTATGTGCCACACGTGCCTGCAGGAAAGGCTTTGACGACGTAAGCGACAGGATTTTCGCGTTATTCATGTCGTGACCCGACAGTCATATTCCTCAAATCATCTTACCCTCCCATGCCAACTTTGATCTACACCAACTTAAGGAGGCGATCATGAGAGCACCCAGACGTAGGCAGATAGATAGATAGATAGATAGATAGATAGATAGATAGATAGATAGAAACGCTCAAAGTGCCAAAGGTTCGCTATAATAATAAAATCTTCGGCTCGTGTGAGAATGTATCCTAGGCCTTCTGCGTGACAAGAAGGTGTTCTACCACACGCCTTTGCTTGAACCTGCTTCTGTAAAAACACTATATGAATGTCATGTAGAGAAGGAGTCTCATTAGTGTATTTATAATTGCGCGGCAGAAGCGTACACTCACAGATGTAGAGGGAGTACTGCGAGAGTAGAGCGACTGTATTGCTCTCGCCAGAGTTCTTTAACGCCGTGGGGGAGTAGTGGAGAGTTAGCCGCGGAACTTGCTCTTTCCTTGAAGGCAGAGTAAAAGAGACCGCGAACTCTCTGCTACTCAGATAGAGTTCCCAATCCACGGAACTCCCGCCCCGACGTAGCGTGAACAGGGTCGGGAACTCCCTCCTAAGCAGACAGAGTACAAACTAGCGCGAGCTTCTGGCCGACGCCGCACAGCGATATATAACTGTCTCTTAACCATAATCCTCCTAGCGTAGACGCCACAGATGTCACTTTATTGTGCAAGTTAATAGGATAGCTTTCAGTAATAACAAAAGAAAGTGTTTGTGATAGTAAACCTTTGGTTTCTGAAACGCCAACAGAGGCATGCTTCGAAGCCTCGAACATCGGCAACTTCTAACGCATCGCCAACTTAGTTTACGACACAAACTAATTGCCACTGGAATAAGGTAGACACTAAAGCATTATTGCAATAAAAAAAAGAGCCGTGAGAAAAAAAAAAGAAACGTCCGGCAGGAGGAATCAAACCTACCACCATCAGATTCTCAGTCGAGGTCTCTACCACTACGCCACGCCCCAACGTAGCACTCTTGCCGTAAAAAGACTAGTCAAGACAGAGCTCACCGCTCGACTTCATCTTTACGGGTCGCATACTGAAGATAGACGCGATCTTCCTTTTTAAATAAAATTCGCGTCTTCATAACACACAAAACAGCTGACGACCACGAATGACATTCAATAACCTGTATTTTCTCGCGCTATCGACGATACACCAGCACACACAGCACCCGTGTCAGTGTACTGATTTGCATCTCAATCGATAGGCGCAACTACACACATAACCGATCGCCAAGCACCAAATTGAACGTGCAAGAAAGTATGCTATCATGTTAGTTCAACAAGGCGTACTAATTGACAAGTCCGTGTCTGCGAAGTGCCGGCGAGTGCGCCCGGCGGCTTTCGGTGGGTGCCGGGGTGCGTTTGCTGAAAGCGGCGTCGTAACGATGCACATCGCTTCTTGTACGAACACCGTACGGAAGAAAAAATGGTTCATTCATGTTAGCCGATACTAAAGATCTACTGTACACTCATTTTTACACGTCGGAATTGCGTATCATTAAACCCAGAAGCGCCGATAGCATGTACAGGTCGGTCCACTGTTAAAGGGAACAATTGCGTTCAGGGCATGTCAGGATATCGCTCTCTTGCAACAGTACAGTGGCTTAGATTTACATAAGACTACTGGTGGTTGACAGTTCCGACTCCCTTTGACAGACCAGTACCTTGAACGAACAACGTTTCCACATCCACTTGGAATGAGGGGGCCAGCAAAATGAAGGGGGCTCATTCGAGTGTTCCCTTTAACAGTGGACCGACCTTACACACGGACTCGGCAGGTGCGCTAGGCCTACCTTTGCTGGGAGTCGTACGGGTCATATTGAGTGCGACCGATCTCGGCGCAAGTGGTTGACGAAGGTTGAAGAATGCGCATTTTATCGTCGAAAGCTTTGAATGCATTAAAATGCAACCGAGGTTGAGCGAAAGTGCGAGAATCGCCAGAGATGCGCTTGCATTGTGGTGATGTTGACCGGCGTTGATTTTCTGGCGTACGTGCCGCGCCTGTCGCGACACCGCATGTCCGATCGGACGCCAGATCGTAACGTCGTAAAGTATTCATCAGCCAGCCCTGGTAAAAGATCGCCGCAAGTGTATTTGTAAGCGCGTGACTACAACTCTCAGACTTGGGCATGAGCGGCTGTACGGCATTGAGCCGATATCATAGTCCTAGCTGATATTTGGAATTTACGAATGAAAACAGTGTTGAATATTATGCTGTTTTATAGTAAAAGGTCGATGTGCCAACAGTATCCCAATAGACCATTAGATATTTACACGTGTTCTGTGCATATTTGCTGTGTAAATACGCACAGCAGAGCTGCTGCCACTGGCACTGGAAAGGGGGCAGGACATCATGGATATATATACCGGTTACCGGGTGTATGGTTGTGTGCAGCGCCAGTAGTGCATATGTTCAGTGTTGCTGTGTTGTGTATGAATGAGTGTGCGGATGTGAGTTCTGTGTGTGAGATAAGCTTGAGGCATTTCAGCCAGGTTCACTGTTACATTGTAGAAAACGTACGAAAGATTTCTTTTTTTTCCCCTTTTTTTAAACGTTAGTGCTAGCAGCAAGAGTGATTCTACTCTTGAAGGGAGTTCATGCACTCTAGCCCAACCAGCATTGTAAAACTCTGCGAGGAAGTAGCGCAATTCCAGCCAAGAGTCTATGTACTCCACTTCAAAAGCGTGACTTTACTCTGGCGAGGGAGCTTGTTCACTCTCGTTCAGCCAGAGTACCAGAACTCTGTCGAGAGGGCGTGCCTACTCTGTGCAGCAGAGAGTTCCCAGCATTCCTGAAAAGGGAGTGAAATATGGGACAAGCGTTTACTCTCGAAAAGAGAGTTGCTAGCACTCTCTTGCCGCTGTGAGTGTAGAATCGCCTCAGGCGTCAAAACACGTGAATTACGCAAATAGCGGGTGTCCTAAAGGCCCAACCATTACAAAAAGGTCAGACATATTTAATCATCGTTATCAACGAAAGCCTATACAAAATGAGCAGTTGCGTAAGTTCGCGTTTTGCCTTACGGACGCGTAGTATGCCCTTCGCTTATTCGCAAAAAGAAGAATTATGGTGTAGTGGGCAATTCGCAACTGCAGTTGCAGTAGGCACTCTAGAATGGTTTGAAACGGCCAATGTTACGCGCACAGACGTTCGTTTCTTTGAGGCATGGTATATGCATCCACCGTGAACCGAAACTAGGCTTGCGATTGAGAAGGCGATGCACACGGTGCCCGATTACGCTATCGCGTTATACACTTGAAGGCGAAGCTCAAGCGTCCTCTGAGATTTTCTTCGCTTCAGCTTCCATTAGTGTCCATTTTATTTTATGTAGAAATTGGTTGTACCCAACAGCCCCCCCCCCCCCCCCTGTTATCTCCAAATTAACAAGCAGCATGTTAAAGTCAATGTACGACAGATTCTGCCAACTGTGAGTTCAGTGTGCATTAGAACATTATATTTAACAGTGCTGCAGACATTTCATGCTTTCGAACATCCGCGCCTACAGGTAGGACGCTTAATCGGGGTGCCGTGCCCTTTTGGGGTCTCTTTAAATGAAGTTGGATAGTCATTTCTCAAATCTTTCATTAACAGGCTAGTACTTAATGATGTCATAGTATTTACTGGTGTTTATTGGCGTCAGAACTTTGGCCATTAAGCACCACGTGAGCATGGTGTTATCCCTGACCAAATAGAAATATCTTGCCTTACGTGGCTGCAGAAAGGCCTTAAGCAAGCGCTTAACGAGCCAGTAAGTTTCATTTGTTGTTTGTATTTTATGTTTGTTTTTTCGACACGCTTCAGGGCCGATAAGGTTGCATGAGCTTGAAACATGAACATCGTAGCTTCCCGATGCATTACACTGGATTCAGGGAAGCTTTACCGAGTGCGACATAAGATGTGCTTGGTTGTGACCTTGATGGACCTGCGTAAAACACTCGGCAGGAATAGTTCAGTTGCAGTTCAAGAAAATGCTCGCGGACGGATGTGTGTGCATTTTAAGGTGTTTCAGAAGGGCACCATCCATATCATCGTAGATATTCCTCACGGGAGTGAGGAAGGCTGTCACGGGAAGATTTCACGAGAGAGTGCATGAGTTTATGGTAAAACCCTTATTGCCAGAGGCCCTCATCGTAGTTCTATGAATAAGATTTGCTAGATGGTAAAGATGTCTCTACAGAGTACATTTCATGATGAGTGTATAACGACCACTGTAGCATGCGTCTCTGACTATCTGTATGACGTTCTTCTTTAATTTCAGATTACTCCGCTCATTAAAAAAGCCGACCGGCCACTGGCAAGAAGACACTTCCGAGAGAAAAGCTCTTTGACTTGGGTCTTGAGTAGTTAACTTGTAAACGTTTGGTGTGCGATTTCTGAAACTGCATTTTTGGTGTGCGCTTAATAAAAAATCAGCCTTAGACGCCTAATGTATGGCTCCTGCAATGGCTGCACATGTCACTGGCAGCTATGACAGAAATACAGTTTCCATAGCAACGTGTGCAATGCCAACGTAACTGGCGTGACATCCAGGGAACAAATTTGATGTGCACCCAGGGTAATTAAAATATCGATTGTTCTTATGCTGATTTTAGTGCAAGGCTTTGAAAGGTGCATATGACGTATGAGTAATCGCCAGGCGTTTATTAGCAGGGTTCCCATGCTGCTTAGCGCTGCCAGGTAAAATTATTACGCATAAACTGCTATATCGAGGCGTGGATTTCTTTTGAAACAATGTGCAATACGAAAGCTTCCAATATAATTTATTTCTGTGCTGCGATTTCTAATTTATCAACGTTTCAAGCTGCTTTTCTTAAATGTTAAACACGTGTGCACAGTAAAGTAAGCAGAAAGCTATCAATGGATAACACTTCTCTTTTGTCATTCAAGAATATAAAATCTTGCCGTTGAAATTATGATTAAATAATCCGGCTAGTCTATCATTGAACCATGAGAGGTATATTTACTTTCGTCATTTTATTAACTCTGCCAACGCTTCTGCTTCCTTGGACTCCCATATGCGTTCTAGCAGGGAATCCGCAGATTAGTGTAAGGCGTAGGACTTCCGAGATCCAGTTCCAAACAGGGTGCCTCCACGCTATTTCTACACTACACCACGGTTAAGAAGAGTTCCAGCTGGAAGACGTCACTGTACGTAATTTCTTCTTTTCATGCCTCCAATTTATTTTTGGAATTAGAACTGGTGCCTAATACTAGACTACAGTATCATTAGGGTGCGCATAAAGTGGTATATGCAATTTATCTTAGGAACGAAACAAGGGTAATTTTTTCCAGGGGCGCGCTTTTGTCTTTCACAGAACCAGATGAATCAAACAGAGGGAAAGCATAGAGGACGTTGCTTGTTGTGTTTGACTGTAGTGTGCTAATTGTGACATCAGCTGAAATGAATGGAAGCAGAAGAAAAAGCACCCATTCCGTTCGTGGAATCAGTTTGGTTGTACCTAAAATATCGTCACGTGGTCGTGAAGAAGATGACAGTCGGGTTACTAAAGACGAAAATTAGTATTGGCCCTACTTTTCCCATATATCAGATACTTGACCCATATATGCGATATGCGAAAGGCCTCCTTTCAAATTGCAACCAGCACCGCGGGCTAAGCCATTATCCCCCTCACACCGCACACTCACATGCATTCCAATCTTCTTCACTGGCCCATCTCTCGTGGGAGACTATTATTCGTGACTGCGGCGCGCTAGCAAACGTGAATTTCAGGCCCAGCTTTAGATCCAGGCTGGTGTCCGCACCAGAACACATCACAACAGGCTGCCCTAAGGCCCAGAACACAACACATCAGTGTGCTGTGCGGCCCAGAACACGCCACACCAGGCTGATACGTACAAACAACACGCCACGCCAGGCCATTGCGTGCAATCGCACGCCACAACAGGCGGTTTTGCGCATTCAGACAACACAACAGACTGTTGCGCATATCTTAACACATCACACCACGCTTTTGTGTGCACCAAAACACAACAAGCCAGTCTGTTGTGTGCACTAGAACAAGCCTGCCACACGAGGCTGTTTTGTCCTCAAGGATACACCGCATCAGCCAGTGCTGGTACAGGCACCTGTACACGCCACAGCAGCTGGTGCTTGTGTGCAGAAAGGATGTGCACTGCTGAGAATGACGACAACGGTGTCAAACATTCCTCCTAAAGGAATGTAACAAGGAGACCGCAACAAGAATTTATATACCATCACGTGGCTGAATGGATTTATTAATGGCAAAAAGTAGTCTTACATGGTAACATTGATAATGGGCATCAAACATGACACATAGCCGTAGCAGAGCATGCGCGAATAAATACTTCTTTGTCGGGAGATTACGTCTCCAGCAAGCACGGCATTTCAGCTGCGAACAGTTGCCTGTACAGTGTGACAGACATACTTTTCACACGCATTTCCAATCGTAAGATTCTTTACAGGGACAACAAACTGAACAGCGAAATTTTACTCTGAAAACTGTAATGTTGTTAATTGCACCATCATAGTCTTAAAAACAAAGGAGAAAATCAGGCTCAAATTTTCACTTTTAAATTGCACGCCGAAAGCTCCGCGCGTGACGTGGCGGATTTCAAAGTGTACTTGTCGTATTTAAGAGGCATTGGCTCAACGAAATTTCCTGACACTTGGTATGCTATATCTCTGGCCCTTTCAGAGGACAGTGTATGTCATTTTTACCAATTAGGAACTATGTAAACCCTAGCAGAAGCCTTCAAAGATTTTTACGTCATGGCAAATTGTGCGGGATTTTCAAGGTGGCGCGCCACCCACATTTTCTCCCTTACCACGTGTGGGGATTTTGGTATAACAGAGAGCTGAGCTAGTTGGTACGTATTCATTCTAAAAAGAGACAGGGCGTGCAAACACGGACACAAGAAAGAGATCAGGACACCACAAACGCCGTTTGTGGTGTCCTGATCTCTTTCTTGTGTCCGTGTTTGCACGCCCTGTCTCTTTTTAGAATGGGATTTTGGTATTGTGAAAGAGCGATTTACTAATACGGGAAAACAGATTTTTGGTGTGGCTTTAATGAGAGCATGGAATGCTAAATATTCACTGCTTTTGCACATTAAATGAAGTCTCTCTTATTGAAGGAAAGACACTTTGATCATTTCTTTCTATCTATCTATCTATCTATCTATCTATCTATCTATCTATCTATCTATCTATCTATCTATCTATCTATCTATCTATCTATCTATCTATCTATCTATCTATCTATCTATCTATCTATCTATCTATCTATCTATCTATCTATCTATCTATCTATCTATCTATCTATCTATCTAGCCAACCTCGTCTGAGCGCTCTCAACCTTTACAAATTTATTGGAATCACTTCACGAAAGCTGAATATGTGTTCATTGGTGACATAACAGATATGCAGGAGGTTCGATCGGTGCTCACAGATAAAAAACACCTCAAATGTTTTGTGCAGCACCAACTAAAAACAATAAAAGTAATTCCTTGCATTACCTTTATATGTGTCACCATTATAAACGTAAATTCATTACAAAAATTCAGACTTGCCACACAGAAGTTAATTGCATGGCGTGTAAGAAGGGTAAAAATTGATTTAAATGCGAAATATATCATTGCACCTTTCTCTGTTTTCGACAAAAAAGCCATACTTGGTATAGTATATCCGTAATGTTCCCTCGTCTTACTGATTTTATGTTTGTTTTGCAGATCAAAGGCGCATTTTACATGCCCATTTTCGTATATCAAAATGACCTCGCTTCCATGGTACGACTACAGTTACCACCAAGACGGCCAAGTGTAACTGAAAATAAAAATGCACTTTTTGGTTTATGTCGGACACAGTTCACTGTTATGTTATGTGCGGATTTGCCGTATCCGCCCTTTCACGGTCAAGACGCCCTATGGTGTCTCAAAAGGAAAAAAATGAAACGGAATCACCAACTGTCAGTAGAGTGCTCAATTAGGCATTACATTGAATCATACGGCAGACATTTCAAAATTTGTCGCTCCAGGTTCACAGGCAGGGCAGTCTGTCTGGGTGCTGTGCCGCCAGAGGCTTCTTTATATGAAGTGACAGAGTGGCCTCCAAAACGTTCCTTGGAGGATCTGGTATTTGATGATGTTATAGTGTTTACAAGCGCTAGGGCCAGGTGTGGCGGCCAGAGGGCGGCAAAACTGTGAGTCTCGTGTTATCAGGGATCGGTCAGAATGATAGGGTGCGACATTGTAGTAGAGACCCCTCAAACAGTCGCGCTATGGTTGCGTCAGAACATACACAGAATAAAATTTTGAGTGATACGTGGAGCGGTCGTTCTATGTAAAGCTCATGTCAAGTGATCATGATAAAACACACAAGAACGTGTATTTATCATTATTGCCTAATCGGGCACAAGCGCGCGCTTCATCCATGTCCAGGTCCGCAGCAGCACACTGTAAAGAGCTCGTGCTATGAAACGCCAGGGTATATGACATACAGACTACGAACTTGCTTTTCAGAAGTTGAGGATGATGCACTGAGCTATGGAAAGGACAATGATAGGTGTCACCTTAAGGAACTACCAGAGAGCAGATGGGGTATGAGAACAAACGGATTGTAAGGACATCATCGAAATCGAGAAGAAGAAATGGAAATTGGCAGGGCATATAGTGCCGATGCAAGATAACAGCTGGTCATTTAAAGTAACACACTGCATTCCAAGAGATGGTATGCGCGCGTGGGGGAGGCAGAAAACTAGGTGGGCAGGTGATATTAAGAAGTTTGCGGGTATAACATGGCCGCCACAAACACAGGACCGGGTTAATGGGAGAAGTATGAAAATGGCCTTTGCCCTGCCGTGATCGTAGTCAGGCTGACGATGAGGAGGGGGTCATGAGGATGATGATGATGAATGATATACTACCCTACTAGATGTTCTGAGGTTCATCTGCTAAGAACTCTAGCCTTATCTTTTACTGGTGCGCCAACTGGTTGACAGCGCTTATTACCTCTACAGGTAAATTTTTCCCACTCTTAAGCAGCCAATGCTTAAATTTTACATATTTTATATTACAGGACCAAGTCCTAAGCACACTCTCTTAAAAGTACTCCTTCTAGAATCTTACATCTAACCTCTCCGAGAAATTACGCTTCACAAGTGCGGAAAATCGCCACAAGCGCTTAGGTAATAGCGCAGTAACTTGCGTCATTGCCCAACTCACACGCGCTCATTAGCGCGCTCAACGTCTGCCTCGTCCCGTCCCCCTGCAGCTTGCTTTTCAGTCATAAAACAGTATCGTAATTACCACTACAAGAGCCATTATGCCATTCCAAAACCACTGATCTTCACGTGAGACTTAAGCGCATATTTTTTCCAATTTCTACACTTTAATAATAATAATATCTGGGGTTTAACATCCCAAAACCACGATACGATTACGACACGCCGTAGTGGAGGGCTCCGGAAATTTCGACCACCTGGGGTTCTTTAACGTACGCCTAAATCTAAGTACAGGGGCCTGAAGCATTTAATTTCTCAACTTTGCCAGAAGCCCTCCCCTTTATCTTTAGAACCCAATTTTTTTAAATCTCACACCACGAACTTTTTTGCGTAAATATACATAGACATTTCATGTAGTAACAATACACAAAATGATATTTTATGTGTTTGGTACTGTTATTTTCGCGCCAATAATGTATTTTCATTGTATTTTATCCTATTACTCACTACTCTTACCGGATTGTTTATAGCACCATTCTGGGCAATATGAGTGGGAACACGCTAGTGCGTGAAAAATAGCCTAGAATCTGACGTGGGGATATTCTTGGCGGGAGCCATCGAAAACAAAGAGCAAAGGGCACCACGGTTCCGCTAACCAATGGCACTCCCACCTCGCTAGCGCTGTTACTAAATGGCGGCTAATTGCGTGTCCCCGGCCGCTCGCCATTATAAGGCAAGAAAACGACGAGTAGCGTAGTAGTCTGCTATCTACAGCTCTGAGCAAAATACAGCTGCTAATTTCTTCATTCACTCAATATTCTTATTGTGTGTCAGTCACACACAAAATGAAAATACAGCAAAGAAGGAATCACAAAATTGTACTGCTCTTTGCTGAGCTTTAGCTCTACAACAGGCGCTTCAATATGAAGCAGTCTCTTTTTTTTTCATGGTGGAACACGTTGTGGAAGGGACAAACTTTCGCAGAAGCGTGTCACCTTTTCCGCTTTACTTTTGACAGCGCCATCGACTATCCACCGAACTGGAGTTTGAGGCTATTTGCCACGCGTTCTCGTGTTCCCGCTCTTACTGCTGACGACAGTATCTTCATATAAAATACTGCAAACTACTATACTTTGACATTTTCATTCGAGGGGGGCTTGGTTGGTTGGTTGGTAACAACTTTATTGATGGTCCGGTAGAGCTTTCGCCGACTGGGCTTTAGGTCTCCCACGTCATTTTATTTTTGCAGAAAAACGATCGCTCTCAAGAGCGCACAGCCAACAAGAAACCAATGCATGGGATAATCTTATATTCTGGCACTGAAGGACATGTAAGTCCTGTGGTCCTGTGGTTTTTGTGTCTTTAGTCCCGTCCCTCGTGCTGTTATATTTGACAATGGGTGTGTTCCAATAGTCACCGTAGACGGCTAAATAGACAGCTAAGTGGACAGCGGCCATCTTAAGTCCCATTCCAATTCTCACGTAGCCGGCAAAATAGACAGCTTCGAGAAAGACAAAAACGATGCAGGCTACTTTGCTGTCCAAACAAGATGGCGGCTCAGCGCAATGCTCGCGTCATAGCTCGCGTAGCTCGGATCACGCCGGCATGGTCGTCTGTACACCAGTAGGCGCTTTTACAGGCGCTCAATGTAAGCTACGTTAATTTTTTCATAGGTTTGAACACGAAAGAGGTTAAAGAAAGAATATTTACGTTTGTTTTTCTTAGCTTTCTCTTCTCGACGCGAGGTGGCATCACGTCGCGTTGACGTCTTCTAGACGCGTTCCATTTGTCGGACAACATGACCTCGATGCTGTCTTCTAAGCTGTCAGCGTAGACTGTCTACGATGCTGCCCAGAATTGTAACACAGCCAATGTCGCACCAACTTGCCCAGACAATGTCTCTGCTGAGTATAACTAAATGTGCAGTTAGTTAACTATCACTGAAAGCGCTGAGGATCAGCGCATGAGTGAGATGATCAGGACCCTAGTAATATTAAGCGCAGCTCTCCGCGACTCACATTTCCACCTTCCCAGTTCTGTGAAATGTTAATCGCATATTTGCAAGAATATCTCCCCTCCTCTCGTTCCCTGCGTGGCAATCAAAACCATTTATTTCCATAGTTCTCTGGCTATGTCTTTCACACATGCGCAGTGGAGTTTTGTGAAGGTCAGCGCTCGTGTACGTGTTTCCTTAATCGCTGTCTCGCTAGTGAGTGCAATCGTTGCTTCTATAACTTTGCTTTTGGGCTGTTAAGACGTTCTCCGAGTATGGAAGCTCCGCTTTTACAATGAATAAACCAAACCTAAGCATGCCTTCGTGCAAGCCTTTATACTATGAAATGTCGATCAACGAGTCAGGCTACGAATAAAATTTAGCGTTTCTGACACGAACGATCAGAAATAGGGGAAGTTGCAACTGCAATAAAGACTTAGTCCACACTGAGGTTTCGAAATATCAAAAGGAAGTTAAAAGCATGCGCGAAAGCTCGTTCAAGTATGGCTTCCTTGTAACATTTTGCAACGCCAGTGTACGGTCATGTCATTATTGTAGCCAAAAAGGTTTCTCTATCTTTTCACACATGTTAAAAACGCAAAATCTTGATCATAGTGCGACATATTGATAAATAAATCTCCAGTCCGCACTATAGGTCCCATGACGGGTGAGTCACAACGCTTATAATTTACATTCCAAGAGAGACCGGTCATTTCGTGGTGAAAGCATTCCCAGTGTTCAGTGTCCATATTCCCCTCTACACTTCATTGCAAGCTCTAGAAAAGTAGCATAAGTTGACTCAAGTAGATGAAAAACAAAACAGCTCTTAAGGCGGCGTGTGATGAAGACACGGACGCAGCTCAAGTTGTGTTCAAATAAAGGATTGCTACCCCAATTGATTCTACGACAGCTGCGGAGGAAATTTTCAAGCGTTTTTTGTATTGTGATGTTCTCTAATGAAGATTTAAATTGAGCCCCATGCCTCGGTGCACCTCTTTTATCTGCAAACATTTTAATGTAATTCTTATTTGCAAGCTTCATTTGTAAATTATTTTGAAGAATTATTATTTCTCATATTTCTACATCTGTGCGCTTCTTAATCTGGAAATACATTTCAAAATACAAGCCCCATTGCCTTTAAGACCAGCGATATTTTGCTTTCTGTTACTTGCTTGTCACTGACACGCGCAAATCAATTGCCAGTGAACTAACGGAAACCTTGGAATGATTAGAATACATTATTTTCATTGGGCTTTAACAAATCTAACACAGCATACAAAGAAAGAACCTGGATTTTCTTCTGCTGCAGGACGTAGCTAGACAATACATTGGAAAAGAGCCTCATATGGCAACGTCAAGATATAACACCTTTTGAAATGGACAATATTTGAAAAACTCTTAGATCTAACAAACACAGAGTCAGCACCCAACACAGCAATGTTGACATCATTTCTTCCTTGTTCATAAATGTGACGTAAACAATGCTGCAGGGACGAAGAAATTACATTTTCTGATACCATGGAATAAAAGGGAATAAAATTTTTGTCTGGTTTGGTTTCGTTTAGTCAAGGCAAAAAATTGAAGCCAGTTCTATGCCGAAAAAATTCAAGCTGTTCACTCAGATAGCGCAGATTAGGTTCCCATTTCATCTTCATCTTCTTTTTTTCATGTTTTTCTTTATCTCTTTTTACATGTTCTTCGTTCTTTCGTTTTCTTTATCTCTTTCTATATTGCCTTCTCTCCTTTTTTTCCTCCTCCTAAGCCTTATACTACTGCCCACCCTCGTTCGTCTTTCCCGCCCCTTGTAATGCTCAGTGTACGTGGTTATACTATGGCTTATTGTCTCACCTGCTCTTTTTCCTCCTCACTACTCTCCTTCTCACCCTAACATCAGTCTCTCTCAGCCTCACTTTCCTTTCCCATTCCTTAGCTAATTTATACTATACAAGGCAATGCAATGCTTTACCCTCTCCCCTCCTCTTTTCCTTCCTCCTCACCCTCACTTCTCTTTCCCACCCTCTTGCTGTACTAAATAGTATGCTACAAGCTGCTTGGCACATAATTGAGCTTTGTTTTATTGGCGCTATGATCAAAGGTAAATATCGTTTCCTTCCGCACATGCCTAGAGTGCACCATCGCCATGGTTGATAATTATCATAGGGCACAACAGAGAGTGCCTGCTCAGGTCATTTAGTCCAGGATGAAAGACTTACAGGCGTCAAGCTATCCGGCTTGGAGAGGAAGCATATGACTAAGAACCTATAGCAGCCTGATAATTGCGGGTCATCAGTGTCTCAAAGCTCAAGTTAGAATTCATTTCCTTGTCAGAAACAGTGGCCTTAGGAGGATTAATGAAATCAATTTTTGAAATTTTGCTGTTTCAAGGCTACATTTAAGAACTACGTAAATTACGAACGCCAATCTATCTTCACGTAAAGGCTCCATAATTCCTAATTGCGTGAAAATGAATAACGAGTAAGTGAGGAGGTTTTGAAATGACACTAGGCCGTTTCCGAATTACCTACTCATCTGATAAGTGCCGTTCAGAAACTCGCAATAGCATTCACTTTAAGAGATGTCCACGTCCAATAAAGCTCAAAAAACATGGCTGATCCCTCCATCATAGGAATCGGTATAACACGAAAGTGAAACGTATCTACACAGAAGCAGTGCTTATTCTGTAATGATATATGAGAGCTTGTACAATGTCTATTCGTGTTTGGCAGCTATAGAACCTATTGGCGCGGATGCACCCATGTTAACGCCTAGTTCGTAGAGGATCTTAGCTTGAGCCTTAAACGCGTGCGTCCGGCTGGCCTCTGTCTCGCTCCACCAAGGCACGACATTCGCCCGTCGAAATCGTGTCCTTTTTGCAACGCGTATTGCAGCAGTTTTGTTAGTCGGTGCTCTCGCAATCGAAGTAGTCGGCGGTGGAGAAATCGGCGACGCCAGCGCGGTCAGTGTTTTTCGCTGGTATCGAGACGCTTTAACCATGACCTCTGATATCGCACGCAATCTCGGAGTAAGCGCTAGTAAGTGTCGACCGTGACGCATTACTTCGTTTCATCCCTCACAGACGGCGGCACCACCCCCGCTCCGCCCCGCCTATCTACACCACCAACAGAGACGACCGTGAGAGAGAGAATGTGTGAAAGATACAACGCGCGTTCATGTGATGTACAGCATCTACCAAGCTAGCTTAGTTCGTATAGCATCGGGCGCTTACCGTCGCGGCCGCGGTGTCGTGGGTTCGATTCCCAGAGGCGGATCTTTTTCTTGGTTTTTTTTCTTTCTCACCCGTTGGCGTCCATTTTATGAACGTCGCATCCGGTAACGGAAGTACTTGGTGGACCCCGGCATAAAACACTTTCGTGTTAAAAATATCATGGTGCAAGCAGATATTTTAAATTTTTTTCTCAGTGTATCACGTGTCTGGGAGGATGAACTACGTAATACCATTATGTATTTGCGATTCCAAAAGAGAGAAAAAAATTCATGAGCCCTTGCCCTATCGAGAAAATGGAGTCAAGCGTAGCTTTGGCTCTGCATGTCTGACGTACAACTCTTCTTTATTTCTTTCTTTCGTACTGCGCAATGCTCCCTCCTAACTCTTTCCTTCCTTCATTCCGGACATGGGACCTTCATCCACGTGCCGAACAGACAACACTTCAGTCTCTACGGGCAACAAAGATATGCAGGAAAAAAGAAACGTGGCCATGTGAAATGGCAAGTTACCTCAATGAAAGACGAGATTTCTATATCAGAAACGGCGGACTCCTGAGAATTCCACGATTGACAGAGCGTCAGTTATTGGAAAACGACACATACACATAGACATATGACTGGCGCATCTTCAAGCGCTGCACTTCTCTATGCTCACTATCGCCTAGTTTTTTGCGCATGACATCACCGCTGAAATTTGTGAGCTCTACAACTTTCGCTTAAAATGTTAGGTGTATTGTTGCTTAGCAGAAGTTCCGGCTGAGAATAGTAACCGTACCAGTGGCGAAGGAGATATTTAAAGCGCTTTTCAAGAAGCATGTTTTTACTGCAAGCTTTCAATCATTTACTTCCACGACTGTTCAATTTATTACTCAGCCACAGTGTTTTACGTCAGCGGCATCCTTGGTGACTTTGGATGAGAGTATCTCGATACTCTGTCTGGTAGCTGAATGATGATGTTGTCAGCACAATATAAAATTAGGCAAGATTAGTCATAAGGAATTCTTGTTGGTGTAGATTAACAACAGGCGAAGACTGATTCGTCGCGGCTCACCAATATTACTAATTTTAGGCATGCAACAGACATTCGTGCTGACTGTCATCCATATCGCATCATCAACTACAGAAGTAAAGAACTATTAAAAATAGCTATGACCGCATTTATACGTTATCTTTTTATTTTTTCCTCTTTTCTGATGTTCATAAGCTTCTTATGCATGTCTCTTATGATATGAAATTGCATACGATTTTCTAACGCAAGTAAAATTTGAAAAATGAAAAATGCAGCAGCAATATTATACTATTTGTCATAACGCATGTGCGGTTAGTTGGGTGGGTTGGCAACGTTGAATAATGACTTGTTGACGATGTCACTATTTCGCATGCCTTAGGACCAGCATTACACACCCACACGCACACACACACACACACACACACACACACACACACACACACACACACACACACACACACACACATATATATATATATATACATACATACATACATACATACATACCCGACCATGGCAGCAACCAAGGCCGAAGCGTAACTAAGGTATTTCGAATAAAATTGAATGAAGTAAGTTTTGCGCAATATAATTGTTTATATTGAGGCATGTCAACAATTACCTTCGTCAGACTAATAGGTTGGTCTCTTCCACTCGCTTATCCTGGTTAAAGGCCTAATACGTTCAGAAAGAGGTGAACAATGACTACCAAAAACTAAATAAATGCGGTGAAACAGAAAAAAATACACAAGATTGGCAAAGAAAAATGTCAAACGAGATAAATAATATATAAATATTTAAGATGCTAAGGCAGCAAAGAAAGCTAGTCTGATGAAAAATATTATTTCTGCGTTTTTCCTGTGTAAAAACACCATTATAGTAAAAACGAAACAATAAGCGAATTCGTCATGGTGAGTAGGATATAGGAAAAACCATTTCTACGTAATTAATCATCATTTAAGAAAGAGGACACGTTTGGTTGTAGTTAACAGTTAAGTGCGAAACACTCCCTCTTTTATTCATATGTATTTATTCTGTTCTAGCAAAAGAAAATTCCTTTCTTCTTAATATCGTGCTATTTAGAATGAATCGGAAACTGCTTGTAACTGCAGTACGGGTTGATAATATTTTACAGCTAAACTTGCAGTAATTCCCTCCATAAGAGGAATAATGATGCCTCTCTGCGTCCCGACACATCTGCGCTTGTGGAAAGCCAATCACAAAAAATGGCAGTTTGATGTATGCTTATTACAATTACGGTGATGGCTGTATAACCTTCTTCGTAGATATTAAAGATAGGTTAGAGCGTACTGTACACCTGCAATATTCAGTTTTAATAAACGAAATCTCCAACATTAGTTAAGCAGTGCGACTGCGCCAAGGTACCTAGAACAAAACTAAGTGGCTATGATGCATCCAAAGAACTTAGAGGCAACAGCACTCTCATATATACATAACTTCATCTAATGAGAAATTAGCAAGTGTTGAGAACATGAGACGCATGAGTGCCTAATTATTTTATAGCATTTAATTTCTATGTCAGCTGTAAGATTAAGGCCATTTCCGGCAATATTTCTTGGTTATTGGATCTCAATGAAATTCGCTGTGTACGTTTCGTTGCCCGTTTCCGTCATTTATGACAATTATTATAGCGCAATAGCAAGATGAATACAAATGGTACACGAATATTTAGGACAGGCTTACTCGGCCAGCTCACTGCGAGGTTGTCTTTGTGCACCGCGAATTCGAGATCTAATAGACACAGCATGTCGAGAGCTGAGGCAAAGACAGGTATAATTTTTTTACATGAACAAGGACATATACGCAGCAAGTGGGTGTAAATTCAGGTGAAATGTGACCCCGGCTACTTTCTACAGAAGACGACATCAATATTGCTCACAGATGCTTAACCTACGGAATTGTACTGTACGTAAGAACATCTGCCCTGCACTACGCTCGTGTGCACAAGCCTGCCCAAAGTCTAGGTAAAAAGAAATGGCCCCAGCGTGCAGTATGCTTGATCCGCGCTATACTCTGGGCCATTTAAAAAAACCATAAGGTGGTCCAAGTTCTCTTAAAATAAAAGATGGTTGCTTGGTTTGCTTGTACGAAAGTTGAGGAAGGAATTTTTTTATATTACGATACATTAGTACGCACGTTCACTAATGAATCTTTAAATTAAGTGCCAAGCCTTGGAGCGCTTCATTGATTTTGAAAAATTTCTTTATTTGCAATTTGTATTAGCACAATAATTTCGGAGAACTAATATTCATATTTCTACATCTGTACGCTCGTGAAAAAGTAAGAATCATTTTCAAAATGCTAGCACCATTGTCTTTAGACAAGCTCTCTATCCCTTTCTGTTAGTGACTTGTCACTGATTGCTTCAAAATAATTGCCATTGAAATATGTGAAATTTTGGAGCAATCACAATAAGTTATAATTAACAGGCTTGAACAAATCCGATAAAAAATACCCAGACGCAACTCGTAGTTGTTTTTTTTACTATTGCAGGACGCAACAAAAGAATACACTGGAAAACCTCTTCATATGTCGACGTCAAAACATAATACGTTTGAAAATCGAAGAACTAGAGAAAATACTGTACAGCCAATGAACGCAGAGTCAACAAGCATTACAACAACGTTGACGTTGTAGCGAGTGAGAGAGACGTTCGGCGGCCGACGTGGCCGTGCCGTTCTCGCTACTTTATTAGACGGCCCTAGTAAAAGCAGAGCGGCAGCGGCTGCCGGCGTCCAGCCTCCAGGAGCGTGAGCACGTTCCTAACTGCTCGCGCATCGAGCGCAAGGCATGCGCTGCGCGAGAGGCGCGGCGCGTAAATGGTAAAACGATGATGATGATCGTCAGCGATGATGATGACGCCGCTACAGATTACTCCCCCCCGCAGAAATGAAGCCGAAATGAAAAATCGGCAGATCCTACGTACCGTGGGAGTCGACGTTATGCGAAGCATGCGGCGGGTAGGTGACTGTGGCGTAACATTTTTACTTAGCGACACGTTACAAAATGACGCTAAAGATTTGTATAAATTTCATACGCACACATATATATGTTGAAGAGCCGCATATGTGTTATATAACCAGTTGTTTACGGTTGGGTAACGCTGCCAATGGCAACGTGGGTATTACCACCGGAAGCGGTAAGCTGATATGTAGTGCTTATACGTGCCCCGAGAACGCACGCACGTTTCACGAACCCGTGTGCATGTGCGCAAGAAGTTCTTGACAGTTCTTGAACAAGGGCATCATCACCGTGATCAGTGAGCACCAGCTTACCAGCACCAGCACATGACTTGTTATAGAATCCGGTCGTGATCGTGGTGACGAGGGGTCCATGTGTAGTGAAGTATGTGGTATAGTAGAGCTGTTGGAATTCGTGGATGCCTTGGTCATTTCGTAGACAAATTGTCTGTTGACAGAGCCGGCTAAATGTCGGAACCTGAACCCACCCTTCGCGTTGGTGGGGTATAGGCCGTCGAGGCTGGTAGGCCTCGATAGTGCGACGTAGACCACCATCAGTGGATGGTGTTTGTCGTATTCGTAGACTACCTGGGCGTATGTGGCCTACGTAGCCTAGTCTACAAAGCGGCTGTCAGTCACTCTCGCATCATCCTCGGTCAGCATGAGGCCATCACCCAGCCTTGTAAGAAATGAAGAGGACACTGCGTCGTTCTGGCGGACTATGTGCACTTTACGGTGCGGTGATGTGGATATCATATGTAACTTTCGTTAATGTATTGCTCCGGGGTCGAGCAATGCTTCAATATAGCTTGCTGAATCATATAAATACAAACGTAATATTTATTAGACTGCTATAAAAGCGGAGCCAACACTGTAACTACAGATGTTAATCTGATATGACGCCTGTATCATAGGTGTACACATCGTAGGAGTATGATGTAGTGTTTATCGCTTTGTTATAACATTAGATAGCCAGCACCACAACCACAGCTGATTTTGCGCCGATATTACGCCTGCGTAGGCTGTTTTTCCAAACCAGTCTATAGACCTGGCGTGGCTCAGTGGTAGAATACCCTATTGCCACGCAGAATGCTTGGGTTCGACTCCTGCTGGGATCCTAATTTTCATTTTTTCCATTCGTTGAGTCAACGCTGCCGATGTTGGTTTTCCTTAACGCTCTAGCATTTAAGTTACCATTGTCTGTTCTCGCCGTTCATGGGTAGATATAAACTGTCAATCACCTGTGGCTCATACCCGTACACCGCGGCCCGTGGTAAACGGGTATGTGCCACACGTGTCTAGTGGAAAGGGTTTGACGACGTACGCGACAGCATTTTAACGTTATTCATGTCATGACCCGGCAATCATATTCGTCAAATCCTCTTACCCTCCCATGTAAATTTTGGTCTACACCAAGTTTAGGAGGCGATCATGAGAGCCCCCAGACGTAGGCGGCTAGATAGATAGATAGATAGATAGATAGATAGATAGATAGATAGATACGTAGATAGAAACGCTCAAAGTGCCAGAGGTTCGCTAAGAAATGCTTCGCATTTAAAACTATGGGGGCGTATAAACAAGGCTGGTGACGCGAGACAAAATGTCCGTGAGCAGTCTAGGTCGTCAACGGTGAAGGACTGTCGGGAACCATTGGGTCTCTGGCGGGCGGCTCTGGGAGAAGCGTAGAGGGCGGGGGTCGCAACGAATGGACGCTGTAGGCAGGAGCGAATGCACTCGAGGCCGTGCACGCCGGAGCCGAACCAACAAAAATGGCTGGACGCGATGACAGGCGCTACACTGGCAAGATCGGCGAAGGGAACCACTGCGCGCACTCGGTGCACGTTGTCTTCGGCGCGAAACGAAACGCCGTCGTGTACGGTGGGCGTGAGCAGAATGCGGCAGCTTGCGACGGAATTGGGGGCTCAGCGCGGAGGATTGCGCTGGGGCACATCGAAGGCGCCGGCATGCATGCGGCCCTGTACAGGTCCTGGCATGTCCTGTCGTAAGACACCCAAAACGTCGTAGCATTGTGCTCGGTACGCCTGTCGTGCGATTGGTCATCGTCGGCGCTGTGATCAGCGCACCTGGATGGTGCTCAGATGTCGTGTGGGCGGCGTCGTGTGTCAAAAGCTCCGGAGGAAACCCGTGGTGCAACCGAGCAAGCGTAGTCTCTGCAGGTTCTGACGGTGCAGCTGCGCTCGGGGAAGCATCTACGGTAGACGGCACATGAGGGCCCGTGCGCAGGTCGGAATACTGCACGTCTGCCGTCGTGGCAGGCGTGACATTTGCATGCGGTGCTGCCTTTGATGAAACATGCATGTCATCCTCAGGCGATTCCGTCATCGTTGCCGCGTGCCGCATGTTCGGCCGAAGTTGGTGAGGGGCACGCACTGCTGCTGCGGGAGACGTCGAGGGCGATGCGGATCGCTGCTGGCAAGAAACGCAGAGCTCTGAGGTCGATGGAAGGTCACGCTCGGGTATCGTCGACGGCGAAACCTCCGCGAGCGAGGGGCGCACAGCGGGCGAGAGGTTGTCCGTGTCAGCTTCCAGGTCGTGCGGCAAGGCAGCCAGCGTAAAAGCTGAGGTCAGGGACGTGTCGAGAGCTGGCGAGGACAGGGACGACGGGCGGATGGCGGGCATGCCTGATGGACCGTCGGCCGAGGGCGGCGAAGAAACGCGGCTCGTGGCGGACTGGTCGATGGCAGCAGCAACGTCGTCGGGCGCGGGAACCTCGGGCGTAGGATCCTGAACATCGTCGGGCGGGTCGTCCGGCGCGGGAACCACTGCGCTGGTGGCCGGACGAGAGGTGGATAGAGACGTAGCCGGGGAAGGTAGGTCGCGGTCATGGGAGGGCTGCGGGCCGGGTGGTACCGCTCGCGTTGGCGGAGGGGAAACCCGGAACTCACGGATCCCCGGTAGCGGGCGGTACGTCTCGCCATAGCGAGCCAGCACCGCAGCGCAGAGGTCGTCGTATGGCTGCGGGCTGGATGACGACGCGGCGGACAGATGACGCAGCTCAGCTGGGAGGGCGTCAAGCAGGATATCGTGCAACAGTGGCTGTGCGGTGATGCCGTTCACCGCGAGGCAGGCGTCGAGCTGCATAAACCACGCTCGGGGGTAGGCCGGGTGAAACGGCGGAACTGGAGGGCAGAGTCGCGGAAGCATGGCAGCGGGCCGCTCGGCGAAGGGCGTGTTCTCCGGGTCACCAATTGTAGCGAGTGAGAGAGACGTTCGGCGGCCGACGTGGCCGTGCCGTTCTCGCTACTTTATTAGACGGCCCTAGTAAAAGCAGAGCGGCAGCGGCTGCCGGCGTCCAGCCTCGAGGAGCGTGAGCACGTTCCTAACTGCTCGCGCATCGAGCGCAAGGCATGCGCTGCGCGAGAGGCGCGGCGCGTAAATGGTAAAACGATGATGATGATCGTGAGCGATGATGATGACGCCGCTACAACGTCATCTCTTAAATGTGCATAAATGTAACATGAGCAGTGCTTCAAGACTCCAAGTAGTAACATTTTTCCTCGTAGCCTTCAACGAAGGATGAAATAAAGCTTAGGCTTGCATTGTTTTATTCAAAGAAACAATTGATATTAGATTATCTTGGGGGACACGACTAAACACTGAGTAACTGCCTGACTGAGCCGTGCCACCTTGGCAGCAAAGCAGCTACAGGAAATACACTAGTAGCTACTGAAGAACACGCCAGTACGTATTATTCCCTATAGGGGTTATCCTACAAATCTTGCATGGAAGGTGCGAAGGCGTGTACCGTGCAGCTTCACTCGTGTAATAAACACTAGTCATGTAGTTCCTACAAATACATCTTAAATGTATATATAGGTAGCATTACATTGAGCTTTACTTTTTATTGGATGTATGATGAAAGGCAAATATTGTTTGTTGGCGCGCATGTAGAAAGTGCCACCCATTGTCATGCTTGATAGTTATCACAGGGCACGACAGAAAGTTCGTGCATACGGATGAATGACTTAGACGTAAAAGTGGCCGGTCCTTGGTCAGGGCCCATATAACTAGCAACTTCACGAACCGCTATATCAAAACGCGTCCTAAACTCCAAGTTAGAAATTTCTTGTCAAAAAAAAAAACAAGATGGCCCTAACAAAATAAAAGCCGTATAAATTCTTGAACTTCTAATATTTCAAGGCTAGTTTAATGAAATATGCAAATTATGAACCCGAATCTATCCTCAACTAAAGGCTCTATACCTCGAAATTGGGTGGCGCTGAATTACGAGGTGATAACTCCGAAGGACGTACTGAACGCTTAAGTGCCGTTCAGAAGGTCAGAGGAGAATTCAGTTGAAGAAAATTAAGAGATCTAGGAAAACTTGTCGTGTTGTTTTAGCATAATCCGAGGCGAACTGCGCGAAGGGGTCGACATACAGAGAAAACTACAAAGGGAAACTTTGGAAAATAGGCTATTTGTGGAGAGACTGTCAACACAGTTCATCGGTGCGTGGCCGCAGTCAGGAAAGCAGCTTTTTTTTATTCCTTAAGGAGGGGGTGGGGCGGGGGGAGGGTAAAAGGTTTTGGGCGGGCGGTAGATAAATACAATCGACTCAAAGGAAGAAAGAAGAAGATGGCTTGAGTCTTCCAGCAGTCTCAAGTAAATAGAAATGGGACCGAGTGCATTTTGCGTTTCTGGGGCCCTACACGTCGGCCTTCGCGAAAACAAAAAGCCATTCACAAAGAATGAGATTGTTATGCCTCATTTATTACGTTGGTGACGGTAAAGCCACCTTCATCGAGGACCGATATAAATTAGAACGTTGAGAAAACCTCAAAATTCAGTTTTAATAAAAGAAATGTTGAGAATTAAGTAAGCAATGCGATTACGGCGTTACGCTTAAAACAAAAGCAACTGGCTATGATGAATCTAAAGAACCTACTTACAGGCAAGAAAAAATACATATGTTGTTTCATCTAAAGCGGCAGTAACAAAAGCTGAGAACATGCTGCATGACTGCGTAATTATTGTTCCAGCACTTCATTTTTATATTAGCAGTAAGCTCAAAACTTTAAATACAATACATATCATGGCTATGAAACGCATGATTCTTAAACACATGGGGTCGCTGGAGCCAACTTTTCGACAAGCGGTTTTGTCTTCTTCACGAATACAACAGAGGATGCAAAACGGCGATAACGAGGAGAGCGCAAGGAGAAGGGAACGACAGTGGGGTGAAGACAGGCTCCTCGGCGGCCACCCGCGGCGCCGCCGTAGCGCGCATCGCCGTGCGGTCGCCGATGACGTCCTCACTAAGATATGCGGCGAGGGCGACCACCCACACCATATATGGGAATGAAGCGTTACATGAACGGAGGCCTGTCTGCGGCGGCTGTTGTGGAACGCGCCCACGCACTGCCTTCCGCAGTCTCCCAGTTAGCGAGGCAGTCACGCTACGCTTCGTCTGGAGCGGTTGATGTGAAATGAGCTGCACGAAATTGTCCGCACCAGTCACGCTACTCATGTGGTTCTCTTCTTAATGTAAACCGTGTACCTATACAGAAAATACGTCTCAGCCAGTTCTTCCTGAACAATGAGCGACGCAAGTAGTGGAAGTGTGTCTCAAATTGCTTGACTCAACGTATCGCAAAATTGAAACACCTAAACAACTGCGCTCAGAATTCGTATTAGGCAGTATCGTAATCAACGGTGAAATTTTTCATCTGATAAAGCTTCAATCTTCCTCTGAACTTTTGCCTTAATTGCTAAGGCAGGAAACTTACATTGGAAAATTGGTTTTTCCACACATTGCTTTGATACTTCACAAAGTACGGGCTTAAATATGGCGGCCTGACATAAAACTTTCATCCAGAAGTGCGCGATACATTGTTATTGAATGAAAGTGTCGGTGTCGTTGGAGATGTTGCTTTTTCAGCATAAATGCATGCAAAGAAGTGTAGTCCGACTGTGCTGTCGATCGGCTCTTGGACGTTAGTGTTGTCATTGAACATAATGTTGTGGCCTCCATTTCCTTAAGAGTTGAGCTTATGAACCAAGGCGTACGAGATCCAAAACTTTTTATTCACGTGTTTATGTCTTTCGCGCCAGTAGGCTTCCTTGGCAGTTGATTGTTCATCAAACACTTGACTATCAACGTTTTAACAATCATTGCATTCCAAAAGTACTGCGACGTGACACATAACGCAAGTATGATGCTGCTAATGAATTACATTTTTTTTTATTTGGTTTAGGAAGCACGCTGTGCCCGATGAGTTGCCTGGCTCTACGATCTAATAATATACACACTTCTCTTTATTCGCGAGGTTAAAGGGAGATATATATTGGAGCACACGTATGTATTGTAGCTCATCACGCCAGTGAAACATGAGACACCCATCGTGCTTCAATATTTTGGTTCTTCTGTCTGCATTTTCTTATTTGGCAACACTGAAATATGGCCGAATGCGTATGTGTGTTTTCGCAGGAGGCCCCCAGAACAGTCCCAAGAATCCTCCAATCATGTCAACTCTGCAGCAAGGCCGTCCTCCACCTCGCCCGCTTCCTCTACCAGCACTTCCAGCTCGTCCTCGTCCGCTTCCTCCCGCTCCTACGCGGCCAAGTACGTACTTATTGCTTTTCGCTACTGAGTATACTCCATTATAAATGTTCTGATATTCAGGCCCAATTGTAGGCATCACAAACAATAATGCGTTTCTTTTTGAAATATGTGATTTTTATACCGTGTACTGAGACATAAAGACGTCGGTGTGTACCGATACTCATATGCTCTCAGATTTTTACAGGAAAATTTCATTCCAGCCACGCAATATTTATTGAGTATCAATAAATGGCAATAAACAAATAGTAGAGAAATACGTTGCGTCATTTCTTTTCACTCGCAATGGTGGTGCAGTGGTTACGGTGCTCGACTGCTCACCCGAAAATCACGGGATCAAATCGCGGCCGCGGCTGCCCCATTTCCATGGAAGCAAAACGCTAGAGCGACAAGTACTTTGATTTATGTGCACTTAAAGAACACCAGTTGGTCACAATTTCCGTAGTCCTCGACTCCGGCGTCCCACATTATCATATCGTGGTTTTGAGACATAAAGCCCTGACAATTATTAGTTTGCGTTTCTTGCTGCTCTTAATCTAAAATAGGCTCCGACAAGGAAGACACATTTACTGTCTATACTTATGTCTATGTATAAATTATTGTATATTACCTTGATTTTTCAACATTATGACAGTCCGGAGTTGCGTTCGTTACTTAGTCGTAACAAGGTCCAGTATTATTTTCGCTGCACGTGCAGCTTTCATAGTGTACACTTTTGCTCACTTAGGACTCTTGATAAGTAGCATAAGGCGGCTTAAGTTCTCATGAATTTAAACATGGGTGCCACACTAGCTCACACGAATATTCTGGATGAATAAGAGTTTTATGCATATATCATTGTGTGTTAATATTCATGTCCTCTCAGGACAATTCATGATAAACTTGAATGTTTAGCATACTTCCTCCTCGTAATGTGCCTACAAACTAGTTTGCAAGCGCAAATATTTCCGATATTTGCTTATCTTAGAGCAGATTTTATCTTGAGCTATACAACACTGTTTATTTTAAACAGTTTTGTTTGATTCAATAACTGAATTGAGACTTTTTTGCTATGCGCTATGACGAATATTATAAGAGAATTTGGGAACATATCAAATAATGTCATCTGAGTGGTTTTAATACATCTGCTATACAAACTCTAGAGTAATCTTAAGTTTATTAACATCGCAGGGCAACAGTAACCAAGACTGGGAAACCCCCTGCCAATGCGACGTCAATACAGACCGCGTTTTGAAATAAAAAAAAACAAACTTCTGAAAAGCCCTAAAGTAAACGGACGCCGAGTGATAAACAATGTTGACGTTATCTACTGCATAGTTATAAGCGTGATATAAGCAATAATTTCGAAAACAAACTGGTAAAATTCTTTTCGCGGGTTTCATTTGAAAATAAATAAAAATTTTATAAAATTTCGGCGACGTTTGTCTGAATAGTATTCAAGTTTATGCGGTGAAGCTTTACTCCCGCAATTTAAATTGAACATGTAGTTTTTATGAACATATTTTCAGTGAGTAGAAGCTATTAATACATTACACAGTTATCATTTTACTTGGAGTAAATAACCCTCTCTGGGGCACATATACAAAGCAGAACTGGCCATCTTGGTTTTTAATTATTGCAGGGCAAGAAACAAAGTAGCAGCCTGTAGTGCAGGAAACATCAAAGGCAAAAATAAGCCTGTTCTATGCATGTGTCCACACATGATACGGAACTAGTTAGTTTTTCAAAAAATGCGACGCCTCCGTTATTGCGAATCGAACGAGAATTTTCTGATGATAGGATCTGGCCCTAAAAAAAGTCGTTAGTTCCTTGAACCTATAAATTCCAAAGGCTCGCTTTCCAAATTAGGTAATTCATCCATACTTCCTCTTCAGCTAAAGGCTCAATAACTCGAGATCGCATGATACTGAAGTGTGTCATGAGGTCCTCTCCACCAACAATGCCATTTCCTAAGGACCTAATCAACAGCTATATGTCGTTCAGAAAGTGGGAAAAACAATCACATTTAGGAGATGGTGACGTCGAATTGAACCAAAACATGACGACCGTACAAATACCTCTCTCCACTTCTTGGTTCGAGTAAGGTTTTGTCTGGGCTTCGAGCCCCCTGATGCTATCCTGCATGGAGAATGCCAGAAGAGAGAATGTAAAAAAGGTAAGTTTTTATTCCTTAACTGATGTAGTGCAAGTAAGAGCGAATGCAAGAATGTAAGGCGATGGGAAAAACTCAACCGAAAGAAACAGCAATCGTGCACGGCTAACACCGAAGAGCAAGAGAGAACAGTAGTGGCACATCTCTATTCCGATCACTAACGTCCATGATCTTGAACCTTGTGGTAGCTGAAGTATTTAACATACACCCGGACGCAGCATATTGCTAACAATCCTACGCATTGATTTCAACACACACACGGTTTTTATGTGAAGCAATGTGTCCCGAAAACCTCAAAATGCCTTTCTAAAAAAAGTTTCTTTCTTAGCACTTTTCTGTAGCGGTAGACACCTTAGCATTACAAGAGGCCTCAATTACGACATTAATTAGAACATTCAATCATCCAGGCTTTTAACTAGTGGAGACAGGCGGTTGTTTTGAATGGGGGGATTGGAGCCCTTTTTGTAAAGCGACCACTGCCGCTTTTACATTTCAAAACAAAAACAAAAAACAAAGCGGACCCTGGTAGTTATAGCAGAGTGGTGCAACCGTACTGATTTCGCCGGCGAAACCGTGCGAAACATGGGTGTTGGAAGTGTGACACGTAGATTTAAGCGCTGTTATACCACCCCGTGCACAGTCCGCTGGCAAGCGCACTTACTGCGTCTTCCATTTTTGTATTTGGAAAGCCGTCAATACACGATTGCAACTATGTCCGGTTTGCACTATAGCAAGGCTGCTTTATCTCTGCAGCGGGTAGACCGGTTATTTTGTTGTTTCCCCTATCGGCTGTATTTTGTGCGGTAAAACGACGACGACGAGCAAAGCGGTAACATTTCTAATCAAAAGGCTCGCGGACTACATATGAAAATCACTTGAACATTGTCTGTTTTGCAGCAGGGTTATTGTGCTTGACGTTGGCCGAGCATCGTAGATCGAAAATTATCATCATAGTTTTCTATTTAAAAGAGAGGCAGCCGCTCTCTTTTTTACTGCCGTCTTTTGCTTCGTTCCCGGAACACGTGCGGCCCCTTCTCTGGCGTGGCATGCAATAAATCTGGTGAGCGAGGGAACGAGTAGAGAGAGAGAGAACGAAAGAGAAATAAAAATAGAGAAAGAGAGAAATTCTTGGCGAGAGCATGTAGAGCCATGTATAATATAGTATAGCAAGGAATGGGAAAGAGAGAGGTGAGAGGGTAAAAGCTTGTCCAAGCCAGGACCAGCTAGGTGTCCACCAGCTCTACTGTGACCCGTTGCGCGACTTATTGCAAGCTGCGTTAATTATTTTTTTATGTTGTGTTTCAATGATATATTTATTTAGGGTTGCTCTTGTACATTGCTTTTGTAACAGAACATTAAGCACTGTTACACGTGTCTTAGGGATTCCTCGCATGTAGGTATCATGCGCAGAGCGCATCCATTCATCATTTCTGAAGGAACGAAATACTACATGATCTAATAATGATGGCATATCGATGAGCTACAGCATATACTTCCTTTTGCCTTTGGTAGCTCTGACAGAACTACAAGGTGTGGAACAATAAGTGTAGACAGTGCTAGCGTAGCAGCCTCTCCACGTAAAAAAATGATTAAAATCGATTCAGGTGTATTGAAGTACTCATTATCTTTATCTTAGGTTTATTCTCAAAATATCACCAAGCCGTAATTTCGTGTGAAGACTTCACCTTTATTCTAAGTGACGTAGATGTATATGATTATTAGATATTGAGCTAGCGAAGTCATTGTATTGCCGCATGACTTACTAGTTTTTTTTCTATGCCGTAGAATGTGAGGATATTTTCTGGCAACGATTTTCTGCGTAGCTTTTCATAGTTAGCATGACTTTCAGGCGCATGGACCGCGAGCTAGTAAGCCATTGCCCCCTTTGAAGTACGCTCACTCTAAGGTTGTAACAAGAGCAATAGCGAAGGATTTCCGGGCGCACGCTCTGCGAAAGTACTGCTACCACAAGATCCAGGTCTGCTTTAATACGCCCGCTGAACGCCTCACCAACGCTGGATTCCTCTCTCCTGTATTGACAGCCGTTCCTGAGTGTCTGCTGATGGAAATAAAAATGAGCCCGGGGACGCTCACTCAAACTTGTGGAAATGGGCCAGAAAAAAATTTTGTCGTCATTCCTTACATCCAAGGTGTGGCTCATAACCTGAAGAGAATAGCCGACAGATGCCAGGTAGATGCGATATTCTTTGCCCCTGAGAACTTGGCTAGCTTGTGTAGGGCCGTCAACTCTGATGCTCGGCAAATCCGCGCTTGCAGAACTAAGCAATAAGTTTGTTCCATGCGCTGAAGGCGTCGTATATTCCATACCACTGTGTTGTGGCAAGCGGTACATCGGACAAATGGGCCGGTGTCTCAATGAGTGTCAGTAAGAACACGCTTACAGCGTTTCTTCGGTGGTATCTGGCCACCTTAGTATCCACTGCCGCGACTGTGGCTGCGTTCTTGAGTATCAGCGTTGTGCTGTTATCAATCGTCATGGGGACCAACTGACGCGAGATTTGGATGTGGCTAGGTAGGCTGGGCAGTGTGTGCGTGAGCAGACCTTCAATTGCTTTGCCAGGCAAAAAAAAAAAAATGAATATGCATCAGATGATTGTAAGCGCAATGTGCATCCTTCAAAATGACGATGCTGATAGTTGAGATCAGCTTTGTTTGTCATTGTTTGTTCTTTCCTTCGTTTTGGACTGCGCCTGTATATATTGCGCGGTGTTGACAAATCGACCATTGTTGTAAGTCAGCACTGTTGTTTGTGTATTCCCTTTTTTGTGTTACCCGTATTTTGCGTTGTTTTCTTTCCGCTATCTATCTATCTATCTATCTATCTATCTATCTATCTATCTATCTATCTATCTATCTATCTATCTATCTATCTATCTATCTATCTATCTATCTATCTATCTATCTATCTATCTATCTATCTATCTATCTATCTATCTATCTATCTATCTATCTATCTATCTATCTATCTATCTATCTATCTATCTATCTATCTATCTATCTATCTATCTATCTATCCGCCTACGTCTGAGCGCTCTCGTGACCGCCTCCTTAACCTGACGCAGACCAAAATTGGCATAGGAGGTTATGAGGTTTCGACAAATATGACTGTGTGGTCAGGACAGGAATAACATGAAAATATTGTTGCGTGCGTCGTCAAACCCTTTCCTCCAGACACGTGTGGCACATACACGTATACCACGGGCCGCTGTATAGTTATGCGCCACAGGTGATCAGCACTGCGAGGAACAGCGAGAAAAGACATTGGCAATTTAAATGAGAGAGCGTTAAGAAAAAAAACCTACACCGGCAGCATTGACCCGAGAAATCGAAGAGAGAGAGAAATGAACTTTATTTTTGACCAGGCTCTTGGTACTTGAGCCCTAAGGTGGGTGGCCTCCTCAGTCCAGGTAGCCATGGCTCGCTGCCGCCGCCCGAGCCCTGTTCACCAATCGTAGCTGGTTGTCAGGGTCTTGCGTCACCAGCAGAGCCTCCCACTGGTCTTCTAGTTCTTTCTCTGTGTGTGCTCCTTCCTCTGCGTTTCCGCTTGGGGGTGATGACGGTGGTACGTCTGGATTGTTCGAGCAGTCCAGCACCATGTGGCGCAGGGTATTGCGCGTGTCCGGTGGGCAAAACTTGCAGTCCCGCCTGTAAGTCCCTGGATACATTGCGTGCATCATTGTTCCGTGCGGGTAAGTTCCGGCCTGGAGTCTTCTCCAGGTTACCGCTTGCTCTCTACTCAGACTCTTGTGTGCCGGCGGGTACCGCTTCCTCTGCTTCCTGTAATGCGCCAAAATGTCTGAATACTTCTTCGGTATGCGTTCATCCTCGTTGTGACAGCCATCGGTACGTGTTCTCTGCGTGTCGGAGATGGCTCGGCGTGCATGATCTCGAGCCGCAGCGTGCGCCGCCTGGTTCCCCGCGAGAGACTCGTGTCCCGGTGTCCAGAGGATGGTGGTTTCTTCCACCTTCGTGCTCTTTAATACATGGAGTGCTGCCTTTCCGATCCTTCCGTTCATGTACCTTCTGCACGCTTCTTGCGAATCCGTGATGACGGTAGCCCGCGTCTTCTTGCATGTAGCGATGGCTAGGGCTATGCCCAACTCTTCCGCTGTGCTTGCATCCTTGGCACGTATGGATGTTGCTGTCAGTTCTTGACCGTTTTCGTCGACCACGCTGATTGCAAAACGGTCATTTGTAATGTAAGCCGCTGCGTCCGTGTACCTCACGTCTTCTTCATTGCTGTTGGTGCGTTTTAGTGTTTCCTTTAGCAGTTGTATCCTAGCGTGTCTTCTTCCCTTGTCGTACTCAGGGTGCATGTTTCTTGGTATATTGCTTATGTGTAGGTTGTTTCTGATCTCGTGCGGGATACGCTGAGGAACGTGCATGCCATCTTCGACTTGATAACCTAGATCTTGAAGTAGGGCTCTACCCGTATTCGTCAGCTTCAGTCTCTCCAGCTGGTTGACATTGTGCGCTTCCACGAGCTCTTCCCATGTGTTGTGCACTCCCATATAAAGCAGCTTTTCCGTGGATGTGGAGGGCGACTGGCCCATGGCAATCTTGTGGGCTTTTCTGATTAGAGTGTTTATTTTAATCCGTTGACTGTTCTTCATGTCTACGTATGGGGTCCCGTACGTGATAATGCTTGTGATCAGCGCTTGTATAATTTTCGTGCAATCTTCTTTGAGTCCGTGACTTTTGCTAGTCACTCTTTTGATCAGATGGCTAACTTGTAGCACGGTTTTCTGAACCCTTTCCAACTCTGCTCCCCCGGCCCCATCCTTTTGAATCGAAAGAATAGAAATTAAGATCCCAACAGGAATCGGACCCAAGCATTCTGCGTGGCAGTCAGGTGTTCTACCACAGAGCCACGCAAAGTCTAGAAACTTCCCCAAAGAAGTCATGTTATTCATGGCCGTCAACCTGCGAGTCATGTTCCTAATACACTCATACCATGCTATGCCAATTTTGGTATACACCAAGTCACAGAGGCAACCACGTGAGCAACCAGATAGATAGATAGATAGATAGATAGATAGATAGATAGATAGATAGATAGATAGATAGATAGATAGATAGATAGATAGATAGATAGATAGATAGATAGATAGATAGATAGATAGATAGATAGATAGATAGACGGGCAGAGAGACAGATAGATAGATAGATAGATAGATAGATAGATAGATAGATAGATAGATAGATAGATAGATAGATAGATAGATAGATAGATAGATAGATAGATAGATAGATAGATAGATAGATAGATAGATAGATAGATAGATAGATAGATAGATAGATAGATAGATAGATAGATAGATAGATACGCCACTCTCTGAAAGATCAAAAATTGATTATTGTTTTTGAATGTAATGATATTGCTGTTATCCAATGAAAATCTTGGCAATCATTCGCACAAGGGACGCCAGGAAGAAATACACTCAAGATCATTAGGATATTCATTGCCTTAAATAACCACATTCAATCAAATTTGCCTTAATTGCGCTGACGGTTAGGGTACGTCATGTAAGATTTTCACCTATATTAGCGATGTTTCTCAAATCGTTAATCATTAGTTATTTAGTTCGAATTTTATATAGGCATAATTTTTCTTTCGCGAAGCTGTGAACATCAGAGTATTTTCTTATAATTTTTTTTCCTGTGGTGTACCTCGATGTAAATGATCAGGGCTTCACACTTCTCTTAAGGTTAAACGCTTGATTCTTACAAAAAAGTAAGCGAAAGAAATATCAATTGATAACGCGTCGCAATTGTACAATAATATAAAATCTCACTCTTGAAGTTGAGCGTCTATCATCAAACTATGCTTCACGTGAACCATGACCAGCATTACAACTATTGTCAATTTATTAATTTTGACGACACTTATGCTTCCTTGGGACATCATTTGTGTTCTTGCTGGGAATCCTGCTCGTAGTCCAAAATTTAGGATATTGCGAGAACCAAGATTAAACCATATACCTATTCCCGTTTACCACATTGCACCACGGAGAACGAGAACTGCCAGAAGACACAGACGTACGTACGGCATTTTTCTGTTTCGTGGTTACCACATACCTCGACAGCCAATAGTTTCGCCTGATACTGCACTGTAGTGTGTTTAGGGCATTCGCGAAGCGCAAATTCAATGCCTGCAGATAGCATTGAATAGGCATGCTTAGTACTTCAAGTATTTTTTTTCTACATAACCGCAATTGAATCTTTCAATTTTTTTAATGAATTGATGCCCATGTAGTAATCACTGCTATCTGAAGAAATTTGTGCGTTTCATAAGGCAAAGTGCAGCAACATTGCGGATCATGCGTTATTTCTTCCTACAGATATTTGTAGGCTGGTATTATGTTATTAATTTCCTATATTGTACTGCCTACACTGTAATTCCAATCAATGCCGAAGAAGCAATATTCATTTGGTAACGCACACTTTTAAGCCTTAGATGCCTCATCGAATGACACAATTGAGAGTCGGCGTCAGCGCCGTTATCAAGAGTGAGGCAAAACATCATACGACGACGTCACCATATGACGTCCTCACGGCGTAACTCATCGCCAAAGTATGTAACGTCATCACAAGAAATCGTCGCTTGGTCAAAGGTGGGCTGATCATGGAGGCAGTGCGAAACGAGGTGAGGTGCAGAAGGTTGCAATGTCTCCGATCCTGACGGCAGTGCGAAACCACGTCGGATGCATAAAACTTTCGGATGGGGGCGGGGAAGGATCGATGCGTCGATTGAGAAGAAAAGGAACAAAGAGGTGGCTTTCACCTTCAAGTCGTCTTAGGTGAATGCATAAGGAACCCAATGAGTTTTTTTTTTCTTTCAGGGTATCTCTTTCAAGCACAAAACAACCGGCGTCAAAGCTCAACAAGCGTAGAATGTTTCTTGGGTTTTTTGGAGACACGCACATAAAAAAAAAATCACTACAGCTTCCTTACTTAGTCACGCTCAACGAGATTTTCAGAATGAAGCTAGTTAAACTTGCGGGAAGGATAAACGCATCAGCAACACAAAATACCGATTCACGTCACACTTGACTTTTTCATGCAAGTAGGCCAGTTATTCCGGTGAAAAAAATTGGTGAGAAAATGACTGTGCCAGATTTCTCTTCAACAACAAAGCAGCAAACTGGGCTTGTTGGTAGAGATTCATAATTCTCCTGGAGCGCGCACGTAAAAAGAAGACACAGAGAAAAACACACCACAATCACTGTGTAATATGCCCGTGTTCCACGGCCTATAGGGATTACAGTGAGTAGAAACGTGCCAAAGGGAACGTCCATACAAGTTCTTCGCAGCAGTTATCGCAACAGCAGGGATTTATACGGCAGCCTTGTGAAGAGTTCTGTAGTAAAGAACATTAAAATGCAAAAATATATCATTTCTTTCCTATAAGTGACGCAGGCTTCTAATAACTGGTGGCACGAAAATGCCTTTTGAACGTAGACAGGCATTGTCTGAATATGTACTAGTTACAAAAAACGTTCTTTTACTATATGAAACATACTGAATGTATTACGGAGTCGACCTAGAACATCCTGCAGCGGCCTGAGTATATTGCGCGATGAAACGGTAGCCAGACCTCTGTAATTCTGAGATCTTTTCAAAGGTTGTTTTTCTTTTTTTCGACGTGCACAGTACGAATCTGCTCTCGAATACCTTACTGTCAATTAAATAGCAGTGAAATGCGCATCGTGTAAAAGCCGCAAAACTATTAGGTTATTAGGAATACATTGTTCCGACTGATTGCTACGACCACGAAGAAAAAAGTGGATTTGTCGCGTTACTTTCTGAAATATTCTTGTATTTCCTTCTTCATCTTCATGATTTTACGTTTGTTCTTTGCAGGCTTAGCCAGTCCTTTCCGTTATGATCTCCGTAAGAGACCACATCCCGGATAGGACGACGACAGCTATTACCGAGACAGCCAATAGTATAAAAAAATAAATGTGTATTCTTTGCTTCGTCTTGTATTTAGTTATTTTTATGATATGTGCGCATTCGCTGTACCCTTCCTTTTACGGCCAAGATGGTCAGCAGTGCAGGGAAGAAAAAATGCAGTAGATTTGGCAACTGTGCCTTCAATGCTCACTGGAACTTATATTCCTTCATACTAGGAATATTTCACACATTCGTTTGTCTACGTTCGAAACACTGGCCACGTAATTAAGGTGCCCGCTCGCCTCGGGTCATTTTAAATAATTTGGGTGGATCACCTATTGAAGCGCTCCTGGAAGCGCCTTTGGGTACTTTCTTCTAACAGGAGATGGACGGCTTGCTTGTTTAGTTTGGGAAGAAAGAAGGAATAGGGGCACCAGACCCTTTCTTGGCTCTTACTCTGTTCTAGTTTTCTCAAAGCTTTTAAACCTTTTTGTGCTAAACCCACCGTAATGAAAGAATAAGTGCGGCTATATGCCCTTTTCAGAGTTTTCTCGTTGGTTCAGTTGAGATAAACAGGCTTGAAAATGCTTCTTGCAAAACAATGCTACATACAGTATTCGATCCTCTTAGCGCTTTAATCCTCCTCTTCAGAGAGAGAATGAAGTGAGAAAAGGCTATAGAAGCTTCCAATAATGTCATTGCTCATTGCTCAGCTTTCTGTAAGCCGCAGCTCGAACGCTTAAGCTGCAGGAACATTTTGTCACACATAAAGCAAAACACAAATGTTCGTCTCACTCCCCGCGCAGAAAAAGCATGACAGTGAGGTAGAAAGAGATTGCCTTTGTGTTTAGGCTCAGCTATAGAACCTGCAGAATTGTTTAACATCTGTTATGGAAGCGCCACCTGCGCCGAGTGTACACAAGTGCAACTTCCGAGACAATATGTACGATGCATAACCGACTTGTCCATCGAGGAGCTATACCAACGTGTCCTCATGTCGTTGATAGCTCTGGCAGAACTGCGCATTCCAGAACAATTGCAATCTAATACAACCCTGGAATGAAACCCTACCAAAGCGAGCATCAAGAAAATGAACTCGAATTAATTAGGAGATTCGTCGTTTGCGTTGTCACATGCACTGCAACATTATATTACAGACGGCCTGGTCATTATCCGCAATTGATTCACTTTTCAATGTAACGCTCAAGTACTTTAATATCGGGCGCTGAAATAGATAAAATGTTGCATTGCCGCGTGACGTTTTCGTTGCCATGCTGTGGAATACGAGCATTTTATTGTTTTGTTCCAATGCAGCAACTAGTTATGTCTTGTTATAAAGCACAAAAATATTCACGATTTCGGCGCTGCGCATGGTGAAGAAAACGCAGCCACGCAACTACGAGCAGACGAGCTGTCGGTGAGACCGGAAGTGCTAATAATAATGATTGTTCGGTGTTTTAACGGCATAACACAATATAAACATACATATTATCTACTTATTGAACTCAAGATTAACAACGAAGTTCATAATGAGGGGGTTATCGTGATTATAACATCAGCCAATGGTGAACTGCCGACAATCGCGTCATATATTGCGGACTAATACACCATTTGTCGAGAGAAGAGAAAGCGATTTTCAGCTGACTTTGAGAATTTATTCTAAATTCCAGGCCGCTCGCTTCGCTATACTATTTGGCTCGCGTGTTCTCGGCAGCCTCGACTACCGATTGGTAGCGCTTTTTGACTCTGCCCAAAAAAGTGTTGCAGGGCCCCTTTAATATTAATTTAAGCGCATTTACGTAGAAGTGCATGTGCTTACAACATTATAAAAGCTAGCAGTTGAAATAGAGGCTGAATCTTCCAACTATTATGTCCGCGAGCCATGACCGCCATTTTGACTTTCGTCGGTTTGTTAATGCTATCGGCACTTGCGCTTCCTTGGAATCCCGTATGTGTTCACGCAGGAACCAGACATAGGTAGGAACCAGACGTACGACACACAGAGATCCATTACCAACACTTGCGCCTCATCCCTATTACGATCGAAGACGACACCGAAACCGGAGAAACTACTACAAGGCAGTGCAGTACTTAATCTGTTTTCATGTCTGCAGTATATGCACTGGGAACCAAAACTCGATCGTATTATTGTACATGTACACATGTTTCGAATCCTAACGATGTGGCAAATCCACCACGTCGCAGGAAACTGAACATTCACACTGGGTATTCACTGTTCTAAGCTTCTCACAGCATTAGCATTAAATTGTGTTTTTGAACTTTATAGCAGTGAACTATAACCCATCCGAACGCAGGCACCATAATAAAAGTGATGCCACTTCCACCAGGCAATATACAGCGGCACACTGAAGTTTCGGTCACTCATTTTTCTATTTAAATGCGAAGCATTTCTTAGGGAACCTAAGGCACTTTTAACGTTTCTATCTATCTATCTATCTATCTATCTATCTATCTATCTATCTATCTATCTATCTATCTATCTATCTATCTGTCTCTCTGCCCGTCTATCTATCTATCTATCTATCTATCTATCTATCTATCTATCTATCTATCTATCTATCTATCTATCTATCTATCTATCTATCTATCTATCTATCTATCTATCTATCTATCTACCTACCTACGTTTGGGTGCTCTCGTGACTGCCTCCTTAACTTGGTGTGGACCGAAATTGGTGAAGGAGGGTAAAAGGGTTTCGCGAATACTACTGTCTAGTCATGACATGAATAACGTGAAAAATCCCTTCGCGTACGTCGTCAAACTCTTTCCTCCAGACACGTGTGGCACACACCCGTACACCACGGGCCGCTGTATGCGGGTATGCGCCATGGGTGATTGACAACTTATATCTACCCAGAAACGGCGAGAACCACCATTGGTAAGTTAAATGCGAGAGCATTAAGAAAAACCAAAATCCGCAGCGTTGACCTGACGAATGTAAATAATAAAGATTAGGATCCGAGCAGTAATCGAACCCAAGCATTCTGCGTGGCAGTCAGGCATTCTACCACAGAGCCACGCCACGTCTTGAAGCTGCTTTGGAAAAAGACCCTATACAGGCGTAATGTCAGTACGACGTCAAAGTTTTGACAGTGCCGACTATCTAAGTTTATAGCAAAGCAATAAACATTACATATTTACTCCTATGATGCAGGCGTCATGACAAGAGACGGGATTTTAGGCAAATGCCTATTTTGTTCCTTGCGCACATATCGCGCCACATTGATATATGAACATGAACTAGAGGTTAAGAAGGGTTTTTATAGTGTTTTTATAGTGCCTATAAATGCCTACTTTTGGCGTTTGTGCCTAAATGCTTAGATGGCTGTAAACGCCTATTTTCAAGATTAGCGCTTATATTAACACTATTTAGCCTCAAGTTTCGCTCCCGGGCGCAGTTTGAGACCGTTATTCACGTTACCGCGCTACAGTGACTGTTCAGAACTATGGTGTTCAACCTAGTCCTCTAGTTCAACCAACTCGTGGAAACAACCGCTAGCAGTCGTGAAGTGGGACACGCCGGCGAGCATTCGCCTCCGTAGAGACATGACGCGAGCGGTTGACGAACGCGAGACCGTGGACAGCCGTCAGCGGAAAGGAGGGTGACGACTAAAAAATTAAAGAAAAATGTGATGTGCACGCGGCTTCTGTTTTTGTAATTTACATTGTAGGGTGTTAACTGCATAAGCGTAGCCAGAAACCCCCCCCCCTCCCTCCCTTCTGGCTATGCCAGTGGTTCACTGCCAGGGGAGAAACTGGCACTACGCGATTCGACCCGGCCAATAGGAGGAATCCCTCCCTTTTGTTATTTTAGCGATCTGGCTGTTTGCTCCTGCTCTGCCCTTCTCAGTCATGCCGAAGACACTCAGGAGTGTGTTGAAACGAAAGTGGACACTTGACTCATCGTGCAGAACACGGGAGGGACCGTGTTCTGCGAACCGTGCGGGACAAAGCACGGCTTTGTTCAACTGTTGGCGCCCTCGTGCCATCTTAAGCAATAAGATTTTTGTTTTCCTGTCGTAGACAGAGGTCGCGCACGTGTTCGTTTCAAATTGTGTGCATTTACGTAAAAATTTATTGTGTCTATATTTACGATTTTTGAAGCTTAAAACGCTGTTTTGTCTCCCTATTTTTGGCGCCTAAAACGAACTTTTTTAATGCTTAAAAATCCTACCTCTAGCCATCACGGGTTAACGTCAATTGTGGCTCCAATGTTGACTCCAGTTTTATGGCAGTCTGAAAAATATTCCATTTGTATTCCAATGATTCAGCAACCTATATTCAAGCGTTGCTCGACCTCCGAGGAATGCGCTAAAGAAACTTACGTATGCTATTCATATCATCACACCTCAAAGTGGACTTCGTTTCGATAATACTGACGCCTGTTCTCTAAAACTTGAGTTCTGACGTTACTTCAGACCATAAATTACACTTAAAAAAACGCCAGTGTAGTCGACGTTCCTGGCTAGCCCACGATATTCACATTACTACAACACTTACAAAAACACGTCGATCTACCTCCTAACACTTGGCTCAAAGCAAAAAAAATGCAGCCTAGACAATCAATCATTAAACCGATTCCCGCAACGCGTGCGATCTGCCAAATTTGTTTACCTATTATTTCGGTATGCTTACTTGAAATTTGTTCGAAACCCAATAACTCCAGCTTCTAGGAATGAGGAGGGTACGGGAAATGACTCACAGGGTTGCATTTAGTAAGACGACTCGAATGCGAAAACCATCTCATATGGCTATTTTACCTCGGTGTACCAATTAACATTCACAAGCTTCACTTTTACTTATTACCTGAGCACTCATTTAGATTTCCATGATTATACCACTATAACTTTCACTAATTAGGATTCAAATCTTAATTATGTTCACTTATTTGACTAATTGGCTCACTATTCTTAACAACCTGAGCTATAAATCGAGGTGGCTCCGCTCTAGTGGCTGTTTATTCGGGTGGAGACCTGGTGAATTCAATTCGTTCTCATAGCCTGATACGCTGTGCTCTCTTTCTTATACGACTTCTTTTGTTTGCAGTAGTGATGTAGGCACTCAGAAAATAAAGTGATTTTTTTGCCTTACAGTTCATGTGAGGTTTAGAGGATGAATGTATTCCAGACCTCCATACGATGTTTCCTGAAGAGGAATTTATTTATTTATTTATTTATTTATTTATTTATTTATTTATTTATTTATTTATTTATTTATTTATTTATTTATTTATTTATTTACTTATTTATTTATTTATTTATTTATTTATCATAGCACCTACAGAAATTTGAAAGTTTCTGTCGATATGACAGGAGCGCTGTGGTCCAGACGACCTAAACATGTACAATGAACCTTCAATGTTCATAAATACTACTGTTGAAAACTTATTTGTCCATTAGGGACTACATGAAATATTAGGCCGGGCAAAAGGCGATCCGCGGAAACACAGTCACTCCTGCGCGGCACCGCAACAGCTGTGGTTCATATCATAAGCATATTGAGCGAACATCGACAAATTAACACGCAATTAGATCGGACAATTTAATAAAAGCCAAGGCGGTAGATATCTTAAATACCTGAAATATATGAGCGCAGAAACACAAAAATCAAGCGCTTTTCAGATGCGTTTCTGTTCGTGTGTTTGAGCCATTATTTAGCTACGTTCCACGCATAGCAGACATGCAGGAAAAATGAATCATGAATCCGTTTTTTGCAGCAAAGTTTTTCGCAAGTTTGCGCAACTTGAAACTGCATTCTCACTTAGCAGCATAACCAATTACGTGACATGTAGAAGCATGTGCACTTTAAAGGTGAATAGACACCAAATATTTTCTGAAAATGATAATATTTTATGTGCAACGACATTTATTAGGGACCCTGATAGTGACTAGCAAGTGTGCGATAGTGTATCCAGTAGTTTCATATTATACAACCTATACGGCTAATTTCACGATTTCAAAACTTCTCGCCAAGACATGAAAAAAAATTGCATATTACGGATGGAGGAATGGGCATTGCAGTATAAGGTTTGTGATTTCTAGTAATTTTAACGTCCCAAATTAACGATATGATTATGACAGATGCCGCAGTGGAGGACTCCGGAAATTTCGACAACCTGGGGTTCTTTAACGTGCACCTAAATCTAAGCACATGGGCCTCAAGCATTTTTGCCACCATCGAAAATGCGTCTGCCGCGGCCGGCATTCGATCCCGCGAACTGCGGGTCAGCAGTTGAGCACTTTATCCACTAGACCACCATGGCGGGTAAACTTTATGATATCAAACACTGGCATGACACCTTACTAAGGCAAAAACCAATGAAAGGAACACGGTTTAATAGGGCGTTCATTTTCTTCCTTGCCCGTTTACAGCAACATTCGGCCTTTCGGTGCATCGTTCAAGTAGCTTAAAGTTACACAGTCAATTAGTTGACTTAGTCATTGACAATTAGTTAATTAGTTGACACGTCGCATTGCCCGCGAATTTTTTTCTATCGTAATTCTGTGAAATCGGAATACGAGATCTTTTTCTCGTTGTTTTTGTTTGTGTGCCGATATTCTTTATCGATTATAGGCGTTGAAAGCTGTTTGGCTTCAATTATCTCGTCTATTTTTGTAAGGTCAAACTCACATGACAAGGAATGGACGTGCTTACAAGAATATAAAAGGTAGCGGCTGGTTTCAAGATTACATCTTCTGTTTCGTCGGTGAGCTATGGCCAGTTTTTTCACATTGGTAATTTTAGTCGTATTACCGACACTTGTGATTCCTTGGAATCACATATTCGTTTCTGCGGGGAATCCTGCGGTAGGTGCGAGTCGTAACACAGACAGAGATACGGGGCCAGTTTATGTGCCTCGGCCATTGTACCTTAAACCTCGACGACCAAGAAGCACTCCTAGAAGATGGTGGTGTACGTAATTTTTCGTTGTTATTTCTCACTTTGTCTCACGTATATTAATTCATTCTCACAACGAGACCTGCCGTTCTCTATAGCTCTCTAGTACGGATTTTCTTGCTTGTGGTTTGCGTAACCGCTAAGAAACTCAAACCACTTTTTTGTTGCAGTCCCAGTGAGGTTTCCAGGGCGAATGCATACAAAACCTCTAAAGGACTGTGCGTGAAGAGAAATTTATATATTTTTCTTGATAAAGGAAATTGCCAAGAGGACCTAACGTAGAACAAAATTTCTAAAGCCGATAACATACAGTAGAATAGTCAAATTGTTCTAACAACTTCCTGAATCGTTAAGCTCGGACAATATTTCAAAAAGACGATCCGTGGAAAAACAGTCACTCCTGTGAGGCAACACAAGGACTGTGGCTTGTGTTATAACACTTTGCAACCCGTAATACAATTGACTCTCTATAAATTCGTGAAATTTACATTATTTGATGTCAAGGTTCTGCAGAGCAAATTTAAGGGAAGTAGAACTGTTAGAACAAAACAGTCTATATTTCAGCAACTACAGGATTTCCCGCTCAATTTAATCCAAGCGCCAGCTAATTTGGCTGACGCTTGGATTAAATTGAGCGGGAAAACCTGTAGTTATGTTTACACGGTAAATTGTCTAATTATTGTGCAATCAGTCATGCTACACTTATTCATAAACCGAATTCAACGACCCACTTAAATTGAACGCGATAGTTATATGCTCTCAGCGACCATTCCTGAAAAGGTAAAAAAGTATTTTTTTACCTTTCTCATTAAACATGCCACTGACTTTACCAAAGCGACCGTGCGCAGCAAGATACTTCAATCAGAAGCGATATAAGAACACTTTATAGGTAACAAGAATGCTTAATTTGCAATTAGTTCAGTGTTTGTGGTCTCTTTCATTAAAATATTGCCGAGATATGGCAAAAGTAGGCCGTGTCTTTCAAATGTGGACGCCTTGTCGCTGAGGGATAATCATAGCCAGGAATATCGGCACTTTAACATGCAGTTAAATCGGACCAGTAAATCAAAACGAAGGTGCCTCTTGCCAACTACTACGAGAACAGAAGACAAGCAGTGACGTCGAGGTAGAGAGAAGGCGCGCCAACAAGACCCGCCGCGGTGGTCTAGGGCTTATGGCGCTCGACCGCTGACCCGAAGGTCGCGGGATTGAATTTCGGCCGCGGCGGCTGCATTTTCGATGGCGGCGAAAATGTTCGAGGCCCGTGTAATGATTTAGGTGCACGTTAAAGAACCCCAGATGGTCGAAATTTCCGGAGCCCTTCACTACGGCGTCTCTCATAGTCATATCGTGCCTTTGCGGCGTTAAACCGCAGATATTATTATTAAGGTGCCTTAACAACTATGATTTGTTGCATGACGTGCTTAAAAAGTATAGGGAATTATTGGGTGCACACAAGGCCTTCATTCTCTTTCCCGGGCTGACTAGCAGATGATGGTGCTGCCATGTTTCTGCCTTTGTGTTAATTTATTCATACCAGCTCAGATACCTTGCGGGTATGAGAGTGGTGCGGGGGGTGGGGAGATGGTTACCGCTTGGTTACGTTAGTTTCTAAAACGAAATAAAATAAACTTCGTGTGCACAGTACTGATGGCGATAAAGTACGACATAACAGAATACAATAAAACGTGCATATTGTATTAAATAAAAATTTGGAACCGATTCTGGTCCTTGACTTTGGTGTATGGTATAGTGCCACTCGTACCTCGGTGTTTGTGTGCCTTGGTGTATTTCATTGGATTAATTGTGTGTTTCGTCACAGCGCCGACGCGAATCTCAGAGGCCATGTAGAAAGAAGCGCATCGTTGAGATGTGCACCGCCATGCGCCGCAACGAGCCCACCTGCTCTTTGAAAACCGTCTGCTCTTTCAATGAACTCATTCAATTGTATTTCATTAATTATCCTGACAGTTATTTGGCCCTCATCTTAAGTACACTTACGATCCGATATATGTATTTAATATAACTCTTAGCTTGGGCCAGAAAAGTCTATATCGCGCCAGGTTTATTTATGATTAGAACATTAGCGATGCCGGAAGAAGTGTTCTACCGGAAGTCCTTGCAAGAGTACCAGGAGCCTTACTCGTCACTCGTGGCTCTAATATTACAGTCCCTCATTGAACAGGTGCAAGCTCGAAAATACACTACCTATTGCGAATAATATCATATAGTTATTAACATAAATTTACTAAGCGGATATTTTACTCTTGACAGCAGTAATGAGAAACTTCAAAACCGCCTAAACTATACTGGCGCGTAGCTGACACGTAATCTCCCAAAGTCATGACCTGCATCTACTGCACAACGGTCTCTCGGGATATTGCATATGATTAATGTTTATTTGCATATAATTTCTTTAATGTTAAGCAATATATCATCAAATATTTTTCGTGGGAAACACGGTGACTGGAATTGCCAACATTTTAACAAGTTCAATCATCTTCAAGGAGAGTGTAGTTTTCTAGGCGACTTCAATGCATTCAGTTGTGTTCCTCACAACCGCCTCAATGATAAGCTATCTACTTTTTCATAGGACTCACAAAATGAGTCATGGCGTCGCAACGTCTCAGTTTCTTCTGCAAACAGGTGAGAGTAGTGTCCAAGACCTCTTTTTTTTTCTGGTGGGACAGCCCGTGTACCGTAAAGTCACCTATTAGGCGTCTTGCTCTTCCTGACTTACTGTGATGCCCTGCCTTATAAGATTTTTCGTTTTTCGAAGGATTGTATGATGTACCACCTAATAAAACAAGGTCCCATGACTCATGCTTTCCTGGTGTCGCATCTGATTAACTTAGCTTACTGCCTAAGCCTTAGGTATCTCTTGTAACTCTTAAAGTGCCAATTTTTTTAACAGCGCCACATTTAAAGCTAGCAGTAAGACGTTCGTTAAGAAAACACCCCTGCTGCGCCGTTGCTAAATATAGCCAAGCCGCCACCGCGCCATTGCCATAGCGACCGCCACAGTTTCTTACACCGTGGCTCAGGGACAGCGATTTCAACACATTCAGAGTAGAAAGGTTTGCTCGTATTCCGGATCCGCCTGTCGTCGCCTCTTGGCTGAAGCTCCTTCGGCTAAGTGCGCTGGATCCAATCCCCACCGGCGTTGTGATTACCGTGCTGCAGCACAGCGAGCTGAGGATCAACCAGCTTCTATGTGCCAAGCTTTGCGGAGCTTAGTGCAAACTTACCGCATTTTTTTATTGCACATATTCCATAATACGTTTCAGTCTCTCGCGCGTTTCCGTAAAAGTAGTTCGTCTTTGAATTTAAGATGTAACTTCTTGTCGAAATCACTCATAACACCTTCGCAAAAGCCTACAAACGCTGCGTTAATTGCTTCGAAACCTGCGTCATTGCCGAACTCACAAATGCTAATTAGCACGCTCAACTTTTTTTTCCCCTCCACACGCTTCATTTTCTTAACGAAATGCCACCGCCATTACCACTTGAAAAGTCGTCACGCGATTTCAGGCGCATCCATAATCATCTGATTACTAAAAGAATATTTAAGGCGATAGCCTCACATTCGTCACCAAACGCGATAATTGACGCCGGCGTCAGCTGCACAGGTGGTGCGAAAATCATCACGCGACGGCGTCATCATGACCTCTGATCGCCAAAATTCATGAAGCCGTCATCACGTTGCCATGACGTCATCACATGCCATCGTCGCTTAGTCAAAAGTGGGCCGATCAGCGAGGCAGTAAAAAACCAGGCGAGGTGCCGAAAGCATGCGATGCCTCCGATCCTGGAGGCAGTGCAAAACCACGTTAGGCGCAGAAAAGTTTCGGTGGAGGGCGGTGGAGGATCAATAGATCGAATGATAGAAAAAGTAGCAGGCTTTCGCCTTTCGGTCATTTTAAGCGAACGCATAAGGAACTTTGTCAGTTTCTTTTTTCTTCTTTCGCGCTATTATGTTAAGTTTCAAAACAACTGGCTCCAAACTTTAGCAAAGATACGATGTCTTTCTTGTGCTTGTTTGGAGACACACACATAAACACTATAGCCTTATACGTTTGCCCGCAATACACACATAAGGCCCAAGCACATTTGCAGAATGAACCCAAGTTGAGGGGCGTATAAACGCCTTTGCAATACGTAATATTAGCTCGCTTGAAACTTGACTTGTTCATGCAATACCTGAAGTAGGTCAGTTATTGCAGCGCAATAAATTGCTCAGGAAATTACTCGGTCGAGTTCCTATGCAACATGCATGTGCTGCACTGCCTAGCTCTATAGTGAGTACAAAGGCATCGAAGAGGACATCAAAACAAGGATTTAGATGAAAGTTTTCTTAGTTGTTATGTGTTGAAGAACCTTCTAGTGCAAAAGTGTGACATTTATTTCTAATAAGAGAAACAGGCTTCTAATGCATGACGACACTAATTTGAACGCAGATAGCCAGGGTTTTAGTGTATACTACCTAAAAACCTTTTTGTACATGAAAGTCATTGAAAATTTTATGGAGTCGACCTAAACATCCTGCAGCAGGCGGCGGAAGTATTGCTCATGAGAAGGCGGAGGCCAGATCCGCATAGTCATTATACCCTTGTGAAGGTGATTTTCGAGTCATAAACAATAGATATTGTCACTCGAAAACCAGCCTGTCAATAAAGCATCAGCAAAATACACGTCGTGTAAAAGCTCCACAATTACTGTCGCCAATTAAAATAGGAATTACGAATATATCCTTCCAACTGACTGTTCAGCCCATGAAGAAAACGGTATTTTGGCGCATTACCTCTCCAACGTTTTTTGCCCGTCCCTCTCCGCCTTCCTGATATTACGCTTGTTATTTGCAGGCCCACGATGTCCTTTCCGACAAAATCTCCGTATGAGACACACCGCATAGGATGACTATTACAATTACGCAACGCTAACGGATAAGATGACAGTTACTTCAAACAAGACCAATAGTATGCTGAAATAAATATATATTCTTTTCTTCATCTTGTATATAACTCTTTTTTGTGATGTGTGCGGATTGGCTGTACCCTCTCTTTACGGCCAAGTTTGCCCACAGTGCACGAAAAATAAAAATGCAGTACATTTGCTAACTGTGCCTTCAGTGCTCGCTTGAACATGACATTCATTAATATCATGGATATATCGTGCATCCGTCGATCCACGTGTAAAACATTGGCCGCGTAATTGAAGTGCCAGCTGGCTGGTGGAGGGTCTTTTTAAACAAATTCGAATGGTAACAAATTGAACCGCTCCTGGAAGCTCCCTCGGGTACTTTCTTATAACAGGAGAAGTGCAGCATGCTGTGTGGATTTATTGTTTAGTTTCTGAAGAACAGAACAAATAGGGGCACTGGCCCCTACCTTGGCTCTTACATGTTCTAGCTTTCGCAAAGCTACCCAAGATTTTCTCCTAAGTCTGCCGTAAGCAAGGCCTAAGTGCGGATGCATATAATTTTCAGGGCTCTGTTGTTATTGCACGGTAGAAATAAAAATACTGAACGCCGTCCAAAAAGAGTTTGTTAAAAATATAATAACGTCTCGGCTTCTGCACGGAAGCCTTGTTCAAACGAGATTTAATCCAATACACGATTTCATTTGCCGTTATTTCAACAGAGCTATATCAGAATCCAAATGCTTTTTGTAAAGGTATAATATACATACAATATAAGATTAAAGACCTACATCCTCGTCTGGAGAGAAAGAGGAGGGAATTTGAAACCGCTGAAGAAGTTTCTGATACGTTTCAGGACTGCATACTCCGCGGAGAACCTGTTACATAAAACAAAAGAAGTGCCTGTCTGGCTGCCCCCTCTGAAAAAGCATCATCGCCAGGCCACAAAACATTGCCCCTTTTTTCAGCTTTCCTATAGAACATCAAGCAATGTTCGACGTTTGTTCAAGATGAGCTACGGGAATATATCTGCGACGATTGTGCACTACTATAACTTCTAAGAGAACGGAACATACGATGCATGCCGGACTTCTCTTTCAACGGGATATACCAAAGTTTCCTCTTGTCTTTGATACCTCTGACAGAACAAGGTATGCCATCTAAAACAATCCTGGCATGATACCCCATGCCACCGAAAATCACGAAAATGAACTTGGATTACTTGGAAGATTCGTTGTCTGCATTGTTCATATACTACAACATTATCAGACCTATACATCATGCTGTGTAATATATTCAACTTAAATTGGATTGCTCAAGTTGTTTTATGTTAGGCATTTATTTAGATAAAATGTTGCATTGCCGCGTGACGTCTAATGCATGTTACAATGCTGATGAATACCAGGATTTCATTGTTTTGTTTCGGCGCTGCCATTCTTCATATCTTATAAGCGTTCGAAGCTGCTTATATTTAATCACCTGGTGGCTTCCGTTAAGGTTAAACGCGCGTTCGAAGAAACGCATTGGCTTCAAAGAATATAAAAGCTTGCAGCTGAATAAAAACTGAACCTTTTAAACTCTTACGCGCGCGAATAATGACTGTCATTACGACTTTATTCATTTTGCTAATGCTATCGACGCTCGTGCTTCCTTGGAATCTCATGTGTGTTCTCGCAGGCAATCCTGCGGTTGGTACCAGACGTCGGACACACAGAGATCCATTTCCAATATTTGCGCCATATCCCTATTACCACCAAAGGCCACACCGAAACCGAAGAATCACTACTACAAGGCGGTGGAGTACGTAATTTCTTCTTTTAGTTTCTGACATGTACGCTGACAACCCAAAGTCGTGCACAACACTATACTTGTGTGTGCTTAGGGTCGACGCTGTGTATCGAATCCACAACACCGCAGGAAACTGAATGTACATATTGCGTATTGCGCTGATCTACGCTCCTCACAACAAGTACACTGGATTGTGTTTTCTCAATTGAAGCGCAGCGAACATATGCCCACCCAAACACACGCACCATCTTCAGAATGATGCCTGTTCCACCAGAATATATACAGCGACACACGTATTGTTCTGTCAGGCATTTTGTTTCTTTATTTTTACTTAATATGTCTGTAGACTGATTTTAAATTCATTTGAAACCCCATAACTCCGGTTCTAGGAACAGGGACGGTTCAGCAAAGAGCTCACAGGGTTATTTATGCGCTCGTATAAGATGACTCGAGAACGAAAACATCCTTCACGGTTATTTTACCATGCGCTTTATATGGACGTCCACGGTTCACTAATTAACTTTCACTATCATCACTTTCACTAATTAACTGAGCGCTTTGATAGATTGCTTTTAGTTTTCAATATCCCAAACTCACTCATTTTTGCTAATTCAGCTTTTAACTAATAATTTTTTAAGCTAATGTGACTATTTAGTTCTCTAAACTAAACTGAGGAGCGAGAAGTCGACTCGACACCGGTTTAATGGCTGTCTATTCGGACAGCGATGCGGAGGATTTCTTAATTCATTCTCATAACATATTATGCCATTGTCTCTATCTTATACGACTTCTTTTGTTTGCAGCTGATGTAACCACTCAGAAACTAAAGCATTTTTTTTCATTACAGTCCATGTGAGGTTTAGAGGGTGAATGCAGTCCAGACCACAATACGATGTTGCCTGAAGAGGAATTTAAAGATTTTTCGGGAAATCACAGGAGCGCAATTCTCAAGATTACCTAAACATGAACAATAAACTTTCAAAGGTTAATGAATAAAACTGTCGAATAATTACTTTTTAAAGATGTTCATTAGCGACTACATAAAATGTTAAGCCCGGACAGAACTTAAAATAGACGATTCACAGAAACGGAGTCGCTCCTGCGCGGCAACCCAACGGCTGCAGCTCATGCTAAAATCATGTCCGGCGAATATCGGCAACTCCAAACAGTTAGATCGGGCAAGTTAATAAAAACCTAGGTGCTAGACACCTTAAATGCTTTGAGGCATAGGAGCACAGAAACACAAGAATGAAGCACTTCTCGGACGTTTATACGTGCTCTTGTGTTCCAGTGACTTTTTAGCTACCTTCCACCATGGCAGTTATGCACACAATATGAAGCAAGAACTCATTTTTTCAACAAAGCTATTCACTAAACTGTGCAACTAGACGCTGGCTTCTTACTTTGCAGAATAATCTTCAATTTGACGACATTTAGAAACATCTGTGCTTTAAACGAGGTTATACACTAACAACTTTATGAAAATCATATTTTATATGCGAGGACGTTTAGTGGGGACACTGACAACAACCGGCAAGTGCACGATAGTGTCCCCAGTAATTTAATATTACATAATTCACGTGGCACACTTCGCAATTTTAATGCTTCCCACTAAGACGTGAACCGGGTCATATAGGTGATCGAGAGCTGCGTCTTCCAGAACAAGGTTTGTAATTTTAAACACCACTGACATAGCATCTTACGAAGGGAGGAACATATAAAAGGAACGTGGTTTAATTAAAAAATTATTTGTCTTCTAGCATGGTTGCCGTAAAGTTATCAAAAACAAATACCGCTTGCTGTGCAATCGATTCGTCTTTCGTTGCGCGGTTTAAGTGATTTATGGTAAGACATTGAATTAGTTAAAATGTTGCATTGCCGCGTGACCTTTTTTTTCTGTCGCAGTGCTGTGGAACGCGAATATGAGGTTTTTTTGTCGTGCTTTTTTTAGCCTATATGCGTTTCAAGCTTCTTCTCTTCGATTACCTAGTGGATTTTCATAAGGTTAAACGCATATGCCAAAAAAACACATGAGCTTACATGAATATAAAAGCTAACAGCTGAGTTTAAGATTAGATCTTCTAACTACTTGTCTGCCAGCCATGACCACTTTCTCGACGCTCATAATTTTATTATTACTACCGGCAATAGTGCTTCCTTGGAATCTCATGTGGGTTTTTGCAGGGAATCCTGCGGTTGGTTCCAGACGTAGTACAGACAGAGATCTTCTGCCAGTATATGTACCTCCGCCCCGTTTCATGAGACCGAGGCGACCAAGAGCGACTACTAGAAGGCGGTGGCGTACGTAATTCTTTCTGTTCCCTGCTGTATCTCACTATACCTCAAGTATATTCTGGGAGCCCAGACTGGTGAATAAAACTACAAGCTGACAGGCTCTCCAGGGCAACTTCTTATAAATATCTAGGCGTGCACCTTACACAAATCTTCATCCTGCTTTTTCAAGTCACTGTTGTTTGTGCGAAAGCCTCCAAAGCATTGGATGAAAAAATTCGTTAACAGGGTGTGTGTGCTGAAGCCAACTTTCGACAAGCGGCCTTGCCTCCTTCAAGGCTGGAACTGATGAAATCAGTGCCAGCCTTGAAGAAGACAAGTCCACTTGTCGAAACGTCGGCTCGAGCACCCACCCCATGTTTACGGATTTCTTCATCGCAAGCTTCCATCTTCCCCTTCCTGTCGTCTTTTGAATTTGAAAGCATTAGGGTACTTACGCCAAATTCTTTGCCATTGTCACTCTAACGTTCGCAAACTCTCTTATCTAACTTTCGTCAGCCCAAGGCTTTTTTTTTTGACGTAATGTAAAAGGAGATATTGGAGCATAAATAAGATGCCGGCTACTCCTTAGCCCTTGAGTGTAGATCGAGCATACAAAAAAGAAATAGCATACAAACAGCAGTACATATAAAATAAGCACAGGAGCACACATATGGAAAAAAAATTGCACCACCTCCCGCTAAAGGGGACCATGAGGCGATGCGAAGCCGGAGCACTTGCACGATCGCGTTCCGTTGGCGTTCGTTGGGCATGCTACCGACCTCGCGTCGTGGAACGTGAAGAGGAACACTACGCGCGTCGTGTCTTCCCTCTAGCCTGGCCGTTAATTCTCACAGGGCGAACGGGAACGCGGTCGACAGGCGGGCGAGAGGGAAGCAGCGTAGGAGAGGGAGAGATAGGGGGATGGGACACGCATGCGCTGGCGCTCATCGCGGCGCTGCGCAGGAGAAAATTTCGGCATGTCGAGCCCGCATTTCAGAGGAGTCAACCGACACAGGGCGAGCGGGGAACGTGGTCGACAGGCGCGTGAGAGGGGTGCAGCGTAGGAGAGGATGAGGGGACGCGCATACGCTGGCGCTCATCGCGGCGCTGTGCAGGAGATAATTTCGGCATGTCGAGCCAGCATTTCAGAGGAGTCAACCGAAGCAAGTGCTGGACTGAACGCGCGCAGCGCTCTTCCACTTGAAGGAGGGGAGACTAGAGGAGGAGAGTAGCGTATGCGCCGTGAGAGCAGAAGCGAGAACGCAGGAGAAGCAGTGGAGAGAGTAAATCAGCTGTAGGAGAGAGGGAAGGAGGAGAGTTGCGCATGCGTAGTGGGAGTGCGGACTACTACGCCGCGGGACATGCCCCCGAGCGAGCGATGCCTTCGCATCTAAAACACACTCACACACACACATATCAAATAACGCCATCGTAACGTAAAAGGAATTGTTTCAAAGGCAATGAACAATATCTCTGATAATGTCACTGGTCAGCATTGCATAGAATCGGCACGTTCGGGCAACATAGCACTCAACACTTCTGGTCACTATGGGGATGAATCCGCACATGTGGGCAGCAGAACATTCGACACATAAGACTTCAGCACACACTTATGTATCATGTGAAGATACATATAACAGGTAGGACCTACATATAATAATTGTCCTAAGCTAATACATACATAATTTCTTAATAATTGCGAGCAATTACGCTGTCTTCTAAAAAGCGTTTTAACGCTTTTTTAACGTGCGTCTGTAAAGCTCTGGTTGGCCAAGGGTCCAGAAGTTTTTCATACTGAATGGTCTGCGGTCTAATGCCATTAGTTCCGATATAAAACGGCGACTCGGTGTGTCATGATGTGCGCAGTCCAGAAGAAGGTGACATATGCATCTTAAGTACGCCTCTTCTGCTTGATCCCCCTCCTCTTATTGACACATTAACATGCTTGAAGCATGCTGAACTTTTGGCTTCGTGCTCCAAACAGATGGCTGTTTCTTGTGCTTGAATCAGTTCAGAACGGAGCCGCCTGTTAAGTTTCAAGAAACTACGAGGATCACCGGAGTGGGACTCAGCTTAAACTCGATTATTCCTTCCAACCATTACCCGTTCGCCGTCAAACGCCCTTGCACAAAGTCCATTGCACCAAGAACGTCTGCAACAAGAAAATATAATTGTTTCACCTCGGACGCTCGCTTTACACTTAACGCCGATTGCATGATCACCTCACCTGCACACACATTTTTGTTAAAACAAACGCATTTACCACATCAGTGCTACCGCAAGCCATCCGCATGTGGAATGATCTTCCTAATGATATCGCTTCTGATGGTAACCCTAACATGTTTCGGCACAAGGTTGAGGTGCATTTTCTTACAACAGCGTCGTAAGATTCTTTTATCGTTTAACTTTCAAGCTTTGTTTGTTTTACGAGGTGTTGTGTTTTCTTTGCGTTAACGCTCTTTAATATACTCTTCTATGTGCTGTTGAATTTCGCTAACGTACTGCATCGTTAATTTTGTTGCGCTGTATATTTCTTGGTCATCATTATGCACTTGTCTTGTAACCCTGTTCCCCAGAAGTTCGCTTATGATTTCACTGTAATCCCCCTTACGCAATGCCTTCGGGCCTGTAAGGAATTCTTGATAAATAAATAAATAAATAAATAAATAAATAAATAAATAAGGAAATAAATAAATAAATAAATCTTTGTGTTTAGGACCCACACAACATGGCAAATTCATTGCTCCGCTGGAAGCCTAAGAAATAGGTGCTGCGTGTTGCATTGCGCTAGGCTTCTTATCAAATGAACACTCGCTCGTGCCTTTCAACTGCGTTGCATTCAAACATGCTCATCCTAGCAGAAGCGCCACACTAGAGACGCTGCTTTTAACACCCGGAAAGGTACTGCAACAAACTGAAGCCTCCTTTCCTTTCCTTTTGCTTTTCAATCCGTAAGCATTGACAGGCCGGTTGATTCTGTTGCAGCGCGACAAAGATGACGAAGAGAGAGACAGTTTTATTGTGGCATAAAAGTTGAGAGGTCGGCACGAATCAATCTTCTCTCCTGCTACTCAGTGTTAGGAAAGGGGAGGGGATGGGAAAGAGAGAAGGTGATGGTGAGGATGAGAAGGAAGATGGCGATGAAGCAAGACCTTGAATGTCCAGAAGCTCGTCGACTCCTGTCTCTTGCAAGAACTTGTTCAGTGCTTTCAAAATATCGCGCTGATGACGAGGTTGTGGTCCCAACAGAACTTTTTCTGAAAATTATTGTACCGTGGGTTTTAACAAGACGGTGGCCATCGCATTTCTTTGCGTAATATATCGTGGGCAGACGCACAAGAGGTGTTCTGTCTCAGGAGTGCCACATACCTCGCAATCCGGACTGTCCGCACGCTAAGGCACAGAATCGGCGAAACACAGCGCTAGCAACCGAATTTTTTATTCGAGAAACACGTTATTTTGTAGCTTTTTCGTCGTTTTTGGCGCGGTATAATGAAACGAATCGACACCTACTAGTGCAGTTCACTTTATTGCTAAATTTCTACGCCGACTCAACAAGCAAAGTGTCCAGTCGTCTGCCCCTCTGTTAAATGGTAATAATCACCATAAAGAAATAAGACAAGATATGAGGCGATGCGAAGCGGGAGCACTTGCACGATCGCGTTCCGTTGGCGTTCGTGGGCATGCTACAGACCTCGCGTCGTGGAACGCGAAGAGGAACGCTACGCGCGTCGTGTCTTCCCTCTAGCCTGGCCGTTAATTCTCACAGGGCTAGCGGGGAACGCGGTCGACAGGCGCGCGAGGGGCGAGCGTAGGAGAGGAGAGAGAGGGGGAGGGGACGCGCATGCGCTGGCGCTCATCCCGGCGTTGCGCAGGAGAGGGGGAAGGGGTAGCGCAGAGGGGGAGTGAAGAGGAGGTGCGTGGAGAGGGTCTGGGCATGCGCAGTAGGGGTGGTCACGCCGCACACCACCACCACCGCCGCCGGATTGAAATCCGCCATAAGATGCTACGCATCTAATAAGTTTCGCTTCGATGCTGAGGTGTGAAACCGGGCCTCCACGCTCCCTAGGCGAGTGTGCTAATTACTGCACCCTTATAGTTTCATTTACTTCCAAATAAGTGATTGACAGGGCAAAGGAGTATTGCAAAGGCTAGACAGCGTAGCTTTTGCTGACTCGCCGTAACTAAAATTGTCTAAGGTTTATCAAGCTATTCAGCGCAGGCAACTAAGCTACACAGCCATGCTTGCACTGCAGGAATATTGCTGAACCATCTGAGTGCACTCTTCAGGCAGTAGCTCAAAGAATCAGACGGACGGCCAAAACAAGACGGGACACAGCGTTGTCCTTTTGTTAGCCTGTCCTTTTGAATGCACTGTACCCAAGATGCGATACAAATGTAGAACGACAATGCTTTCTATGAACCCTTAGTTGAATTTCGTGAAAGAAGAAGAAAAGCCCCCTGCAGGACAGGATGTAAAGCCAACTTGGACGACACTACGTGACAGTATATTCAAAATTTGCGGAAATTTAATGCCAAGCACGCGTTCCGGTGGTCGCGAAAAGCGCGTGCCATGAAGGCGCTCTGAATTTCTTCAGTAATTCTCACAACCGGATATGACGCTTTACACGTATTCTTTTGTTTGCAGCTGTGAAAACACCCAGAAACTAAATCCACTTTTTCTATTACAGTCAATATGAGGTTTAGATGGTGAGTACATTCAAGACCTCCATTTGACTTCTTGGCCGAAGGGGAATTTAAAGACTTTTCTAGGCATGACACGGCCACAATTGTGAGGATGACCTACACATGGACAATAAACATTGAAAAGTTAAGTGATAGTCTCGGATAATTATTTGCTGAAACAAATATGTTCATTAGCGAATACACAAAATGTTAAGCCCGCACAAAATACAGTCCGTGTACACACAGTCGCACCTGCGCGGCAACACAAGAGCGGTGGCTTACGTTATAAGCATATCCTGCGGACATCGGCAACTTAATAAGTATTACATCAGCCATATTAGTATAAACCAACGTGGTTTGTGCTAAGTAATTCAACAACTGGAGACAAGAAAAAGCGTCAACGTAGAAAGAACGGCACAGGTTTATTGCTGGACCTAACAGGATAGGTTATGCCTGATAAGAATAAAGGTAATTCTTGGGCCAAAAGAAAGTGTTCATTCTCATTTCCTGGCAGACGAGCCGATGATGGTATTGTAATTGTTCATTTATATTTATATACTCATATGCCATTGGGCACGTTGCGGAAATTAGATTGGTGTGTGGAGTATGATTACCGTGTGGTATCTTTACTTTGCGCAATAAAATAAAAAGAACTTCGTGTGCAAATTGGAGATTACCATGTAATACGAGACGACGCAACAGAATAAAAATATTGTGTGATGTAAGTGCTGAAATACCAATTACAATTCCGCATTGAACAGTGCTGTCTTGAACAAATCCTCCCTCTTGGTAATAAGCCATTATATAGTTCTTTTCCATAATCATTACTAACAGGTAATTTTCCGCTTGACTATAATGTTGGCAAAGTTTGAAACCGGCCAGGCAAGCCTGGTTTAGAGGTGCCGCGCAATCTCTCTAAGTTATGACCTGCCTTTACTGCAAAATGGCCACGCGCATCATCGCATGTGGTATTTATAACGAAGTCGTGGCGAATAAGTTCTCTAATCATAAGTGCCATGATATTCTAATAAAGTTTCGTGTGAAACACAGTAACGTAAGTTTTCCACGTTTGAACATGCCCAATCATCTTCAAACAAACTGCAGTTTTCGAAACAACTTCAAGGCGTTCAAGCTTGTTCCTCATAGTCGCCTCATAGATAAGATATCTGGTTTTTTATACGATTCACTGGCTAAGTCATTTCGTCAAAACTTCCTTTTTTTTCGGAAACAGTTTACAGTAGTTCCAAACATTGTTTCACCTTTTTTTTTTCTGGTGGGACATCCTTCCAAACATTGTTTCACCTTTTTTTTTTTTTTTTCTGGTGGGAACATGCCCAATCATCTTCAAACAAACTGCAGTTTTCGAAACAACTTCAAGGCGTTCAAGCTTGTTCCTCATAGTCGCCTCATAGATAAGATATCTGGTTTTTTATACGATTCACTGGCTAAGTCATTTCGTCAAAACTTCCTTTTTTTTCGGAAACAGTTTACAGTAGTTCCAAACATTGTTTCACCTTTTTTTTTTTCTGGTGGGACATCCGGTGTATTGTGAGGTAGCTTATCAAGCCGTTTGCTTTTTCTGATTTACAGAAAGGACATTCCTTATAACTTTTTCCAGGTGTTTGCGAATAACTTTATGGTGTACTGAACTATCAAAGGCCCATTAATATAATGGCCCATGATTTATTGTTTTTCCTGTAGTGCCAACTCCTTCAGGCGCGCCTAATACCTATAACGTAACATTCTTTAATCCTCAAGTTGCCAGCTTTTCAATTTGACGCGCTCTATAAGACACGTTTCAGTGCCTCTTGCGCTGTCATAAAAGTCGTAGTTCTTGAATTTTATATCTAAACTTTCGCCAAAATTACTCGTAATGTCTTAGCAAAAGGCCGCAAAGGCTCTGCTAATTGCTTCCAAACTTGCGTCATTGACAAAGTCACAAATGCAAATTAGCACGTTCATCTTTTTTTCGTCCACAGACTATATTTTCATAACGGAATGCGATCGTCATTACCACTTGAAAAGTCATCGTTTAATTTCAGCGGCATTCTTGCTCATCTGAGTTTGAGCGCATATTTTAAGGCGAAAACCTTAAATGCCTCAACAAACTGGAGAACTGACCGTCGGCATCGACCGTGTCTCTCGGCGTCGTAGTCAACACGACTGAGACAAAAAAAGCACCGTCATGTGATGACGTCACCATGACGTCACAGATGCACAAAATTTGTACGTCACCATGACGTCACACGATGACGCAATCGCATGGCGTTGTCGCTTGGTCAAACGTGGGTCGATAACGCAAGCAATGCAAAAGCAGGTGAGGTGCGGAAAGCTTGCAGAAAGGGAAAAAATGAGCAGGACTTTCGCCTTCATGTCGTGTTAGTTAAAGGTATAAGGAACTGTGTGGCTCTTAAGTTATTAAGTCTACAATATAATATGTCGTGTACGAACATCATTCTGAGTCTTTCGTTTATGCCCCCTGCAGCACAAGGACCTATCCCAGTAATCTCCAATTTACCTTATCTAGCGCGACATTATTCTATTTGACAGACTCGGAACTTTTCAATTTAGTCCCCATATCTGCCACACTGAACGTTTTCTTCTTTTTTCGATATACGGAGTAACTATTCACACATCTGGCGACCCGTATTATGAGAGATAGAGCTGTGTTGAGGTAACTAATAAGCCCGACACCCACACGCGTCCACGGAATGGCAACTCCATCAGCTCGAAGCGATCTGCAAGCTTTGGAAACCTTAGAGCCAGCCTTTGCAAACCTTCATTAACACCCTGGATTGTACTCGACCTATTATAACACAGTGGCAGTCCAACCGTACTCTGTAACCAATTGCAGCTTGTGAGGTTCTTCGTAGGTACGGTGAACTCTGCTCTGTGTACACGCGCATTAGTTGTGCTCTCTTTCATTCTTCTATGCTACTTTTGTTTATTCTCCATCCCCCCGTATAGGGTAGCAAACCGGGTGCATCCTAAATAAACTCGCTGCCTTTTATTCTCATTTCTATCCCTCTCCCTTTGACAGGCAAACTGCCACTCTCCCTAAAAAAAGAATCGTATACAATCACTACATTCTACCAATAAATTTTAACGCGTTGAACATATCCCCGTTCATGCATAAGCGCCAGCTTATTAAAACACGCCTTCCACCAGGGGAAAAAAGTAGCGCGATGAACCTTCTGTTTTTCTTGTTTTTTTATTACGATAGCAATTATGTCACCCTTTCGGTGGGTTTTGACCGTTGCCGTCATGTTCAGAATAATGTCCAAATCGATAATATCACCCCACGCATCATATGTTCGACGCACGAGCAAACGCACGCAAGCGCTGGGGCAAACGCGGCTGAAGCAGAGATGAAACGAGCCAGCCATCTCCGTCGCACGAGGGTTGCATGCGATAACATTACCCGCGTCAGTGTCACCTGCTTCAGTGTCACACACTGCTTCAGTGTCACCCACACGATATACGCGTTATGTGACACATGTATATTTATTGTTTGCTCAACGTCGGGTTGCCTCTGAATTGCCACAAAGACGGCTCGGTGGTCAGTGTAGTAACACGCTGCCGTCTCTATGGCCCAAACGCCCGGCGCAGCGTCAGACTTGCTACTGCGCAACAGAAGCGCACAGCTGGGCACGTGTCGGCGCCAGTGCGTTTGCCGTGGCTACGACGTCACTCCTCTGGAATGTGCAGACCCGGAAGGCGCACGCAGCGGCTCTGGCGCACGCGCTCCGCCGCACTACCTAAGGGAGGAGCCGAGTTTACGCCGTTTTATTAACTGTCGACTTCGATAGAGACGCGATGATGTTTTAATTCATTCTGCAACCTCACAAGTCGTTTTCTATTTCTTGCTAATGCAATTTGTTTCTTTGCTGTTGATGTAGCGTGCCATAAACTAAAGCCGCATTTTGCGTTACAGCTCGAGTGAGCCTAGAGAGTGAATTCACTCAAGACCTCCATCTGATTGCTTCGATGAAGAGGAGTTTCAGAATTTTGCTGAATATGAATGACAGAAATTTTCAAGAATACCTAGTTATGGAGACGAAAATTGCTAAAGTTATCAATAATTTATACTGTGGAAGATTATCAATGAAAAGCACCTGAAAATTACCCATGTTTCTTTTCTGGATGTCCTTATTGTGTTTACTTAGGGTTGCTCTAGTTGACTGATCTTGGTACAAAACACGAACGACTGTTACACATGTGTTAGGGATGAGCATATAAACGTGTCATGCGCAGAGCAAATATATTACCATTTTCCGAAAACACGAATTACTATATGGTCTAATAATGACTAGTTTATTGATGAGGAAAAACAATGCTCCCTCTTGCCTTCAGCAGCGCTGACAGAACTACCAATTCTGGAACGCGGAGTCTAGACAATACTGGCTTGACCCCTTCCTCCACACCCCCCCCCCCCCGACAAGAAATAGGTAAAATAGACTCAGGTAAATAAGGCACTAATCTTTTTATTGAGGTTGATAGCAAGAATATCAGAAAGGTGTACGTAACTTAATGTGAGAACTTCGCCTTTATTCGAAGTGGTGTATACATATTACATTATTAGGTATTGAGCTAACGAAGTCATCTTATTGAAGCATGATTTATTTGTCAGTTCTATAGAATGTGAGCCTATTTTTTGCAGATTTTTGTTTTGGTTGAATTCTCAGTGACTTTCAATAATTAGGCACCACTTCTTTTAAAGTGAAATGCTTGTTCCTTGCTAAAAAAGAACGAAAGAATAATCAAGAGTTGACATTTCTCTATTGTTGAACACATATATCAGATCTTGCTCTCTCGAAATATGTTTCGACTTTCTAGCTAATCTACCATGAGTCATGACAACCATTACAACTTTCTTCGTCTTATTTAATCTGATGACACTTTTACTGCCTTGGGATCCCGTGTTTGTCCTTGTAGGCAATGCTGCTGTTAGTTTCAGGCGGAGGACATACACACGTGATCTACCAATCCAACCACCTCTGCGCATTGTCTACGATACGCCATGGAGAACGACACCTTAGGGAAACGCAGGTGTACGCAATTTTTCCGGTTAGTGCTTCACGTGTATTCTGGGAGTGAACAATTTAGCCTAATCGTAAACTGGGGCGCGAACTGAAGCGAGGGGACGGCGGAATAATGGAAAAGCTGTTGGCGTGTTTAGTGCAAGAGCAAGAATAATTTGGGTGAGAAATGCTACACTGCTGTGTAAGTAGGTTAGCAGGTGTAAAGTGAACTTTGGTGCACTTGGTGCAAGCTACACTCGAACGAGCGAAGGAAGGGTCAGGGACATGGGATTGCAGCAAATTGTCGCAAATGGCGCAGTTGGATCACCGCTGCATGGTTCTAGAGAGCCCTAAAGCTATCGCTATGTGATTGCGTAAAACATATACAGAATAAATTTCTGACATTGACATTTTGAATGATCTGTATGTGTAGAACGTAGGACAAGCGATCATGGTGTCAAAAGTTTTGAATATATGTTTGGAACTAATGCCGCACACAGCCTCTTGAGCTCAGAAGCAGGGAAGCAACTGCTTGAAATAAATGCCCCTCCCGTGGAACAAGCTCTTTTAGGAGGCCATGCTTTGGATCCCCTGAGTACGTGCACCAAGTGCTTATACTCAGGCGATCGAAAATGCGTGATGTGCATTTCAACCTTGACCAACACCATTCATAATCACCAGGTCAGCAAAGGCATGTTTTAAATTACTCTTTCTTTTTCCTTATTTGTTATGCCTTTCTCTCCTGCTCCTTTCCCTCCTCCTCAAATTTCTCCTCCTCATCATTATTTTCCTTTCCCACAACCTTGGTATACCATGCTATGCAAGGCTATGTTATGTTCTGCTAGCATGACTGGTTGCCGAGTGGTTACCGTGGCCGCCTTGGGATCGTGGGTAGGTGGGTTCAAATCCCGCCTGGTCAAGAAATCGCACGCCCACGCCGCACGAATCGGCGCACATGTTATGAGAGCGAAGCAGAAGAGGACAAAAAGACGAACATTTCGTGCGCCGTTTCATGGTGATGATATTTTTCTTTTGGCGAATTGCAACCAACGGCTGGCACAAATAGCTCTACTGTTTCAAAAATGTGCTGTTTGTTGATTTTTTGTACTTATTCAAAAGGATACTTATTATTCAAAATAGAAACTCTATTCATACTATCGCTTATGTTCTATTTGCCTAAAAACAGGGCGCTACACTCAACTGGTGTGGCTAGCTTCAGCTCTGGCTCCTTTTTAACCTGGGCAATGGCAAGCCTGATTGGAAATACAACGAGATGAAGTACTTAATAAGCATTCAAACTTTTCCTGCTGATGTAAGCTATGTCATAAGTGATGATATTTTGTTCCATTATTTGAGGTGTCCCAAAGTCACCACAGCTAGTCGGCTGCAGCTACAAAATTTAGTCCAACAAGGGCCCGGGGATGGGGAGGAAGAGGAGTTCGAGCAAGATGTCACGTAACGTTGTCATTTTAAAGAATAGTTGTCCCACATCTCACATATAGGTCATATCTGAAGATGACTTCGAGAAAGATATCGGTACTGATATCCAGAATGATCAAAATCCTGAAATGGTGCTTTCGTTCTACGGTGATGTTTCAACACAGTGAAAGCATAGGGTGCCTAAAAAATGCTTGAGGCCACTCCCGTTTTTGAAGCTTACCCGAAAAAAGCGTTATTATTCGCAACAGGCGAAAAATTATTGCCACTACGATATAGCGAAGTCCCAAAAGGTTATTCCTTGTGAAGCCGCGGGACGCATGCGGCCCGCAGGCCGCGTGTTTGAGGCAACTGATTCATTTATTTAACAAATTCTCACTGGCACCAGCAGCAATAATTTGTGAGAGGGTTATACAGTATATAGATTCATAAGTTCAAGCATTACAAATACGGTTCAGAGATAGCGTTAACATGAGCAGAATTCTCTGGAAATGCATAAAAAGGCTACGGCATTGTGTAATAGTTATCGAGATACGAAGGCTGCCTACAACTAATGAAACCGAGGCAGGCACACGCATGTCTCTGAAAAATTACAAATATACATCTTTCTCTCTTAACGTCATCACCGTTCTGTGATATAACGCAATTTTCGCAGTCATTTGCGCAATGAATGCCGGAAATTATATGGACCCCGCCTAATTGGAACATTCATTACCTTTGCTGCGCACTGAGTGCAGGATGATGAAAGAGCCATACGTCATGGTATGTAACTACGTCTATACTATCAGTGTTGTTAAAACTGGTAATTATCACGTAATTAGTTCGCGTTTTGATCGGCGCATAATTTTTTTTGTGTGTGTGTAACGCTGGAGAACATAAGGATTTTTAATTCATTATTTTCCAGCGGTGCATTTCATTAAAACTTATCAGCGCTTCACGGTTCTTTTCTTAAGGTTAGACGCTTGTCCTTCGCAGAAAATACGAAAGAATTATATCGAGAGATGTCAGTCCCCTAGCGCCGCACGAGGATATATATTCCTGCGTTGGAAATAACACTTTTGTTTTCGAACTATTCCGCCCGTGAACCATGGCAACTATTACAACTTTCGCCGTCTTTTTCACTTTGGCGACACTGATGCTTCCTTGGAATCATATTTGTGTTCTTGCGGGGAATCCTGCGCGGAGCCCTAAGGTTAGGGTAGTTAGAGAAGTGAGACCACACGTTGTACCTCGTCCCTTTTACTACACTACGCCTCCGGGAATGCCGCATACGAGAAGAAAACGCCGCCGTAAGTATTTTTTCACTTTTCTACCTCACCTCTATTATGAAAATGCGAAGACATGCCGAATACTGCACTCGCGTCTATTTAGAATTCGCAGAGGGCGAGTAATTCAGTACTTACCAGGAGAACTTTGAATTTACGTGCTGCGTATGTAACCTATGTACACTTTTTACTACATCACCCTCCATCGGTGGACGAAGAAAACACAGTGCCTACCAAAGTAAAAATTTATTTCCCCAAACTCTTTACTTCAATTCCTCCAATGATATCTTTCATTGGGCGTCACTATTCTCACTATCATCACAGTGACCGCCCTGTCTGAGTTTACTGCCTCAAAAATCGAATATCGCATAAATTGTTTAAAATCCGTGAAGTACGATCGGAGTTACATAAATAATTCGTGCGTTTTAAGCGCTTTCTTTCCCCTTCCGTCTCAGCGAGCGCGCTGGTAGCTATGCAGGAGAAATGGTAGGGGGGCAAGCAGCTACATCCGTAGATCAGCGCACGTAATAAACTTGAGCTAATTTTTTTTTGTCCTTCCAACGCGCGGTTCTCTTTCGGGTGATCACGTGCACATTTGTGCAATTACATATTGTGTGTAATTCTAACACGAGAGAGCGCGGTGCGTGCACGTCGCGACATCCTGCGGTAGCCGCGGTAGCTATGTAGCTCACGATGCTCAGACCAGTCAATGTCCATAAGCCAAATTGACGTCACAAGCCAAATTTAGCTTATGGTATCATTTCTCGATAGGAGAGCCAGTGAGTTCTAGCTCACTTTGAAACTTAATAGCAAATTTAATGCCACGAGCTGGGCTCCGACAGCAAATGCGCCATGTGGCTAAACAGGCATGCTCGCCCGTGATGTTTTACGCCGTATCCCGTACCTTCGGAGCTCATCAGCGGATGTCTGAAAGCTTCCTACGTGTGATGCTCTCATCGCAATAGGGGGCTGCGTCGCTCGAGCAGCACGTGCGAACTTTGATCACATAGCGAATGTCTCAAAGCTTCCTACGTGTGATGCTCTCATCGCAATAGGGGGCTGCGTCGCTCAAGCAGCACCTGCGAACTTTGATCACATAGGGCGCGATCGCGAGCGCTGACGCACGCGCTATCTCGACAGACATTAGTAGACCGTTCATATACGCGCTGTACTCTCATCGTTTACTTTTCGTTGAGATGTCACGCAGCACAAAAACAGCCTCGCTCCATAAAGCGGCTGTACTACCTTACACCAACGCATTGTAGAGTTACAGGAGATCGGATCGGAAGAGTTGACCGTCAGGGTTACTTCATATAATATTTCAATTTGTTGGTTCGCATTCACTGCTTAGCCATTGCAGCAAAACTGGTTTATTATAGCATGAAACTACTGTTAGCCGACAGCAGTCGATTCTGGTGGCGTTGTCGTCCACCGCTGCCGGCGTCTAGCGCAGCTATGGTTGTAGAATTAAAGAACACACAGTTCGAGCCGGAATCGAAGGCAGACATTCTACGTGGCAGTCAAGTACTCTTTCACAAAGCCATGGCAGTACTTAAAGCTCTTTCGTAAAAATATCCCATGCAGAATTCTTGTCAGGAGAGGAGGCACGTTAACGATGTAATACTGCGTGGCAGAAGCGTACAATTACACCAGGCGTTGCGCCATGCTAATTGCGTAACCATTTAGTGGTTTCAAGCTTGCCACCTATTACACAGGGCCAATCGTAACTCACCACCATCCCCCGCATCAAAAAATGCGCAGCCATACGTAGGTGCATGCATTGCCTTAGAGACGCGTAGTGGGTACTGCGCAACAAAGCTATGTTACGACGCATTATGACGTAGTGACTTGCATCGCCATTAAAAGAGAGTGTACGATGCGCTATAAGATGGCCGGTCACCCAGCTAACGCTATGACTGGGCTGCGTGTCCCGCACGTGCCTGGCGTTTTTTTTTAAAAAATAATTGTTAAGTAATTACTGAAGCTTGACATGGCAAAATCACATTATGATGTGAGAGACGCCGTACCGGAGCGCCTCGGAAAATTTGACCATGTGGGGTTCTTTAATATGCGCCTAAATATAACCGCATTGGTCCGCTATCATTTTGTCGCCATAGAAATGCGGCCGCCGCGACCGGTGTACACGTATTTTTCGTGATGCCGAATAAAAATATTAATTTAAAAGTTTGACTGGTACAAAAGTAACAAAGAAATGCAGATCATAAATGAAAGCACAAAACTATGGTCCCCAAGAAAAAATGAAATTACCAATATATTTCATTACAACTGATTCTTCAAGGCACGATAAAAGAAATTTACACCATTTCCCGCTAAAGGGGACCATGAGGCGATGCGAAGCCGGAGCACTTGCACGATCGCGTTCCGTTGGCGTTCGTTGGGCATGCTAGCGACCTCGCGTCGCGGAACGCGAAGAGGAACGCTACGCGCGTCTTGTGTTCCCTCTAGCCTGGCCGTTAATTCTCACAGGGCGAGTGGGGAACGTGGTCGACAGGCGCGTGAAAGGAGGGCAGCGTATGAGAGGAGAGAGAGGGGGAGGGGACGCGCATGCGCTGGCGCTCATCGCGGCGTTGCGCAGGAGAGAATTTCGGCATGTTTAGCCCGCGTTTCAGAGGAAGGATGGAGAGGGGAAGAGGGAGGGGAGAAGGGATAGTGGAGAGGGGGAAATCGGAGAGAGAAAGTGGAGAGAGGGACGGGGAGAGGGGGAGTGGAGAGGGAAGTTGAGAGGGGCGAGGGTGAGTGGAGAGGGGGAAATGGAGAGGGGAAATGGAAAGGGGGAGTGGAGACGGGAAGTGGAGAGGAGGTGAGTAGAGAGGGTATGCGCATGCGCAGTAAGGGTGGTCACGCCGCACACCACCACCACCACGACCACCGGTTTGAACTCCGCTACAAGATGCTTCGCATCTAAAAACAGATTTGGCGCAATATCTCCCCAACGCCCCTGATCTTTTCATCTTCGCCTTCCTGATTACGCTTGTTCTTTTCAGTTTCAAGCCCTGGAAAAATCATTCCCCCTAAGCGACGTTATTCCGTATAGGACAAGAAGAGTTATTGCCAAGACAGCAAAGACAACCAGAGTATATTCAAATAAAGTGCATTCTTTGGTCCATCTGGTATTAGTTGTTTTCTGTTATGTGAGAATTTGATGCACCCGCCCTCTTACGGGCAAGAGGGTCAGCAGTTCATGGAAGTGGAAAATGCAAGATATTCGCTACCTCTACCGTAAGTGCTCATTGGAACATCCCAGATGATGACAGCATAGGTATTCTACACATTCCTTCATTCATGTGCACACATGGGCTACCTAATCAGGGTGGCAGTTTTGGGAGGGTAAGATGCCTGTTGAAATGAATTGGCAGTCCCTTCATGAAATGCCTCTGGAAAAGCCAGTGGATTTCTTCAAGCAAGAGAATGACTGCCTGCAATGAGGATCACTTGTTTGGTTTTCTAGGCACAACAGTGATGAAGGAACTCTGTGCGGCATTTAAATATTCTAGGCGGTCAAAACGCCCAGACCTTCCATGATGTGACCGATTCCAGCCCGTTATAACGGGAATTCGTTATATCCAGCACAGCCAATGGACTACCAGCAAAATGATTGACCGGGACGTCTGCGTTGCAGCAGCAAACAGAGCCGTGGACTGAGGGCTCCAGTTTTCGTGAATAACCAATCGAAAATAACAAAAAGTTGTCTTCCAAGATGAAATAAGTTTTCAACCAAGATGAACGCATACCATCTTGCTCAAGCTTCCATTCTTATAAAGTTTTCAACTACTGCTACTCCTACGTCGAGGATGCCCAGGTAGGTCGAACTGTAGGCAGAGACCACATGCATCTTAGTCAAATTGAAAACTTAATCGCGGACTATTGGTGCTGTCTTGGAGGGAAATAACTTTATGCAGACTTAATGTTCTTTTTAAGAGTATTTATTGGCGCTTGCTCCTCGCATTCAGTAAACTTGGGTAGACTTTAGATTGAAAGAATATGTCTGTATTGGGTATGTGCCATGTTCATGGCCCATAATCATAAGAAAAAAGTATGCTATTTCAATGAACCCATTCAGTTAATATAAGCGCGCAGCGGATAGCAGAAGCCATGAAGAACGAAGCACATGTTTGAGACTTGCTTCGCCAGTCACATGCGATCTCAGGTGTTCAGAAGAAAATATTCTGCTCTGTCTATTAACTTAATTTCCATTAATTATCCTGACACTTAATTGCTAATTGGCCCTTATCTTCACTAACTTATGCTCATATATTATGTGTATGTCATATGTATCTAATACAACGCTTAACTTGAACAACTACCTTTTTGTTAGAGTTTAATTTTTATTCTCGCTTCATAATGTTGCAGCTAATGCCTAGCATCTGGTTGGCTGGGGGCTGATTTCAATGTGTTCCTTGAGAAACAATGTCGCTAGGTTCTACTGCCATATTATTGATAAATTGAACGTAAAGGATGTGCTTAACGTGCGAGGTACATCCATGTTATTCTGAACTGAACCAAAAAAAATTCAGTTTCCCCTAATTTTCCATAAGAGTTCCACAATTAAAGCGTAACATAATATGACAGTCGAGATAGTAGCGTTTAGTAACCCGATAAGTACCCAAGTAGTAGCATTTACTAACACGAACACCATAAGTAGTAAAAACAACATTTACTACCTGTAACAAGCAGCAACATTTAGCAACCCACCGCGATGTCCTGAGTAGTAATTAGTTTTACTATCTCTCACATATTTTTTACAGTAGTTACCCATTAGCGACAATTAATACAGTTCATATCATCAGGTAGTAAACGCTGCAGTTAAGTAAATGTCATGGCTACGTTTGGCCTCATCTAGCTCGAGTACTGGCTCCTTTTCAAATGATCCCAGCGGAAATCCCGACTTGAAATGCAAAGAGTTAGAACAGTTAAGCATTTACAGCTTTATTTGCTGATTTAAGAAACGTAAAATTGAGTAACGTTATTACTTCTTCAAAATGTCCCAGATGCTCTAGCAGGGGTATTGTGTGATGCAATAATAAAATATAGAGATTCATTAGTGCGAGCATCACAACGAAGGTCAAGAGATGGCGTGAATAAAGCAGTATTAGAGGGCATATACGAAAAAAATACGATGACAGTGCATAATCGTTCACGGGCAACAACTAATAAAACAGAATGAGGGAAATTCTAGAGGCATAAAACACCGCAAGAAGAACGAAGAAGCACAGGGAAAGAGCGTCACTCGCAACTGATTTATTCTCAGAAGAAACGCAGAAAATATATATGCCGCACCACACATGCGCACACCGCACTACATCACCTAGTGACTACACATCAAAAAACGCGAGGTCAATAGAAAGGCATATCTAATGAAGCAACGATGAGCAAAATTGGAACTCAGACATGCGCAAAACCACTGATGTGCCACTTACAGACAAGTCTCCTTTCTTCTTTATCCAAACGGCTGCCATTAATTCCCGGGCCAGAGCATCTGAGCTTTTGGCAAGAACAGAAATGCTTGAAAACCTCGCCTAACAAGAACAGGAATGGCAATGTGCAGGCAAACATGCTGCCGAATTTTTTCGAAGCGACATCTCATGTTCCCCAACTCTGAAGTTCAAACACCAACCAGTTTGATCGATGTAAACCCGACCACAACTGAGTGGGATTTCGTACACCACGCCGACCGAGTAATCCACATAGTTCCAAGCGTGTTTCTTCCCACAAGTGGGGGCCCTCGGTGGCTTAGAAATACGTGGACATAGGCCAGCCAACTTACGTGGCGCCGAACAAAGTACAGGCATATTCTACCTGTTTGCCACCTCCTTAAGGTTTTGCGCTACCTCAGGAACACAAGTTACCACCATAGGTCTTTTGACCATGGGCTGCCTGCTTTTCCTTGTGCCCTTCAACTTTTGAAGGAGGGTTCCCGCAACGGATACAACGACAGAGTTAAAATAGCCAGCTGAATGTAGCCGCCTAACCTGATTCATGTAACTACCCTGCATACTGTGATGACAGGATTTCACCAGCGCTCCCTCGAGACACATGGTCGCAATGGCCATTTTAAGAAGCTTTTAGAATGGGCCTCATGAAAAGGTAACAGCTCTTTGTGCAAACGTGGGCGATAGGCGCAGCACACGTGTCGCTCCGACAAAGTGATGCTCAAATCTAAAAATTGCAATCTATTGTCAATGGGAAGCTCATGCGTGAACGAAAGGCCGTTAGCATGTTATCTGAAAAGTGTTAGAATTTAATCCACTGAGAACTTCAACTAGCACTTTTCAAACAACATGCTAGCGGCCTTTCGTTCACTCATGAGCTTCCCATTGACAACAGATTGCAGATTTAGACTTGAGCATCACTTTCTCGGAGCGACACGTGTGCTGAGCCTATCGCCCACGTTCGCTCAAAGAGCTGTTACCTTTGATGCGGCCCATTTTAAACTTGTGGTTTTGCGCATGTCTGAGTTCCAATTGTGCTCCTTGTTGCTTGATTAGATATGCCTTTCTATTGACCTTGTGTTTTTTTATGTTTAGTGACTAGCTGATGCAGTGCCGTGTGCGCATGTGTGGTGCGGCGTATATATTTTCTGCGTTTCTTCTGAGAATAAATGAGTTGCGACTGACGCTCTTTCCCTGCGCTTCTTCGTTCTTCTTGCGGTGTTTTACGCGTCTGGAATTTCCCTCACTATGATAAACCAACTAGCCCAGCAACAATTACTTCTAATAAAACAGACGCAGACACGCGCACCTTTAACAGAATGGAAATATATGCCAATATACTTCCTAACCTACTGACACTTCTGCAATCTATTAGCACTATTGGCGATAATTCTCATACGAACCGCTAGAAACAAGATGGAATGTTAATTAAAACATTAATTCTCTGACATTTTGGGGAAGATAATGAAAGAGGCATGCGTCATGTCTTGCAGAGACTTCGTCTATATTAAGAGCGTTGCCGAAGCGGCCAATTCGTAGGTAATTAGTTCAAATATTGCACAGTCGCACGATTTTTCCTTTGCCAGGTTCTGAAACATCAGAATGTTTTTCTTGTACATGTTTCCTGTGGTATAATTTCCTGTAAATAAGGAATGCTTTAGACATCTTCTCCTAAGGTTGAACACTTGTTCATTGCAAAACAAAAATCGAACGAAATATCAAGCGATAACGCTTGCCTATTCCCATAGAAGAATATAAAATATCGCTCTAGAAATCTAGCTTCCATCTTCTAACCTTTCTGTTTGTGAAGCATGGCAACAATTAGAACTTTCGCCATCTTATTAAGCTTGACGACGCTCATCCTTCCTTGGAATCCAATTTGTGTTCTTGGCGGGAATCCGGCGCATGGTCCCAAGATTAGGGTGTTTAGAGATCCGAGACCAAACTATGTACCTCGCCCCCTGTACTACCCTGTGCCACGGAGAACAACCCCAGAAGAAAACGCCCATGTACGTACTTTTTTTCACTTTCCTACTTCCCATCTATTATGAGAAGCGACACTTTTGCATAATAAGTGCACTGGTGTGTGCTTAATGACCGCACAATGTGGAAAGTCGAGTACGGGGCAGGAAAATTTGAGTATACATCCAGCGTATTTCACTAGTGTAGGCTTCTTACTAAATGACTGCCGATATGTATCTTTCATATTTATTTCAGCACAATTATGCCCATACAGGCATTACAACCTCAACAAAGTGTAACCTCAAGAAAGTTTTGCTTTCGTCGGTATACAGCAAGACGGTGTAGCTTGCGTAATTTTTTCTGTGTAAGTTTTTAGACTGATTAGTTCCCATTCCGGGGCAGATGTCTGAGTCCGGGACTATCATATTTGTTGATGCAAACTGTAGCACCGTTGCTGGAAATTTCTTGTTTCTCTTGGTATTAGTGTTTCTCCTGGAGCACTAAAGACATTCCGCGCGTTAAAAACGCATGTCAAGATTTATTATTTTGGGGAGTCACGGATATTTATTACTGTTAAGAAGACATACATAGACCCTTCACCCGCTCTCTAGGCTAGCTGTTCTATTCAGATCTTGTCTTTCTGGTCTTCCCGCTCCCCTAAGCGCGCCTTTGCGCTGTTGGCGTTCTGTGTTCCGTATACTCGATCACGCTTGGAGGTTGCATGGCAAGCTGCAATATTGTCTCTGAAGGACGAAATTAACTGTCGCACGTCTGTCGGTCTCGGCCATGCAGTGACTTGGTTCTATGAGGTCCAAACATGCCTCTGGCGACTGGCATTGGCTGTGTCGCGGAGGTAGCGACGGAGTTATTTTTATGTGATGGTGGTCATACTTCGCGATATTTATTATTTATACAACGGTGGCCAGTATCCGATTACTATTACACAGTATATATGCAAACATTTTCTGTCAAGCACAGTACAAATATTCATTTGAATACCTCACTGTCAAAAAATGAACTGAGAAATACACATTGTTCAGAAAACCTAAAACACGCTCACAATCACCTCGGCGGTAGTGGTCTTTCCCTTTCTGCTTTACTGATTTAACTTTTCTTTCTTTGCAGTCCCAGGAGGTGGTCCTGGCCATTTCTTTAGGAGAACTTACATCTGATGGTGGAGGACGGTTATTACCAAGACCGCCAACAGTCTCTCGAGATAAATATGTTCCTTGCTTCATCTTGCATTGAGTTCTTTATTTTATGTGGGAATTTGCTGTGCAGTCATCTTACGGACAAGATGGCCAGCAGTGCAGGGATGTAAGAAATGCAGCAGATTCGCCAACTGTGCCTTGAGTACTCACTGGAACATTACTAGCAATCACAGTACGGACATTTCGCATGTCTCTGTACGCATAGATCAATTATTTATGGTGCCATCTCGCACAGAGTCTTTTTAAATGAAATTTACAAGATCACCTATTGATGCGCCGCTGTAAGCCTCCTTCGTCACTTTCTTCTCAGAGGAGGACGGCTTGCTGTGCGGATTCTTTGCGTAGTTAACGAAGAGCAGAAGAAATACGGGGTACTCTGCAGAAGCTGAAAATTCAAGGTGGTCCAGACAGCCATGTTCCGAAACAATTACCCAACCCCTTGAAGTGCGAAACCACTATTTCCAACAAAGACTTCGGCTACTAGCGTAGTCTGATTCACTTGGTCATCGGTTTAGAGCAGCAAATGGGGCCCTTGACTGAGGGTTCCCCGTTTAGGAATAACCAACCGAAAATAAAGATTTCAATCACTATACAAGTGCGTGGAGAATGCCGAGGTAAGCCGGACTTTCACCAGTAGCCAAGACATTATTATTCAGAATAAAAAAAAACATTTACAGTTTCATCGCAATGGCCAAGCAATGAATGCGATAGCAACAAATTGGAATGGAATTTTGTGGGCTCCAGTGAACCTTTTCGTAAACTGCAGCACCGCGCTAGCCCCTGGCAGGTGCGCAAGGCCCTGTGGCGATGACCAGCACGCAGGAAGTAAGAACCATTGATAAACGCATGACGGTGTCTGGAGACGGCGTGTGAAGTGACATGCATGAAGACAACCCTCAACGTGCGGCTGAAGCAGGCGACGCTGTTCTGCGCTCTTTTTTCTCGTGATGCACTGCGCCGACATGGTCGCCTGCGAATCTTTGAGGAAAGGTACATTATGCGCTTATTCGGAGACAGTTGAGATTTGGGCAATATTGTTCAACTATTCGAAATAATTTACTGGCTACACGATTGGTCAGTGAAGCTGTTCAAAACCATGGTAAACAGCATCTTAGAATAAGTCCAACGCATTGGCAGTGTATCTCGCAGTCCCTCTTGCAATAGTGTTAATAACTCTCGTTTGTTGACAGTTAGGACGGCCCGTTCACTAGGAACATGCGCTCGATAAATAAAGTTGAGAGACGAAAAGCAAGGGCCACCATCGTCTATATCAAGGACCCAACAGTAGCAGAACAAGTATCAGTGGCCTTTGCTCTCCGTGCAATCGGTGAACACATATTTACAGCAATTGTAGAAGAACCATACCCAATTGTACTAAGGGATATGTAACACACATAGCAACCAGGTTACTAGACAAGGTCAAGAGTGAGAGGAGCAAAATCCGCTGGTTTCCTGCACATATAGCGCGCAGGACGGAACTCAGAGAAACCTCAATGAAATGGCGAACGAAGCAGCACGAGGACTTTCTAGCCGTGCTCTTCCAGACCGAGAAACACTTCACCCTGGGAACAGAGGAATCGATTATCAATCTATCACGAAATTATTCCGCATTATTTATTATCTAAGCAGAAGGGACTACCCAACGCCACAAAGCAAGCTTGCAGAGTGCAAGCAGTCACATCACGGTTGCAACAGACAAGGACATACCCAAGTCCACATTTCATTAACAGGATACATCAAGAAGGCAAAATTTAAACCATATGTAACAATTGTAACGACATCATTACTCTGGACCACATGCGTTGGCAGTGCACTGCGGTCTTCAGAAACTGACAGGAAACAAGAATGGTCACTGCAATTGCTGCACAGTGAATCACTTCCCGACCAACTACGGGCTGTCCAAAGGCCCACGATGTGGCTGAAGGGATCGGCCCGTAAGTCCAAATGTGGGAGCGTCAAACCAGGGTTGACCTTCAGGACTGAATAACCTTCTTCATACCATACCATACAATTCCATACCATTAGCGGTGTTAGCGCTACGCGCTCAACTTCTTCCCTGAGAATTACTTAGTATCACCTTGCCTTATTGATGCGTTCGGCTTGTTAGGCAAGAAATGCTGAGTATTTCCTGGCTTTGTAATGTAAACTAGTATTGAACTCACGCTACACATTTCACCATGCAAGAACACTGCTACTTTTGTTCCTTCTTTTGTGCGTTTTACTTCTTCCTCGAGTTCGTCTCATACTTTGTTTTGACGGATGACAAAGACGGCCAAACCACTAACATCGTTGATCGACGAGCTGCGGTCTATCTATGAAAAGTAATTGAAAATCGTATGTGTGTACACTGAGTTTTAATTTATTGGTTTTTCCCAGTTGGAAAAGGCAACACAACTTTGCATGAGGTTTAAAAGGATATGGGTTTGAGCGTGTTGGTAAGGCTTCATGGGTTTGAAACAGCGCGTAAACTACGAGGCGCCTGGTCCTGTCTGTTTCTTCCTGTGTCCTCGTAGTTTACGCGCTGTTTCGAACCCATGAATTCTCATGAGGATAATAGAAATTTCTCTTGTTAGAAGATTTCTCTGAAGCAACTTCGGATTCCAAATGTGCAACAGACATTTTGTGTAGTTACAACAGAAGTGAAGACTTTAGTTTGTGTGTGTTGTTAGAAGAGTCAGCTGAAGTACTACGACAAACATTTATAGTGTCGATGAAAAATGTGTATGTCCCTTAAATAACATGAAACGCCTCCTGCAGAACTACAGAAACCTGTTCCCATAACAGGCATAATAGAGCCTCGCGACAGGCGACAGGGTAGTAGCAGCATGTCATCTACCACAATACGGCAAGACGTAAGAATATTCTGTCATCGTATTCTGTCGTATTTTTCAACCGGTTCAGCGTGTCTACTTCCAGTCTCGTTTTACTACAGAACATCAAGCACTGTTAGAGGTGCTTTAGAGATAAGCCACGTGAATGCACGTGCGAAATTATTACATAATAAAACGGACTGGGGGGCTAGTGGGCACTGCATATCAAATGTCTAAGCGCAGGGAAACACGAGGTCACAGTGCTACTAACACCTCTCAGTTTTGCAGCGTTAGCTACACTTGCCTAGCCGGAGCCGATTTCGTGTGGATCCTGATGAGCCGTGCAGCGCATGCGCGAGGATCAGTGATGTCACACAGCTGGCTCACCGCTCTCCGCGCTCTCCGCCACCGCGCTTTCTCCACCACCGGCGCTCGCGACTCGCCGCTGCTGGTCTGCGCGTTCGGGCGGAGTGGCGTCGTAGCCGCGGCAGACATACTGGCGCCAACGCGCGCACAGCTATTCGCCTTCGCTGTGCAGTCGCCGTCTGACACTGCGCTGGAGCCGATTGATAGCGCCTCTGACTGGCGTTTGCAGGTGGGTAACGCCATGGAGAAAGAGAGCGCAAATGCTGTTCAACGGCGCGGAAGAGCGGAGAAGCTTATCTCATCGGTTTCCGAAGTAGCTGCCTGGTAACTAACGGCTCAGCGTACGAAGAATGAACAGAAGAAGGCTAATAATCCTAGACAACCTGGAAAGCTAAAAATAATCAGCTGAGCCATTGCTAACGCTACGTATATCCTGGCATAGTCGAGCTGAGCCACTGCAAAATTTTTTTTCGTAATGTGTCTTCATGCTTCTTTTTCGTCCTCGTGTTTCCTTGGGCTAAAATTTAAGAAATTAGCATACATTTATCATTACCTAGAGAACAGAATACGATATCACTCATTAATAACGGGTGTATCGATAAGTTAAATTATTTTCCCGGGAGTTCTGACAGAACTACACATTTCAAAACACTAGTTTGAAACCTACAAATGCTGGCGCGATACCTCGACGCAATAAGTAAACAAAGTGCATCCAGTATAATGAGGGAATTCATTGTTTTTATTGTACGTTTAGGACACGACTGTCAGAAACCTACACGTCATATGATGTAAGAACGGCGTACCAGAAGTATTGCTTGTTAGAAATTAAACTAGCGAAATTACTGTATAGCGGCGTGCCTTTTCTTTTTCCAATGCTGTAGTACATTAGACTTCTTGTAGATTCTTTTTCTCCGTGCTGCGACGCCTAGCAACTTATAACAGTTCCATGCCACTTCTCTGAAGGTTAAAGGCTTGTGCCACACAAAAGAAACGAAAATAGATGAATCGATAGCCCTGAATTTTCTGTTGTACAGTAATATCAATGCGTGCAGCTGAAATTAACCTTGTATTCTAAATCTATTCTGCTTGTAAACCATGGCAACCATAGTAACTTTCATCATCTTATGATCTTTTACTAGACTTATTCTTCCTTTGATTAGCATATGTGTCCTTGCAGGCAATGCTGCTAGATGAGTGTTGTTGGGAATGATCCTCCAACAACATTCCTCTCCCTCTACCCCCTCATTACCTGGCAACGCCAGTGATGCAGATCACCAAAAAAGTCTACTTATTTCGGGTCCCACACACGACTATTATTTTAGGACAAGACAGCCATTTGAACTTAGGCAAACAAGGTTGGAGTATGATTTAGCACGGACTTTTTTGTTCTTTTTGAACATTGGAAAAAAACACATGGCGTGATTGCGCTACTGAAGCGGCCAGCTCCAAACCCATGAAATTTCTTTTGAATAAAGTTGTATCCTCCTCCTACCTAAAACATACGGCTGCGGGCGGCTGAAGTATTTTGCACGATAATCTGGTGGTCGGAACTCCTAAGCTGTTAGTTTTTTGCAGAGATATTGTTCTGTCATTCGGAATAAAAAGACTAATTTGAAGATGGTGCTGTCGAAAAAAAGTGAGCAATAGTTATTGAGCAAAATATGCTAGAAATATACTTCAGTAGGATGCAGATTTGGGCTAATTGTTCTTGCATTTTAACAAAGTGCATTCAGCGCCAAAGAGGACGGACACAAATAGGCGACAAAAAAAAGTATAGGTGCCTGTTCTCGACTGCCTCATCTTTGCGTCCGCCTTTTTTAGCGCTAATTTTAGTTTGTGTAAATGCAAGAAATATGGTCGCCGAGAAAAAGCGAATGAAACTATTCTATGAAAGTATTCTAAAATGAAACTATTCTGAAATATATATAAGAAGAGGTGGATGTCAATGTGACATGCCGGATGATGGTCTAATAATTGAGTTAGATTATCTATCCCACAAGAAACACTCATCACATCCGCTACAAATGTTCACGTGCAAAGCGCCAAGTAGTGTGAGTCTCTCTTGTCTCGTCTGTGTGCGCTGTTCCCTGCTATGAGCTCACGTCCAAGGAAGCAAAGGCTCCCTTGAACGCATTTCGAAGTCCAGAACCAGCGGTACCGTTGTGGAAGGGGATTGAATTTTGTGAATCCCATAAAACATGACGAAGAGCTGATCTGGGTGAGTGCTATTTCTTATTGAGGCATTAATAATGAAAGAAACGTAAAAGCAGCGTCACCTGCATAGAATAAATGTACGGTCACCTCAGGAAAATATTAGCACGAGCGACCATTTGCCGGAACAGTTGCTTGCGCTAATCTATTTCTGCAGGGACTTTACGTATAGACGAGAATAATAATAACAGCCCAAAACAGGGCAGCCAAGACCATGTAATTCATAGGCAATTATCGCTCGTCAGACCCCCATGTATATCATGAAGGGCTCGAAGTGCCTGTGCACGACTGAGAGAGGGTGAATTGTGGCACATAGTTCGAATTGTGTATGCTGCAGTAATAACTTGTAATTAGGAAGAACACATTTACAGCGAGCGCATTATTTTTACTAGAAACAGCTGTACGAAGATTGATACAGTCTTACTTTTATGTCGCACGATTTCTCGGTAGCCTCGTTATAACATAATTATACATTGTCCCTGTGCAAGAAAAGCGAGTTCTTCCCCTTCGACTAATTTAGAACGTATCTCTGCACGATGAGTCCACGACATTATCAATAAACTTATTACCTCACAGCTAAGTTAATTTGCTTTGGATATTATTAGTCATATGCAGAACCATGCTTTCCGCTGGTTTTGTATCAGTTTCGCTCCCCTAGACGCGAACGACGCCCATTTTTATGCTCTCAAATTGTACAGCATCGAAAATGCCCTCGCCAGCGCTTTTGACCTTCTTTTTAATAAGTACATATGCAAGGAATAGTTAGTTCCAATATGTGGTGTCGCCTGCTCCTCTTCACTTGCATAATGGTTGCCATCGCAAGGTACAGAATAAACGAAACTATACAAACGCACATAGTGGAACTTCTCACGCACTTAGCCCCAGCTCTTAAATACAAAAAGTGTCCGCTCACCGCACAAAGCTTACAAAGACAAATATTCCCACAAATGAAATATTCACAGATAGCAAAAGATCGTTAAGGTGTTGCCACAGCCGATCATTCACTTGCGAACTGTCTCTTCAGTGCATCACGCTAACCGCAACAGTTATATTTCCACAAAAGAATTCTGCACATACGGAAAATACAAGAGAACATGTAGCCTAGAACCAGGTTGATAATGAAGCTAACAAAATTTTTATCAGATATAACACCTTAGTGATATTTTAGATTCCTGCAAAAGGTCAGTAGTGCGCGCGCCGACATATTTTGAAAATTTCCTGTTGGCCATAGGCCGAGAATTTTTGCTACTGATGGGGCCGTTTAAAAGAAACAATTTAGTTTCGTGTAAAGGTTTCTTACAAGAATTCGTGATAATATTTTACGGTTTACAATAAGCTGCTCTATCTCAGAGTATCAATTTTTGCGTATTCGAGTGGCTGCCCTAAAACTTTGCAAGAAATGGGCTGTAGCAATCATGAAAAATAATGCGGGACCCTCTTCCTTCCATTCTGTGTAAGAAATTCAACTTTTCCTCGGATATTTTCATAGGTTCGCGTTCGTTCATTGGTTATTTGCAACCTCAAACTTCTTTATTAATAGGAACAATATAGTGCCGGCTTCTGAAATTTGTGAGAATGACAGCAAAATTTTGCTTACCAATATCTGGATTAATGATGACAACTCTGTGTCGATTTTGAGCCTTAAGAATTCGTTTTTTAACAGGAAGCTGTTAAAGCTTTTGGTTCCGTCCGGTAGTGCGATCAGAAATGAACCGGACCGCGCTCGCTTCCTCTTCTTCATCTTCTGCTTCGCTCCACAAAACACGTGCGCCAATTTGTTGGCCGTCGAATGCAATAACTACAATGGGCGAGTATGTTATGTGACAAAAACTGCGTGACATTACGTAACTAGTCACGTGACTAAAATATCGAAACATAGCGCAAATACTCGGGCGAATCAAAATCACGTAAATCACGCAACATTAGTCACGTGACTAAAGTCACGTAGCATCATGTAACATCTAGTCACGTGACTAAAATCATGTAACACCACGTAACAGTTAGCCACGTGACTAAAACCGCTTAACCTCACGGACCACTTAGTCACATGACATGTTCCCGCCATAAACCATGTAACAACCAGTCAACTAAGATCACCTAACAGCCAGTCGCGTGACATGATACCGCAAAAACACGTAACCGCTAATTGTGAGTAAAATCACGTAACAACTAATCACATGACTGATATCGCAACGTCACGTAACCATGGTCACGTCACACGTTCCTGCCATAAACCACGTAACAGCTAGTCACCCCACATGTTCCTGCGAAAACCACGTAACAGCTAGTCACGCGACTACAATCACGTAACATTACGTAAACACTAGTCACGCGACTGAAAATCACGTAAGATCGCGTAGCAGCTGGCCACATAGCTAAAATCACGTAGCAACTGCTCATGTGACATGTCCGCGCCAGAAACATGTGACCATGTGTAGTGGGGAAGCGACCGAAACCTGAGAAGGATTGCCACTCATAACCGTACTCAGTACCACGAACAAAAGCTTAGCATCTCTAGCAAAAGCTTGGCATCACCAGCAAAAACTTAGAAATCGCTAGGTCGCTAGCTCCGTTGTTGGTTCCAGCCTTGCGCCACTAGTGCAAGCGGTGCATTTCTTTAGTTCGCGTAGCTTGCGAAAGATTGTATTACGCTTGTGGAGTTATACTTCATTCAGTGAGCACGAGCTCAGTTCAATTGGCCCCAATTATAAGAATTAGTGGAGTAATGCATTTAGATCATCATCATCAGCCTGTCTACGCCAACTGCAGGGCAAAGGCCTCTCCCATGTTCCGCCAATCAACCCGGTCCTGTGCTTTCTGCTGCCACGTAATACCTGCAAAGTTCTTAATCTCATCTACCCACCTAATTTTCTGTCTCCCCCTCACGCGTTTGCCATCTCTTGGAATCCAGTCAGTTACCCTAAATGACCACCGGTTATCCTGCCGACGTGCTACGTGCCCGGCCCATATCCATTTCTTCTTCTTGATTTCAACTATGATGTCCTTAACCCCCGTTTGTTCCCTGACCCACTGTGCTCTCTTCCTGTCTCTTAAGGTTACACCTATCATTTTCCTTTCCATCGCTCGCTGCGTCGTCCTCAATCTAAGTTGAACCCTTTTTGTAAGTCTCCAGGTTTCTGCTCCGTAGGTAAGTACCGGTAAGATGCAGCTATTATATGCCTTCCTCTTGAGGGATAGTGGTAGATTACCATTCATGATTTGATAATGTTTGCCGAATGAGCCCCAACCCATCCTTATTCTTCTAGTTATTTCACTTGCATTTCATGCATTATTTCATGCATTTAGATATTACATGGTAAATAAAGTATTTTTCCACCGCAGAAAAACAACGACTTGAAACATTTATTAAAGATACACAACTTTCTGTGATAATGTAAGTAGGGTTATGTGTAAGAAATGAAGCTTTTTTAATTCATATATTCATACAAGCCTCACAGGTTGCAGCAAACAGTATTGCGTGAGTTGCTTTCGCTATGGAAGCGTGCGTAATTTGAGCCATTATAATGACGACGAAGACGACGAAGACATAGAGTGAATGTGAGCATGGTCATCTTTTATATGCATACAACACAATGACGGTGCATAATAGCTAATGAGGCAAAGGCGGCATGCAATTATTAGAACAGGTCCAGACACACGCATTTGCCCTGATGTAATAACAGTTATGTGAACTAATGAAGACTTTGCAAGGATTCGCATACGGCTGCTAGAAGTAAAATAAACTCTTCTTAATTACAACATTCCTTATCTTTCAGTAAGCTTTAAAAAAGCAAATAAAAGACTCACACGTACGTCATACCATGTAACGACTTCGCCCTTAATAGCAGTATCGTTCAAACAGTTATTTATTGAATTTTATTAGATGAAATATTGTTACCCTTGTTTCTTTAACAGACAAGGGACGTTAGAATTTTTGCTTGCACATTTTTTTCCTCTGTAGCGTAATTCCTCTCCATCAGCTTTCTAGACCTCTCCTCTTAAGGTTAAACGCTTGCGTCTTGCACAATAAGCGAAAGAAATAACAAGGGGTGAAACTTCTCCATTGTACAAAAGTATAAAATCCCGCTATTGAAATGAAGCTTCTACTTTGCGATACTTCTGGGCGCAAAACCATGACAACCATTACAGCTTTTGTCATCTACATAACTTTGATGACATTTATGCTTTCTTGGAATCCCATTTATGTTCTTGCGGGTAATACTGCGGTTAGTCGCAAGCATAAGACACTCAGAGACCCTGGAGCAATCAATATTCCCCCGCGCGCTTCTACGCAACGCCGCCAGGAAGACATCCTAGCATAAAACGCAAGGGTACGTATATTTCACAGCAAATCCGTATAAGCCGATCGCAAAAACTGTGGTGTGTACACGTTTACAAAAACTATCATCATCATCATCACCAGCACGCGCTCTTTTAATTCTCTTTACAGTGAAGCGGTTTAACACATATGTCCAGCGTCCTACTTCACTATTTCATTAGCTAACATCGCTATTTCTTTAGCTGATGACTAGCGCCACCTACAGCACATCAAGCAGGCCTCATTCTCAACGTGTGCGGGTCTAGACAATGCTTGCTTTTCATGCTGCCACGTGCCAACCGCTTTCTCCGGGAAAAAAAGCGTGCTTTGTATGAAAGACGTCATGGAGAGGAAGAAGTGTAATGTGCACATGAAATTGTGTGCACATGAAATGTTTCAAGGCTTACCACACCCACACATAGCGCACCTAATGCCCAGTGTCCTATGTGCATAGGACGGCTTGAAAAACAGTGTTGCGTTTACCTGGAAGTAAATAAAGAACTTGTGCTTTCTTTTCAGGGTAGAAAACTGCCAATTGACAACGCGAGGGCTAATTTGTCAGCTCGGAGCACGTGAACAGAGAATATTTCAATTGCGTTCTGCATGCGGAACTTATTTACACTATTAGTGTAGCAATATAGTGTCGCTATGTTAGCGCCAGCTAGGGTAAGTTTTTGTGGTAGAGGTCACGTGAGGTCCGGACAGGGCTTTTAGGGGCGACTGTCAGTGCGCACGCTTTGACCAACCTGCTCAAAAAACGCTTCCGCGTTAAAAATAGCATCGGTTTCCGCCAAATCCCTTTGCGGTGGGTATGTGGTTTGCTTAGATCTTAGATTGGGCATGTTGGTATAGCATAAGTGTAGATGGATAGCGCAACAATTCGAAGGAACACAGGAAATATTCACACAACAAAAAGCTCTGTGTGAATCTTTGCTACGTGTCCCTTCGAACTGTTGCACGATCCATCTACAGTCACGCGATTTGTTTATTCCAGTATTCACGTATCAATTAGCCCAGCAAAAGTATTCCTTAAAAACCTGGTTTTCACCCCTTCGTCTTTCTCATTTCACTTTTTTTTCCAGACTCAGGTTTTGGCAATGGCCCTTTCTCTAAGCGACCTCGCATGTAATGGGACTAAACAGTTATTTCCAAGACGGCAAGCAGTATCTGGAGATAAACATGCAATCGATCCCTCATCATCAGTTCATTGTTATGTTATGCTGGAAATTGCTGTACTCGCCCTCTAGCGGCAAAGACGGCTACCACTACGTGGAAATAAAGATTGGTTCGCTAAATGTGTTGTCAGTGCTCAGTGGAACATTACTTTCAATCACACTATGGACATTTCATACATTCGTACATCCACGCGTCACAATGTAGGCCAACGAATTATGGTGCCCGCTCACTGAGGTTCTTTTTAAGTGAACAGGTTGAATCAATTAATGAAGCCTCCCTCGAATAGACACTGGATACTTCGTCCTCGTTACAGAATGACACTGTGTGGATCGAATCGTTGATTTTACGATACGGGACAGTACATGGTCAGTCTCTTCAGGTGCTGAAAATTTTAGGTCGTTCAAACCGTCACGCTCCCAAACACGTTCGCAACCCCAGCCCCCCGCAGCAGTACGTATCGTTATTTCAAGCTCAGCCTTGGATAAGAAGTCTAATTGATCGGCCCATCCAGATTGTAGCAGCAAATGTCTTTCTGGACTGATGGCTCTAGTATATGAAAATGATGTAAAAAAAATAACAAATGAAGTTTGAACCAACAAGACTACGCCGAAATTTACGTTTTTACGTGAACCCTATCCCAACTAAAACTTCCACGCGGACACTTTCCCGATATGACGGACTCGAATGCGAGTCCCTCATATGCAATAGAGATTGAAACGAACACGTATTAGAGAGAGAGAAAAGGCCAACGAGGGAAAGGCAGGGAGGTTGACCAGAAGAGAAACATCCGGTTGCTGCCCTGCACTAGGGGGAAGGGCAGAAAGATGAAAAAATAAAGCGGAGAGAAAAGCAGTCTGGGAAAAACAGAAAGAAGGGGAAAGATGAAGAGCAAGAGTATAGTACAGTTTGTCCAATAGGCCACTGCCACGCCAACATTCAGCAAGGCCTTAATATATTTTCGGTCTCGTTTAGGTTTGTGCACTAATAAAGGTGAAGTATTTTTGGGCGAACCGAACGCATTTGACAGTTCCTCTCCATCTCTCTGTTTATCTAGCCACCTGGGTCTGAGCGCTCGTATGGTCGTCTCCCTAACTACGGATATAACTAAACTGACAAAAGCGCCGCAAACGTTTCGTTACATTTATCAAACTCGCCAGCGCAAATTATAATACCTGGCAATTGGCAAAAGGCAAATACAAGGCCGAAAGGCCACTGCCCCACAGCTTGTATTTTCATAATGAAGTGCTAACGTGGTCACAACAGGAATCTCCATCATGCATTTAATGATCTTTCATATCTTTCATGATCTTTCAACTCATCAATGAACACATTTTTTTCGGTTTCGCAGCATGAAGATACCATATATTAAACCACAAACCATCTACTTTTCCTCTGGAATCAGTATGAAAATGTGTCAAAGAAAAATGTATCAAAAGGCACAGCATATCCACGGGTGAATGATGAAGGCTTGGGCGAGGCTCCTAAAGCAATCATGGTTACACCGTGAAATCTTCAGTGGTTTCGCCCAGCAGTAATCAAAGCGATAGCCCACTACATCATCAAAGACGTGCGAAACACTATATATATATATATATATATATATATATATATATATATATATATATATATATATATATATATATATATATATATGCCATCTAGTGGCGATTCACACAAGCGCACTATTGCACACACTTCTATTGGACCAACGCCATCTAGGAAATGAGACTAGAAATGTTGATGACGACACAGATTGTGTACAGCGAAATCTAGAATATCATCACTCAACTGCAGTTTGTATGTACTTCTATGAGACAGCGCCGTTTATTATACTGTTCGGGAGATACTGCCGGTTACGCCTGACGCCGGACAAGGTTAGACTAAGAGGAGCTTCGCCCCTGAAAAGAGCGCAGCTTGCACTGAAGGCGCAATTCTGAGGGGACAGCAGAGCTGATTGGGTACCTAGATAGTACTGGCTCTTACAATTTTGCTAAGGACTGCAGATTTTCGCTTTTTTTGCTTCCTGTATTCCTGTTTGTCTTCTCTCTGTTTCTGTGTACGTCTTTGCTGTCTCGAATCAGTTCTATCTCTTTCTTTCTGTCTTTCTCTCTCTCTCTCTCTATGTCTTCTCTGTCTCGGTGTTTCTATCTCTCTTTCTTTATCTTCCATTTGTTTCTCTCTCTCTTTGTATTTCCCGCTTTCTCTTTCTTTACATTTCTTTCTCTCATGTCTCACTGTTTATCTGTTTCTTTGGTCCTCTCTCTTTTCCTTTCTGTATTTCAATCTCTCTATTCTCTCTCCCTTTCTTTCTGTGCTAGGCTTCACTCTCTCCCCTCTTCCTTTCCCTCACACTAACCCTCACGTATTTTCTCTCACCCCCAGTTCTCTTTCCCAACCATTTGCTACTATGCAAGACTATACTAGGCTTTGCTAGCGTCCCTGAATAGCCGAATGGTTGCGACACTCGTCTTCGGATCGTGGGTACGCGGGATGGAATCTCGCCTCGCGAATAAATAAACTTCTCTCTTTCTCCATATTTGTTTCTCTTGCTCTCTCTATCTGTACTCGTTGTCTCGCCCATGAAAGTATTCTATCTCGCACCGGAGAAATCGGCGCACGTGTTCTGGAGCGAAGAAGATGAAGAGGACAAAGAGAGCGTGGCCCGTTCATAATGATAATTTTCTGGCCACGACAGACAGATTACGGTGGCTTAAACAGCTGCGCTCTTAAAATAGGAAGGACATGTCACGACAATAACTTATTTGAGTCCTGAGCAACTGAGATGTAGGGGAGCCGAAGCCCCCTACCGAAGCGTGTGATCTGTGCTTCTATCAGGGTCAGGCGCAGCACTTCTGGCCTCATTTCGCCGTCTACCAAATTGTTCAGTGGCTTCCAAATCTTATATGTGCGACAAAAGATCGATCTCGCGTCCATCACTTGCATGAAGATTGCCGTCGTTAAATTTCACTTCTGAAACTTTTTTTCTCTTTTTCTCTTGCACAAGGGCAGTAAATTTTGCTAAAAGTCATCGTCTGTGTTATGTGTCCCTTTGGTTCAACTTACGTTAAGTATGGCAATACGCATACCTAATAAACACTAATTAGTAAGAATGCATGCATTGTTAATGTTAAATTTGCATCTGCATGACGTAAACGTTGTCAAAATCAACGCTTTCGTCGTTAGTGATACGCATATTCAGTTAGTGCACGTGCTCTGTTAGGCAAACACAAGGCATAAAATTTCCTAGTGGTTATACGATCATTACGCCGCAGACCAATTTCTTCACTAGTGAGGCTATTATAGTGTAATGTTTAAATGCGTATTCTCATTAATAGGGATGCAGTACTAGTATCAACAATACGGTTACTAACGAATACGTTTAGCTCACAGAATGAACTTATTCTTTGAGGCAACTATATTAAATGGCACTTCTTAGCATAATGCTCAATCTATTACTCACGCCGGATTGTATGGCGTTAGTGGCTTTTTTACGTTAGTGGCGTTTACGGTGGCAGCTTTAGTTTTGGATAACATACGCCTATAATCTTGCAACTAGTTGGCACAGTGATCTTGTCAGCAGAGTATAAAATAATGACATGATACACAGAGAAAGATTCTTGGTGTAAGTGAACGATGAGAGCTGGCACAAAGTATACCATTCCTGCGCATAAATATTAATTTTTTTAGGCAACAATCAGATATGCATGACTACCGTTCACAGCATTAAGATAACCACCCCCGTGCAATGGGAGGCCGTAGTGCTCACCATCGCCTCCCGCTGCCTCAGGTTCATAAGTTCGCACTTTAAAAAGAAGGTAATTAGATAGCTTGAACATACTCAGGATACTATGATATATGCGTAAGCACGCCGACGTTGCAACATAGTTAATGAGACCCAGGTGGCCTACAGCAAAATGCAACAGATGCAGCCACACGGGTGTCTCAAATATTAGCGATTTTCATCTATGTCTCCTACTGTTATGATCTTCGTATGATCTATTCACAGGTATAGAAATGATATGCATAAAAGCCACAAGAATAAAATGCACTCAAGTTAGTTAAGACGGTCACAGCACTTATCTACACCCACCGGCACAAGCTTGCGGCATGAGAAATTTTTGAGCAAGCTGTATCACCGCTTTGTCTAGGAACACGGCCTCTAATTAAATGTTGCAGCCTGTAGTAGCTCTTACGACCTATGCAATTCCGCGAAAGATTAGAAACGCTTTGCAATAACAGAAGAAAATCGCATTTTGATTGGATCCCACTTCTCGTAAGCTTTTGTTGCTGGGGGCACATTTATCGCGAGATAATTCAGGGAGACATAAGTCATACCATGACAACAACGTCACTAACAGTATCGTTGATCAAATGGTTAATTAACATACTTATGAATTACATATATTGTATAACCGTTGATTTTTTTTTTTCAAGGCAGTGGGACACCAGTTTCTTAGCTTGTGCTTTTTCCCCCTTGTGTTATTCCTTGAAACTTATTTTTTCCTATTGTTAAACATTCGTGCATAAAAATGAAAGACAAGAATTATCAAGGGATGGCGCATCTCTAATGTCTTATAAAATATAAGATTTTGCTCCAGAAATAAACTTCCATCTTCATACCACACTGGTCGTGAATCATGACAACGATCATATCTTTTGTCGTTCTATTATTTTCACGACACTTACCCATCATTGGAATAGAATCCGTGTTCTTGCCGGGAATCCTGCAGTAGTCGGAAGGTTAGAATAATTCGAAAAACAAGTGCATTAGTTGTCAATCTTCTCAGATAGCAGTATAAGCGACCGAGAACTACGGATATAATACGACGGGGTACGTACTTTACCACTCTCATGCCTCACGTGTATCGTGCGAGCCAACACTTTTACCGAATACGAAGTTATGTATATTTAAGATCCGCACGAGGGTCGCAAACTCAGCAAGTGGCAGAAAACGTTGTATATACATGCTACATACTGCATTTGCGTACGCTTTTGACTACATAACCAAAGAAATCAAAACAAGAGCACAAGTACGTCGGAAATTGGAAGCTTCAATAATTCTTGAACACAGGGTGTAGCTGCAACCAAAGATTTGAAGTGGTGTTGTCTTCTTCAAGGCTGCGACCTACATCCTTGAAGCCTTGAAGAAGACAAGTCTGCTCGTCGAAGCATTGGCTCCAGACACGCCCTGTTCAAGAATTTTTCGTAACCAATTTCTAGTTTTCGTCATTAATTGAAAGAAATCATACCCATCCACACACCATTCTAATTCTGCATAGTACTTTCAATCAGGCAAAATAGAGCGCCACGCTGGAGCTTATGTTTTCTCCATATGTTTTTAAATTGATTTCATGTTATGATTCTCGCCAATTCCTGCCACGGTGTGCACAGGTGGCAGGCAGGTGCTAAAGAAGTTGTAGATGCGAATTTTACAGCAAAAGCTCTTATGAAATCACACCAGGCGATTTGGTGGTGTATTTGTCCGCCGCCGCCGGTGTCCGTACCCGCTATTACTCAGAATGCAAAATATATATACAGGATAGAGCGGGATTCGAACAAGGCTCTCTGCATGACAGTCGAGTGTTCTATCATAGAATCACGCTGCTGCTTGAAAATCTTTCGTAAAATGGCCTGATATACTTGTCACGTCGTGTTGGGAACCGCGTTAACCTTTTAATGCCTGAATTATGAAAGCACCGAAGACAAAAATTTGTTTTTCATTTTTCAGCTTTAAATAGCAACCTTAACCTTAATCGGCAGTTGTATTATCCAAAATGCAACTTTAATGCATGATTTTAGGTATGTCGCGAATTCGCGACAACCGGCACTTAAGCCAATATTAGCTCAATATATGGATATCTTCAGTGCAACGCAAGTATGGCATCCCAGCATCAATGAAGCTGACCTCTTCAGGGCGCCGTGACTTGGCGTCGTGATTGTTGTTAAATGCAAGTTTGACTTTATTGCCTCCTGCCAATCACGTGACATCGTGCCGGCCACCGTGTGGATTCTAGACTCCGCGGCCCAGTATAGCCGACTTCTTGGGAGTCGACAGAATGGCATGAAGGTGAAGGCACCAAGATATAGATCTAACTCGCCACGAGACCGAGCAAGTCCTTTGTTTGGGTTTTGATTGCGTAGCAAACAGATTGCTCTGCTGAACGATGTGATCCATGAAGGTGTCATAAAAAGATTGCTTGAAATATTCAATAAGAGCTCGGACAGTGTCACATTGTGGAAGAGCGGTTTTACAGTGTGGCATTTCCCGCTGTTCTTGACAGTCTTTTTTTTTCACCACGCTGTATGTTTTAGAGAGGCACTAGCTTGGTTGGTCTACCTTCGTCTTCACCCTCACTGCTCGATGAAGACACTCGTGCTTGTGCATGAGGATCGACATCGACATCGTCGTCTTCGTTGTCACTGAGACAGCTGTCATTACTTTTATCTTCAGGTGGAGGAAAGCGCGTGTGAAGCCTCTTTGCCCAAAATGAGCGGCAGTTCATCATGAACTTGTCACACCGGCAGTCATCATTCGCTGACTCAAATGCCGGATGTCGCGAATTCGCAACATACCACAGAAGCGAGGATCGCGCAGGAAATAACATACTTCAAACAACGTGATATGTCGTGTGCAACCTCTTGTATGCGCGCACACCGAAAAAATTTTATATACTACGGAATGTACGTCCCTTGGGCAGAAATCTACGAAGAAGTTAGAGCTGTTGCACGTGCTTCGCGCCCTTCGGCCACTGACACACAACACTGGGTTCCAGCTTGCAATACCTTACGTGCGATGCCGCTATATGTCTCGTGCTTAAAGCTACGTTCGCCTCAAATACGTGACAGCCGCCGTTGAAGGTAGCAACGCGTTTCGTGTGTTACTCGGTCAGCGTCTTTCGGTATGTCGCGAATTCGCGACACAGGCAGGAAAGGGTTAACAGATATAGCGTGGCAGTAGAGTAAAATGACAACCAGGCGTCACGCATTGCTAATTGCATAACGACTGGGCGCTTTAAAGATTCCCACCAAATACAAAGGGCTCAGCCAAAATTCCTCATCATCTACACAACGCAAGCAACAAAGTGCACGTAATGCTTTACAGGTCTGTAACGGGCACCTCGCTTACCTGCATGAGATAATGAAATTTCCTCTGTCTCCCAAAATTATGATTTATGGCGTAGTGGGCACCTTGCAACTCTGTAGTAGTTGATCCAGGAGTGTTTACAACGAGCTCTCGAAATGCCGCTGCTCCTGTTTTCGCTCTGAATGGGCTGCTTGTTGTGCGTAGGTCATGCGTTTTTTTGTAGCGTTAACTACACTGGCCTAGCCTAGCCCGTTTCGCGTAGATCCTCAAGGGCCGTGCTGCGCATGCGCGAAAATCAGTGATGTCACCCACCGGAGCCTGCAGCTCCCGCGCACTCCACCGCCGCCACGCGCGACTCGCCGCCGCCGGTCTGCGCTTTCCGGAGGAGTGACGTCGTAGCCTTGGCAGACGTACTGGCGCCGGTGCGCGCGCAGCTATTCATCTTGCTGTGCAGTCGCCGTCTGACACTGCGCTGGAGCCGCTTGATAGCGCCTCTATAACTAGCGTTTGCCAGTGTGGTATAGCCATGGAGAAGGAGAGCGCAAATGCTGCTCAACGGCGCAGAAGAGCGGAGAAGCTTAACTCATCGGATCCCGAAGTAGTTGCCTCGCAAAATAAATACATGTGCCACATAATACGTATACCGTGTGTGGCATTGGAGCAGCAGTAAGCATGATAATCAAGCTAATTCTAGAGAATCAGGATAGCTAAGTATAATTAACTCAACCTTTGCTAACGCTACGTTATCCTGGCATAGCCCAGCTAAGCCGCTGCAACATCTTTTTTTTTTTTGCACAGGTCGGAGCAATTTTTTTTGTTGGCCGTCTTTGTGAGTATCTGTCTTTTAGCACAGATGACATTCCGTGCATCATAAGCGCATGTCATGTTCATTGCACTGGGGCGGTGCTGATCGAATTATTTTAAAGCCTCGATTGTGGAAGGGTTGCGCCCGCTTCGTATTGATTTATATTACTTAAATGGTTTTTAAAGAAGGCCACACCTCGTTTTGCCTCGTTTACCAGTTCACATAACTAGGAAAATAAAACTTACACTACCGTGGCTTGCAATGTGGTTCCAATGCGTGCCGATGAAGCAATGTTCGTTTAGAAGGCGTACAAGCCAACCAATGAGTTATCATGATTTTCGTTTCTTTCATGTTATTCAGTTCAGGCACATGTAACACTGGCTGGAAACTTCAATAAACCTACAAATCCAAAAAAGGCAAGAAGCGGAATATGGAATCTTGCGATGAATAACTTGTAATCAAGGCTGCAACGGTCTTGAAGCCTTGAAGAAGGCAAGTCCGCTTGTCGAAACGTCGGCTCTAGCAAACACCGCCTCTTTACGAACAAATATACAAAGTCTATTTTACTTACTTTGCGAAGCACACGTTTCCAAAGCTTTATAGAATTCCTTTTTATCCTTGAAACGTGCACGTCAGATACAATGACATATTGAAGAACACTAAAATGATGGTAAGGATAAACGCCTTACCTGCACGAAATACCATTGTGCGTGAAAGTTCGCTTCCTCGAATAAGCCTTCAAATAAGACAGACATGGATATAACAAGAATAACGAACGACAAGAGCCTAAAACACGGCAGCTAAAACAGTGCATTCTCGAGAGCAACATAACGGACACTCATTATTGGACAAGCCCCTTAGTATATCGTCATTGGCACCAAGTAGCGGCACATGACAGTTATGATAAGCAGCATCAAACGCAGCAGATAACTGAATAGTGAATAAACTCGGTATATATGTCCCCACATAGAAAACCGGTGTCTACATTTCCTTTGCTCTCCTTTATTCGCACGTGTGCCTTCCAATGATACCTGTACGTTATGCTATACATTCTCGTTGCCTTGCTTCATTTTTGTTTGTGTGTTTTCTCATAGTACTCCGTAATGTTATTGTAGTTTGCATTTCTTTTTTCCAATGCGGTTGCGTTGTGTCATGAACGTACGTACAGCGCGGTGCTGGAGGCCTAATCAAGTGACTGTTAATGACGCTTTAAGCCTCTTGCACCGCGACAAAACCATGTATTGTCAAACAAATAAACTAAAAAAACGAATAACCGCCTAACAACAAACATTAACATTTCCGGCCTAGACGCTGTTTCGTGGTGCATAAGAAGAGAGGAAAATAATGTAACTTTGGAATATATCAATGTTACTAATTCTACCGTTCGTGGTGAAAGAGCCGTATTGGGTACTTACGTGACATCTTTGCGCGGTATTCAGTATATGATGTGTCTGGGTGTATGTTAACTGCTTCAGTTACTACAAGGTTTAAGTCATGATGTTTGGAGTTAGTCGTCGGGATCATGTGCCACTAGGCGTCAGCGTGGGTGCATCCGCGTCGAACGGTGATGTAACTGCCAAACACCAAAAGACGTTGTGCAAGCTCTCATACATCAATGGACAAAAACAATCAACTCTTGACCCTTCACTACCGTGAAGACCCGGCTCGCTTTCGTGTTATGCCGGTTCCTATGATGGAGGGCGCAACCATGTTCTTTTTTCATTTATTTATGTTGAATCGCACAGGCTCCAGCATGAGCAATTGGTGCGGGGTTACACAAAGTATAGATTCATACGTCCAAGTATTACAAAGAAGATACTGAGATGGTGGGAATATAAGGAGGATATTACGGTACACGAAGTACGCATATTACTATTGCAACGTATGCAAGCATATGCACCTCTCAGAGGTTTATATCTACGGTATAGTCGGATTCAGTTTTAGAAATCCGTGCTATTTCTTCCTCAAAGTCGGATGCCCACAAGCCTGAACCAACGGGCATGCACTCCAGACTAATGTCATGAGCCGGAAGACCAGCTACGCCGCCTTCGGAGACGATTGCCGTTGGCGTGAGCAGGACTAAACTTTCGTCGCAGAGGCGATCGGCTGCCGGTCGTCTGGGCGGGGCCTCTCCTGACACCTTAAGTTGTATCCGACTATATACTTGCTATTAGAGAACATTTTTATCATCTAACGACAGTATGTTCAATGATTCGTAGAAGGGCCGCTAGAGAAAAATGGACTCATTTAATTGAGACTAGCATTGTTTCTATTTATCGTTTAGTGCAAGTCAACGAAAAAGGCATACGTCGTGAAAATTAACGATTTCGCTTCTAATAGCACTGTTATCAGGTATTTTAATAATTATTACCTCATTAGTTTATATAGTGTACAATCGCATATTTCTTTCGCATCTCTCTGAACCATCAGGAGCTTTTCTTCTACATTTTTTCCTTGGAAATGATCAGTGTTTCGCGCTTCTTTTGTTAAGGTTAAGGTCTTGTGCCTTGCAAGAAAGCGATAGAAAGGTCAAGGAATCACACTTCGCTATTGTCGTAGAAGAATATAAAATCTTGCAGTTTAAATAAGGCTTCTGTTTTCCAACTAAAAGTCAAGGAACATAACTTCTCTAGTGTCGTAGAAGAGTATAAAATCGTGCAGTTTATATGTGGCTTCTTTCTTCCAACTTATCTGCCCATCAACTATGACAACCCTTACAACTTTTGTCGTTGTATTAGCTTTGACGACACTTATGCTTCCTTGGAATCCCACTTGTGTTCTAGCGGGTAATCCTGCGACTAGTCCCAAACATAGGACAGTTCGAAAGTCAAGAATAGACTTTATACTTTATCCCATTTACTATACCACGCGACGGAGAAGAAGACATCCTGGTAAAAAACGCGAAGGTGCGTTATTCATTGTTTTCATTTTTCGCACGTATTCAGTGAGCGAACACTTTTGCCTATTACTGCACTCTGTACCTAGGAACCGCACGAAGTGGCAATTCCAACGCGTGGCAGAAAGCTTTGATTACGCATGCTGGGTGTCTTAGCTCGGGTACGCTTCTGACTATATGACCTGCAGCTTTGTACCTTTCAATTTAAATTCTACCAAATTTTACCCTTCCAGGGATCTGTGCTATTTTAAGAAACGTGTGCCTTTCGTAAGGAAACGTACATCAAGACGCTGGTGTTTACGTTCTTTTTTTTTTCTTCTGCGTGTTTAATTTGGTGTGCGAGTGAGTAAGGACAGAGTCCTTCAATGATTTTCTGGTCACGAAACTCCCGCCTCAGTTTAATAAGGAGCTAGAGCCCGCCGCTAGAGGCGAAGCTGTGCATGAGAGGGCTTCCGAGCGCTGCAGCCACTGTGGTTATGAGTGGGGCGGCCTCGATATTCTAGCTTCCTAAACATCTGCAACAATCGCTTTACTTGCACGCAGGTACTAATAACACTCAACATTCGTAAATGACTGCCTCATCACGTCGTAAGTCTTGAAATGAGCACTTCCGAGAAAGCAATAGCCGCTTAAAACATGCAACTCCAGTTGGTTTCAGTCTAAAAGAAACAAACATTTGGGGATCGACCCGTCATAATCATCATGACTATGAGGCATGGTGGAATGCGAGACTTTCGGATTTCTTTTTTGATCATCTAAGGCCTTTAACCAACTATAGGTGCCCTGTAAGTGCCCAAGTTCTTACTGACCTTGTCACGGAAGGTGGCGGCTCACGTGCTTGAAGAATGTAGGGGTGTTTGTGTTGTTGAGTGCGTGAATGTGGTTTCAAGGTTCGGTCTTCAGTCATCACGCACTGAGCACATCGGTTCCTTAGTGGATTTCATGGCAGCGTCTGGCCTCACTGCCGTCGTTTTAGACGAAGAGGGTTTTTTTGTCGTCATGGAAGAGTGAAATTTCTTGAAACAAGGGGCCGCGGCTTTTGCACAGGAACTTCCACGCGGTGCTTGACGAGCCAACCAAGGCTAGAGCTCGTGCTGTGGAACTGCTCCAGAAACTTTCGCTTGACAGATTAGCAAATGGTGTTAAGCAAAGCAGAGAGCCTGTTGATGGAGGCGTTTTTCAGTGCAAAATCGCACAAATACGAGGTCCCGTTCAGATCTATAGTTTCGGAAAAGAACACTCGGTTGTTTTTGGTGTCGGAGTTTCTTCAGAAACACTTACATTCTTTGCAAGTGAATGATCCGTTTTCTATTTTTTGTTCAGCTTTTGTTATAATTTTTGTGCAAAGATAATCCTGTGGTTTGCGGTGCTTTTGGCATCGACGTCCAGAACCTGTATTATTCTATGCCCCAGGACGCCCTCATGGAGAGTGTAAGAGAATGTATTGGTTCAGGTAATGACGAGGTCGCCTTCAAGACCAGATGTAGTGTTTCAGCTGAGAGTTTCTTTGAACTGTTAGCCTTTTATCTCCCCTCCACGGTCATTTCCTTGGAAGGGGGTGTCTATGCACAACGTTCCGGCGTGTGTACAGGTCCACGAGTGGTGCCTGTCTTGAGTCAACTTTTTTGGCCTAGGTAGACACAGGCATTAAAAGCCAACTATGTGGCTTGACCCACAAGAACATGAGGTATGTTGATGATTACCTGATTTTTGTTCCTGCGCTATATTTCGACCACAAGGTAGTTGAAATGCTTAAGGTGTTTACTGAGCATGGCCGAGGCTTATGTTTCTCGTTTGACACCCAAAGATAATAAACCTAGTTTTTAGATTTGCAGATTACGCAAGGGCCGTAATCTTCGCATGTATGCTAGCTGTACATGTTTCGTTCTGTAAAACCCCTTCTCAGCTCTAATTCCTCCCATTGAAAACTTGTTAAGGAAGGCATCGCATTTTCTTGCATTTACTCGGCAATAAAGAAATCTTGCCACCGTTTATTAGCTCAGAATTTTCAAAATTGGATAGCGCGAAATCGACAAGGACTATGAAGGAACACAGATGTACAGATGTATCTAATTTTAAAGATTATGAACCAACTAGCCCAGCAACGTATACTATGAATGACACAGAATTTGGATGGGCAAGTGAGCAACCTTCGGAAAGCTGGGTACCTGGAAGCTGTTATTACAACTGCCATCTTTAAATGTCTAAAGGCTGTAAAAGCAGGAGCAGAGCGTGCCACAAAGGTACGAAATGAAGGCAAGAAACAGGCCGCGGTTATTCCGTACATATGTGGGCCGTCTCATCGCGACAAAAAGGAGACATCGCGCCATGACGCTGACATTGTTTTCACGGGAAAAACTATAGCGGGCGCCAGTTGTCCAATACTGAGAGGTACATGTGCGGTAACAGAAACCGGAAACAGGCTCGCTGTATCATTAGGTGCGGTGTGCGATTTGTCCCTTGCACTTGCCATGTAGATATTGTACCCTTTTCTTGCGGGTGTAAATGCAACAGCCAGACTGGCCGATGTTAGAACATTAGGCTCAGAGAGCATTTCAGCTCCCTCAAAGGACCGCCATATTCTCATCTTGCGATACATTGTCAGAAATATGGTTGGGAACCGCTGTTTAATAACACATCAGTATTGCACCGGAACCGTAACAAGGTGTCGAGGGAGGTCATGGAAGCTTTTTTGATTCAAAGGAACGATCTTGTGTGCGTCAGCCAGCCTTCCCTGAACATTCATCCCTGGGAGATAGCTTTTCTTGAAGTTAACCTGGCACCTTCGCTTTCCACGTTATATAAAATCTACTCTGAGCATGCGTTACGTAATCGCAAGATTTCATTTTTTACCGTTTTTGACTGCGTCGCTGTTTGCTTGCATGGTTTTCGTTATAGGGACCGATTAAGATGTGGTTGCGTACTTGTTACCTACTATCGTTGTGGGAGCGCGATGCAGGTGTTCGCGGGTAGCGATGCTGTTTTGTTATCTTTGCTGGGTGATAAATAGGCGTGGATTGAGAGAATAAAGAAGAATGAACATTAGTTTGAAGTTAGAGTTTGTTTCGTGTCTCTGTTTGTTGTGTGGGCTACATGCTCAAGTATTCAGATAATGAACAGGCTTCATCGTCGGATTCTCACGTTCTAGGGACACAACATCCGTGTTGAAATTTGCATAGCAGTCAGCGGCGATGTTCGACGCATCAAATTGTTTCAGACACACGCGTTCACGTCGATTCAATGCTGTAATCACCACTTTCTAGCAGCAATAGGGCCGACATCAGTTTCTAATAATAATAATAATAACAACAGTAATAATATTAATAATAATAATAATAATAATAATAATAATAATAATAATAATAATAATAATTGGGGCTTAACGTGTCAAAACCACGATATGAATATTAGACACGCCGTAGTGGAGGGCTCCGGAAATTTCGAACATCTGGAGTTTTTTAACGTGCACTGACATCGCACAGAACAAGGGCCTCTAGCATTTCGTCTTCATCGAAATGCAACCGCCGCGGCCGGGATCTAACCCGCGACAATCGGGTCACAACCGAGAACCGTAACCGCTACCACGCCGCGGCGGACTACTTGTTACTCCAGTGTGTTTATTTAGTGCAAAAACGACACCACAAGAAAAGATTGCGAGCGATTGGCCCGACGTCGCGCTGAGCTTGGCAAGGGCTGACTTCTGGCCCTGTTAGTACGACATATCTGAAGCGTTTAGCGCAGAATTATTAAGACGGGACAAGTAGGGAGAACACGTACACGGGCGCTAACTGTGAATATGGTCGGAGTGGAGGTGTGGGGCGGGCGGAGAGAGTTTGAAAGAAATAATATGTGGGGTTTAACGTCCCAAAACCAAGATATGATTATGAGAGACGCCGTAGTGGAGGGCTCCGGAAATTTCGACCACCTGGGGTTCTTTAACGTGCGCCTAAATCTAAGTACACGGGCCCCAAACATTTTCGCCTCCACCGAAAATGCAGCCGAGTTCGAAAGAAATGTCACCTAACGTTGCCATTTGAAAGAACGCGCCTTTCCTATATCCCATATATGGGTCACTTGTGAAGGCGATTTCGATAACGGCAGGTCTAGACTGCTACGACTTGTTGGCAGGGTAGCGTCAGCAGTGTAAAAATAAATGGGATTTCAGCCGTGTAAAAATAAACGTGAAGTCTTAGAGCCGGCACAAACTATAGCGTTCCCACACGCTTACTGACCTTATGAGCTCTTTGTTCACTGTCATACGTTCACTTTCCCTATATACACCATCCAGAAAAAGTTTGGGGGAGGCGAAATTTCTGAGAAGCTACATTCCCACTTCGTCTGGGAGCACAGCCTCTTAATTAAATGTTCCAGCCTCAAGATTTATGCACTGCTGTCAAGGTTAGAACCGTCATACACTAGTAGAGCAGAATTTTGCAATTGCAGTGGAGCCCACATCCCGCAAAGTACTGCTGCTCTGTATTCATTTAGGGCAAGACAATGACAGACAATACGTCATGCTATGTAACGGCTTTTCATCTAAAGAAAATTGCTACTCATACACTTAATTATTGTACATTTAGTTAGTGCAAATACTGCATATGACTGCATGTTTTATTTTATTTTTGTAATGCTGCCGGGCATGATTTCCCGCTAGTGTAATTGCTTGAAACTGACCAGTATTTCGCCGTTTTTTCTTAAGGTTAAACGCTCGTGCCTCGTCAAAATAGGACGAGAAAATATGAAGAGATAACACACATATATTGTCGTATAAGAAAAAAGTTCTTGCTCCTGAAATTAAGCTTCCGTCTTCAAACTACTTTGCCCCTGAGCCATGTCAACCATCATATCTTTCGTCGTTTTATTAACTGGTGGCACTTATGGTTTCTTGTAATCCAATCTGTGTTTTCCGTGATTCCTGCGCGGAGTCCCAAAGTTAGAATAATTCGAGAAATAAGGCCATTCGTTATATGTTCCCAGATACTACGGTATGCGACGGAGAAGGGTACCTACAGTTAGAACACACCGGGGTACGTACCTTTGCTTTCATGCTCCACATATATTGTGGGCGCCAAGACTTTTGTCTAATACTCACTGGTGTGCATTAAAGTGACAAATTCAGCATGTGGCAGACAACTTTGAACATGCATGCGACGTAATTCATTGTGTGCGCTTCTTACTGCATGATTACCAATATGCATCTTTGAATTTAATTAAGCCATTGAGCGTTAAACTTTTCTTCGAACAAGCACTTCACTAAGCCGCTCATTTGTTAATAAAATAATATTTAAAAAAATTCATTTCGCTGCTACAATCGAGTCTTTCTAGCTAGCCATTAAAATAAGTGAAGACATGACAACAAGAAGAACTGTTAGAAATATTTCGCACCAAATACCACAAGAAACGAGGACTTTGAGTAGCCTTGTGCGGTGCTTTGTGCTCGGGTACTTCCCAAGTAAACTGGCATATCTGCGGCTCATAATGCACTGTTCATTTCTTCCGAATACGTCAAAGAGGCGACAATGGACTCACGATACACAAACTGTGTTTTCAATGTAGACAACAACACTTAAATATGGAATTTGAAAAAAAAAATAACTTAACTTTTTATATAAAGATAGCTTGTAAAATGATTTTACATATCCAACCTACACATCCCGAACATTATGGGTCAAGCTTTTCAAGAATCTCAGTGATTAGCCTGCACCCTATATTTACTGAACCCTAACTATTCCTTCCGACATACAATATGCAAATATTCATTTTTAAGCCGCATTTATAATAGAAAGAAACACAATACACCTCATGCGGAAACTGCCATACGGAAGGCCATCAATAAAAACTGGATGACAGCAATAAATAAGCTAAATTGTGTGACACTCTGGCCCTAAAAATTGTTCGAATAATTGGGTGAGGTTAGCTGTTCATTAAGAACTTGATCGTTTCTGCTACAAAGTGTCACGTGCCAAGACAATTCTGAGAATAAAGAACAAGACTACTATAAATTCTCAATACAGTAAAAGCTCGGTAACTCGACGCTCATTGTTTCAGAAAATCGGATAATTCGGACGTGTTCACTGGTCTCGGCCAGCGTATGCATTGTTTAATTGTATCAAACTCTCGCTAATTCGGTCATATTTGGCAGCAACCCTGTTATTGCGTACGATGCTTGGAGCGCTCCAAGCGCGAAGCGCCGCAAATGTGCGACGCAAGGAAGAAAAACGCATTCGTGGACAGCCCAAACGGTCGCGGGCTTTCAGAGAGGTGTGTCCACTATCCACAATTGCGTTGTTGGTATGAGTTCAGAGCGTTTCCCACTAAGACAAGGGGTCTGAGCAACGTTCACATTTTGAACGAAGTCGCAAACTACGAAAATTGAAGCTTTTGCGCTGCTCGTATGCAAAATAATTACTGGATTCACGTATTCCTGAAAAAAAATTAAAGTACATTGGTGTACTAGACATTATCAATTGTTTTCTTGAATCTTTTGATAATTCGGCATTCAATAAATTTGGACAGTTTTCTAGTACCATCAAGTCCGAATTTTTCCGGTCCCATCCAGTCGGCCTCACTCCTCAAAAGGTTGCCGACCCCTGTCCTAGACAACTCGTAACAGAAATTTTGTGCCCGTCAGCTCCAGTGGTCACCCACCCATCTTCACAAAGAGGAATATTTCAGGGTCAGCTCGTCAGCTTTACTACAGAAAATCGGGCACTGCTTAACGTCTGTTATGGATGAGTCATTTGAATGCCCCTGTGCCAAGAGTGTGTAATATTAACGTTTACAGGTAATAACTACAATATCTACAAACAAACGCTGCTGTAAACGACAACGCTCTCTACGACGAGCTTACACAATGTTCCTCTAGCCTCTGGGCGCATCCGACAAATTGCACATTCCTGAAAACGCTGCCAATCTAAGGAATACTAGAGCGCTATGCTTCACACCGTGGCGACTACGTCGACGTCAACGGGGCTAGTGTCCTGCGGTGAAACCGGCAAGCACAAAGCGCGGGCTCCATGCGATGAGACCTACTTCTCATGGGATGCAGGCATACCCACAAATTTTATACGCTGATGTAATCAGCACATATAAGTTATAATGAAGATATATTTATTCATTTATTTATGTTGATAAATCTCACAGGTCCAGCATGAGAATTGGGTGAGGGGCTTATACAACTAAGGCGGGAAGTTAGGCTAGTTGGTATCGAGAATAAAGATCATGATGCTAGTGTAATGTGAGGCGGGTAAAAGTGAAACGCGGGACCACGCTATACAACGCAAAGGATCTGAAGTCCCACAATTGCGAAAAAGGTAATGAGATAACGATACTATAAGGAAAAATGTGATGGCACACAAAGACGGGCCAGAACCAATGAACTACGACCAATGCAGATGCATCTGTCTGATAAATTTATATCTGTAGTTGCACACTATAGAAGTCATCTTCAAAGGCGGATGCACACAGTCCTTCACCAACCGGCGTGCACTCCAGAATGACGTCATGAGCCGGACCGCCGGTGACCCCGCTTTCGGAGAACATCTCCGAGAGCGTGAGCCGGATCATTTACTTAGTCCCAGAGGTGATCAGCTGCCGCACTTCGCTCGTCTGGGCGAGGCCTCTTCGGGCTGATAAATGTCTAAAATTATCACAGATCTGTCATCTAATGGCAGTTTTACCAATGATTCGTAAAGCGGGTGCTAGACAGAAACGACGCAGAATAATTAAGGCATTAATTGTCTATATTGCACATTTAGTGCGAGGCATGCGTCATGATATATAGCGACTTCGATTCCAATAGCAGGGCTATTCAAGTAGTTATTTCAGATACGTAATGGGTTCGAATAGCGCAAAGCATTATAGGAGTGCTTATGCCAGGTCTCTCAACCATCAGAATGTTTTCTTACTATTTTCTTGTAAGTGATCAGCATTGCAGGCTTCTTCCTTAAGGCTACACTCTTGTGCATTGCAAAAGAGCGAAATAAATATCAAGGAATAAGACTTCCCAATTGTCGTGGAAGAATATAAAGCCTTGCTGTTCAGATTAAGCTTCTATCTTTCCACTAATCTGCAACTATGACAACTATTGCTACTTTTGTCGCTTTAGTTGCTCTGACGACGCTTTTGCTTGCTGGAAATCCCACTTGTGTTCTTTCAGGGAATCCTGCCATCAGTCCCCAACATAGGACACTTCGAGAAAATAGGATAGACTTTATACATTATCCCGCTTACTACACCACGCGGCGGAAAAGAAGAAATCCTCGCAGAAGACGGCCAGGTACGTAATTTTTTCATTCAGAAGTGCTTCCACGGGGGCTTTTCTAGAATACTGACTGCTCACAGTAATTTATCGTTTGCATTCCTCGCACGTGCTCTGCGAGCCAGTTCTTTTGCCCAATACTGCATTGATGTGTGCTTAGGAGCCACACGAAGCGGCAAATCCGTGCGCGGCAGGACACTTTAAATACACACCCTGTGTATCTTAGCTCGGGTGCGCTTCTCACGAAATGACTGCCGATTTGTATGTTACAGTTTTAATTCTACGAAATTATGGTCATCCTAGGAGGACTAGTCCTATTTGGAAACTTTTGCTTTTTATTAAGAAACGTGAAGCAAAAGGCTGGAGCTTGTTTTTGGTTTATGCATGTCTGATTGGATGTACAGCTGAGTAAGGCAAACCCTTGAGTCAGGGGCTATTGTACCTGTAAATGCAAGTAAGGTTTCTTAGGGTGGTTGGAATAGCATCCTGTGTTTTTGGGACCGCTAGCTAGAAAAAACACGGCATATTGAGGCACGCAGAAAACGAAAACGAAAGCATTTCCGCTTGGGGTTTCCTGTTGGCCTTACTGCGTCCTTCTGCTTTCAAGCGCATAAAAAAAATGGAAGCGTAAATGCAAAATCTCGCACCGCTTGCCAGAAATTTTCTCGCTCTCGATGGTGAGTATCCCTCCTGCAGCACTGATCGCATTCCGCCCATCATAAACTCCGGTCAAAATTTAGTGCATTCGGACGTCGCTGATCAAGTTATTTTGGTGTTTCATGCAGGAACCGCTAAAATTATAGACGTAGAAAGGCAAGTCAAGCTAGCTCAAGCTACCACTTCACCTGTCACCATTCCAAACGTCAAACTTATTACATAAATCGAAAATTGCCACCTGGAAGTTACTTGTGTGGGTCTAAGAAGCGAGCGAAATTCATCTAAGTCCTCATTATGTCGTTCAAATCATCCTTCCGCTCGTGACTAAGGAAGGAACCGGAGAGAAGGAAAGGCAGGCAATAAATGTCATACGTGGTATAGTCTCTCCGGAATTTCCCTTCGGGTTGCTGATTTACGTTGTTTTTCAGAGCGGCCTATTTTGGTGAACAATTTTCGCATATCTAAGTGACTTTGCATCTAATGGTACGATGGCATTTATCACCAAGATGGCCAACATTATCTTGAAATAAACAGGCATATCTTGACATTGCACTCTGTTCTCTGTTATGTTATTTGAGAATCTAGGCCACCGACACGACCAAATGTCAACGCCTGTAGATGTAGGAGTATTTGTCAATTCTATGTTTCATACGAAGTACGAAGGATTTGACGCACGCATGTACTAAATAATCACCATTGGAACACTTCGGGGATTATACTTTCCAAGCGGGGGACCAAGTCGTTTGTAACTAACTGCCCATTTCAAGTTTTTCTCACAGTAAGGCTCCCGAAATGGCCAGCATGAACGCGTTTGCTAATCTGCAGAGCACAAATTCGTGACAGAAAGAAGAATACACACAGCGCAGCAAAAGTGGTGTGCTGTGCGTGGTGTTTCCGACAAGAAATTTTCAGATTTACTGTTATAATTTGCATTCTTCTGGTGATATGTTTTTTTGGTCAAGATGGCAGTTCATATATATATATATATATATATATATATATATATATATATATATATATATATATATATATGTAATATAATATATATATATATATATATAGTCTGGTCCACCAGACGAAACGTTAGAGAAAATATACAATGCCGAACCAACGTAGTCGTAGTTTCTTTCTTCATTCCTATTCTATCGGGGTCCGCGTGATTCTTTTCCCAGTACTATATATAATATATATAATATATATCATATATATATATATATATATATATATATATATATAGCGCTGTGTATTCCTTGTTCCATACAGAATTTGCGCCCTGCGCATTGAAATTCGTGACAGTGCAACAATAGACACGGGCAAAACGAAAGAAAATGAGCAACATGGCGCCGTGTTGTTCGCTCTCCTGCCTTTTGTCCGTGTCTAGTGCAGCCCTGTAAAAAAGTTCGAGATAAATCGTAACCAACTGGCCCAACTGGCCGTGTGGCCGTCTGTAATTTATCGTTATGAGCCAATTAGCCCATCAACAATTACTTTCTTATGAGCGCATTTATGTTTTATATTTACAAAACGGATTGGCACCTATGAGGATGTCACTAAGTTGTATTATATGCCTGCTAAATATTTCTGGTTGCAAAGGAAACGCTAGTCGATGCATTTATTTCAATCCGTACATCGCACCTACATTCCCTACACGTAAGCGCACCACATTCATATGCAGTGTTTTAAATCTTATCATGCATCAGTAGGCATTCATTGCCATAATATAAAGGTATTAACGTCATTGGAGACCTTGTGGAACAGAGCCACGTTAGAAAAATGGAGTGTCGAGGTGTGGGTGATGCTTTTCGGCTATTCAAATTCTCACTAGTGCTGTGCTCGAGTACCTCTTGTTTCATAAGATGAACTTACACGTGCTGCGTTCTGCAGGTATTGTGAATAGCGGCATGGGAAACACAATAGTTTGATTTATTCAAAGGAGCATACAACAGGTAAAATAAAGAAGATTATACAAGTAAAAATAGAATATTAGGTACGTGTATTTTTACTCACAAGGCTAAAAAGATATTAAAGAGCACACGTGTGTATGGCAGTATTTTGTGCCACTGAACGATGCGAAACGCTTCCCGTTTCAACATTTTCGCCCTGCTGTCAATATTTTTTATATTGGTACACTAGAAGAAGGCAGAAGGCGCACATGCGCATTGGCGGGAGGACCCATGAATGGCCCCAAGCGTCCTCCAGTCGTTTCACTGCTACGGACGAATCATCCCCCGCCTCGCCCTCTTCCTCGGCCACCATCTTCTCCTCGTCCTCGTCCTCCTCCATCTTCTTCTTCTTCGTCTGCTAAGCGACCAAGTATGTATTTATTGTTGTTCGTGACTAAATGGTTATTTAAATATCTTCTGATAAGTCTCCACAAAGGGTGTATTGAACACTAGCCCATTTCGTTTTGAAATATGAGATGCATGCAAGTTACTAACGTCCATAAAGACGCAACTAGGAACCGATACCAACCGGTTATTGTATTCGTAGCAACAGTACATTAGAACCAGGAAAATAAATAAAGAGCAATACGCGGCAACATTAACAGCCGATAAATTAGTAGCATCAGTTTTTGTTGTTTTTCATTTCAAGCAGGCTAAAACAATAAATACATGTTTACTTACGCTATCGCTTTATGCATATTATTGTACATTAATCTCGATTATTTAGAATTGACAATCTCAAGTCATGGACATAAGTCAGCCATATCGAAGAATTATGTTTACAATGCAAATCTTTACATGCTAATCTGTTAGTTGCGTAATGTGTGATGCGTTTTTTTCTAATATCCAAACAAGGAGACACTCTAGCCGCGCACGAGAAGAATACATAGAGCAAATCCTGAATCTGCATGTGCAAGGAGAAATCAGGGCTGTAAAAAAGAGGCCTTCACTTACACCTGACGTAATGGTAATACCAAATCTTCCCGGCCTCAATCAAAAACCCATGTCTATAAAAATGCTCTTCGAGTATGTGGATATGGCTGCATTAACAATAAATTCGACGTATTCTAAGAATGCAAAGTGCGCGTTCAATCGGTCATTTACCAGTGTCTGAAATTCGGACTCGTTAAAGGCCGCATAATATGGCTCAAGTTCGCTCTAAATATAATGTCACCGCGACATTCCATTCCGGGCTACTAGCGATGAAATTCTGCAGTTCATTTATATTATATTCTCGTAAATTCGTCATCTACTCTAAGATAGCTGCTCATTGGTAGCGGCGAACATTCGTCTACTTTTTTTGGTATTTTATTTACAAGCTTTTTCGTACGGACCGAATATTAACTTTTTACAGGTGAACGTTCACCTAAAATTTTTTTCGTTTTGAGAATCAAATCCAATTATTTTTACAGTCTTTATTCGTTTTGATGACTCATCTTCCAACGATAAAGTGTCCCTGTATCGCAGTCAACAAGAACTATGAATATACTAACGTTTTGGAACAATTTAAATTGCGACATTTTCCGAATATTTAACAGATCTCGATTGAAAAGCTAAATATATTTGTATTTCTATTGCAGAACCTGGATAAAAGGAACTTGCCTAAACACCATGTGTCTACATCGGTGCCTGATAGATATCGAAATCAAAGTACTTTTGAAAGAGCTTTCAAGCCGACGAATATGTCGAGGCCACACCTAATGCATGAACCTCGACATTATCTGTTTCGTGTTTTTCAATATATTGCATAGGCAGTGCTTTAGCACATGCAACTTAAGAGCAATGTCATAGCACGATTTTGCATCTTGTTTATTGTGGGCTAGGCCCGTCCTCCATTATTGGAAGGTTTTGGTACCTGACACCTGTTTGCATGTCAGTACCATGAAGAAAAAACCACGTTGGGCGGTCTGCATCTTGAAAGAAAATCATTGCTTACGACAAATACGGTACAGACAAACGCACCTCTTCTACTCGAGGTACATCGCTTTCCAACGCTTCTGGTACTGCAGGCAACAAGGAATTGTGTTATGTTTGTGATAGTGTGTTTGATTTTATGTGTCATCATTTGAGTCCGTGTGTTTTCCTGTGCATGTCAAGCAATACAGAATATTTGAGTTTGAGCGTATACAGGTGAACTGACTTTTCCCATTTGAACTTGTCATACAACACTTTGTACATATGAACCTATTAGACGTATATGAACTACCATGAGATGTTCGGCTGTGCGTATTTTGTACATATGAACCTATTAGACGTTTTAGAGGTTTATGAACTGCCATGTGATGCTCGGCTGTGCGTATTTTCCTGTGTTCTACTGTATTGCATTTTGTGCCCTTATTAATCTTGTTACTACATATTCTCTATTCTAAGCGAAAAGGAGTAGCCGGTGCCACTATAATGGCACCAACCTCTCCTATTCCATCATTTCAATAAAAAAAAAGGACGCTATTGTAAATAATAATAATATAGTTGTATAATGGCGCAAGGGCCATTGATGGCCAAAGAGCGCCAAGACATGATAGGGAAAGTGAACAATGGTTATGTTAAGTGGCTGTATAGGAGCCTAAATTCCACGCGCTAAAGGCGGGTAAAACATAACTAATAAATCGTGGGAGTGGCGTGAAACATGTGCACAGAGAATGAATAACGAGAGGTCGTGATGATAAAACAATGAGGGTACGTTGTGAGCACGAATACCTCCTCAAGACCTTTGAGGCCAAAGGCAGGGAGGCCAGTGCGTTTCTTTGAAATAACTACCGCAGCGGCCTCTGTGGAGAAGCCGTGCTGTGGTTGCCAGGGTAAATAACATTAAAACTATGTATATCTTTGAAATAACGAAAGAGCGAGTCTTGTTTAAAATAGGTTCCCTGCCTAAGAACATTGAAGGGTGAAGTGGGAGATGTTGGCGGTATGATGGGAATGTTTTTCTCTAATATCTTCTAGATGCGTGCATTGAAGCAGGATGTGCAGGACAGTAAGTGGCGCGCCGCATTTTTCACACATGGGTGGGTCACCACCAGACAGAAGGTGTGCGTGTGTACTGTGTGTATGTCCTATTCTAATTCTGCAAAGTGTGACTTCTGTGTGACGTGACTTTGATACCGGTGACCAAATGCCAAGCCGCGGCTTGATGACGTGTAGCTTATTCTGTTTGTGCCTATCCCATGTACTCTGCCAAAAGGCCCTGAGCTTTCTTTTGAGGACGGGTTTTAGATCTATAACAGGGACGGCTAACGATGTAGTAGGACTGTTTTCGTGGGCGGATGCAGCTAGCTGGTCCGCTAACACGTTGCCGTGGATCTCGCGGTGCCCTGGCACCCAGCACACTACGACACGCTGTTTGAGAGCATAGTCCGTGCATAGGAGTGTGTAGAGGGAGATGAGGACTGGGTTTTTGTTTTTTTGAGAGTTTTCAGGGCTGTTACCACGCTTAGGGAATCGGTGTATATACTGCCTTTCGTAGTTTTAATTGTTTAATGTGTTTAACGGCCTCAAGTATCGCGTAGCTTCTGCCGTGAAGATACTTGAATCAGGATGCAGAATACCGGAATCCGAAAAGGATGGGCCAACGGCTGCATAAGACACAGAAGTATTGGACTTGGAGGCGTCTGTAAAGAATTCTGGACAAGTGTATTTGTGTTGTAGTTCGAGGAAGTATGCACGGATATGTGTAATAGGCGCGTGTTTGTAACTTCCACGAAAGATTATCGCAGTCAATACGCTGCCACTGCCATGGCGGGAGTTGTGCAGTGGGAGCCATTAGACAGCGTTCAAGAAGTGGCACACCCGCTTCCTGAGCTAGGCTCCTCACACGAAGTGAGTAGGGCTCACACGAAGTAGTAGGTGGAGCGACCACTCATTGGATTCAACGCAGAGGCTGTCTACGGGGCTCGTTCGAAAAGCGCCCGTAGAGAGACGGATGCCCAAATGGTGAACAGGGTCAAGGATCTTCAAGGCACTCTGTGTTGTAGACTGGTAAACAACGGCCCCGTAGTCTAGGCGCGTTCGAATGAGGCTTTTACAGGTTCATTAGGCATTTCCTGTCACTGCTCCATGAAGTGCGCGACAACACTTTTAGGATATTTATAGACTTCATGCACTTATTTTTTATGTATTTGATGTGTGCTATAAAGGTGAGTTTAGAGTCCAGAATGACGCCTAGAAACTTATGGTCCACCTCTACAGGTAACCGGCCTGCAGGTCAATTTCGGGATTTGGGTGGAGGCCTCTCTTTCTAGAAAAGAGAACACAGGTGCTCTTTTGTGGATTGAACCGGAACCCGTTCTCATCTGCCCAATGGGTCACCTTGTTCAGGCCGAGCTGCACCTGCCGCTCACAAATCGCGAGACTGCAAGATTTAAACGCTATTTGGTTGTCGTCAACATACGTGCAATAAAACATGGTTCGTGGGATACAAAGATGCAACGAGTTCATTTTTATAATGAAAAGTGTACAGCTGAGCACACCCCTGTGGAACGCCGGTTTCCTGCACGAACGATCGTGACAGCGCATTGCCCACACGAACACGGAATGTGCGGTTCGACAAATAACTTTCGATTATATTTAACATCCGGCCACGTATGCCTAAATGTGAGAGGTCTCTGTATTCCAAAGCGCCACGTCGTATCATATGCCTTTCCATATCGAGGAATACTGAGAGAAAGAATTGTCTGTGGACAAAAGCCTCGCGAATTTTGCCTCAATACGTACGAGGTGGTCAGTGGTGGATCGACCTTCTCGGAAGCCGCACTGATATGGATCAAGCAGCTTGTTTGATTCTAGAAATGTGTTAAGCGGCAGTTAATCATCTTCTCAAATACTTTACAAAGGCAACTTGTTAATGCTATGGGCCTGTAGCTGGAAACATTAGATGGATCCTTCCCTGTTTCAGAACAGGGATACAATGGCCTCTTCCAGGCAGAGGGAATCTCGCCGGAAGTCCATACAGCGTTAGAGGCAGAGGAGAGTTTTCTGTGTTTCGTAGGGTAAGTGTTTAAGCATTTGGTATATAACACGGTCAGATCCTGGGGCAGATTCATTGCAGCAGTTAAGCGCTGCTTGCAGTTCAGCTAAGTTGAATGGTTCGTTGAAGGGTTCGTTTTTTGCACATTTTCTTTCTAACTTTTGCCTTTCTACAGTTGTTTTGTGTCGTTTGAACGTGTCGGAGTAGTGCGTAGAGCTGGACACGCGTTCAAAATGTGCACCAAGAGAGTCTGCTGGTCTTCCAGACTGTTGCCATCTGTGTTTACTAAAGGGTGAATGTGTTTGTTTGCCTCTTACCCTATTTACCCTGTTCCACGTCTTAGCCTCGTCTGTGTATGAGTTAATACCTGATAAATACTTCTGCCAGCTCTCCCTTCTTGCTTGTCGGCGTGTTCGCCTGCCTTGGGACTTGATCTGTTTAAAATTGATAAGATTCTCAGCATTAGGGGAGTCGCGGAGTATCCCCCACGCTTTGTTTTGCTTTTTTCGAGCGTTCCGGCAATCGTCGTTCCACCATGGGACACGACGTTTGGAGGCAATGCCACTTGATTGAGGAATGGATTTTGAAGCGGCGTCAATAATAAAAGCGGTAAAAAACTGAACCGCAGCACCAATTTTCAAGGACGACATCTCGGCCCAGAGACACGGGTAAGAGTTCCAAATTTCTCCCAATCTGCTGCATCAGCTTTCCACTGGGGAGCCTGTGGTGGAGATTCGTTTTCTTTTGGCGTGCTTAAGAGTATGGGAAAATGGTCGCTCCCGTAGGGATTTTTAATGACGTCCCAGTTAAAATCAAGTAAAAGGGTGGGTGAAACAATACTAAGATCGATAGATGAGTAACTCCTGTTTGCAAGGCTAAAAAATGTAGGCTCCTTCTTATTGAGCAGGCATGCACCAGCGGAAAACAGAAACTGCTCAATGAGACGGCCTCGCGCATCGCTGCGAGAGTCCCCCCACAAGCTGCTGTGTGCATTGAAATCGCCAAGGACGAGGTATGGCTGGCAATTCATCAATAAAGGCCTGAAATTCGTGTTTGTGTAACTGGTAGTGTGGGGGTATATAGAGTGAGCAAATAGTTATGAGCTTGTTGAAAAAGCGCGAACGGCCACTGCCTCCAGGGGCGTTTGCAACTGCAATACCCGACATGCCATTTCTATCTATTATTATAGCAACGCCGCCAGAGGATGTGAGAGCATCCTGGCGATCTTTGCGGAAGATGATGTACTGTCTGAGAAAGTCAGTATGCATTGGTTTCAAGTGTGTTTCCTGTACACACAGCACTTTTGGTTTATGTTTGTGGAGAAGTTCTTGAACATCGTCGAGGTTCCTGAGAAGGCCCCTCACGTTCCATTGGATTATTTGCGTGTTCATGATGAAACTAAGGTAGTGCTGTGTACGAAACGGGAGTTGTGGTTGTTTAGGTGGGGAGTTGGAACTCAAGTAACAGGGCCGTCCCCGGCCCCGTTATCGGCTTCTTAGTTTTCTTAGCACGCTCCAGGGAGCTGCGCCGATCTTTCGGCACCAGGGGTGCCGAAGTAGTGTCCATTGCCTCCTGGGAGGCACTGGATGCCCGCACGTGCGAGCTGGTGGTTCGAGTTTCGGGCCTCGCCTGCTGAGACGAGGCCTTGAGACCCGATGACCCTGGAGTCGACGGGCTCTCTTTGCGAGTTGGCGGAGTAGATTTAACTACTGCCGCCTTGGGGGCAGGCGCCACAGCCGACGGTTCGCTCTGCGTGGACCGAGGGAGTGGCGGAGGCCGATGCGACGTTGCCCCCCGGCGCGCCGCATCAGCGTAGGGTGTGGTGTGAAATGGCGAGCACCTTTTACGGGTTCGCGGAAAGAAATGTTCTCCTTGTACTTTAGTGTGATGATTTCTTTTTCTTTTTGCCAGTTTGGACATGCGCGTGAGTACGCCGGATGATCGCCGTTACAGTTGACGCAGTGCGGTGCGCCATTACAGTTGTCGGATATGTGGCCTTGTACACCGCATTTAGCACACGTTTGATGACCACGGCAGCTCAATGATCCGTGGCCGAATCTCTGGCATTGGAAACAACGTCTGGGATTAGGAATGTATGGTCTGATAGTTAATTTAATGTAACCTGTTTCTATGGTTTGGGGGAGAACACTGGATGCAAATGTAAGAATGAGATGTTTCGTGGGGATTTCCTTGCCTTCTCTCCGAATAACGATCCGTTTACATGGGTCACGTTTTGGTTCTTCCATCCCTCTAGAAGTTCATCTTCAGACAGGTCGATGAGGTCGGTTTCCGAAACTACTCCGCGTGAGCTGTTCATGGACCTATGGGGTGACACTGAAATGGGTACGTTTCCAAGTGTTACGAGACTGCCGAGTTTCTGGTACTGTTGTTTAGCTGGGACCTCGAGAAGAAGGTCACCGCTTGCCATTTTGGTTACCTTGTAGCCCGGCCCAAAGGCTTCGGTCAAGGATTTTGCAACTATGAAAGGGGAAATAGTTCTTGCTAGTTTTTCGGGGTTCTGGCTGTGGAGTACATGAAATTTAGGGAACGTTTCTGTTGGTCGGGTCAAAGAGTTGAGTATTTCGTCGGTGCGCACCCTCTTGTGAGGGCAACGATCAAGGAGGCGGGGGAATGGAACTATTTCCATGATAAATGTGTGTTTCGGCAGCAGTGGCGGCCACCCACCATGGAGTCCAACAAGGGGACGCTGCAGCACTTAACATGTAAGGCTGCAAACGCCAGCCGTACAATGCCGCTATAACCTAATATACTATGTCCAAAGAGGACACATATACACGGTTAACCCGGCCGCCTACGAAAATGGGAAGTAACGAAGAGAAGGAGACAGGACAGCGAGGAAAGAGGATAGGAAAGCGAAAATCAGAAAGGGGGATAGGAAAGGCGACCGCCGATTTCCCCTGGGTGGGTCAGCCCAGGGGTGCCGTCTACGTGAAGCAGGGGCCAAAGGGGTGTTTGCCTCTGCTGGGGGGCCTTAAAGGTCCAATCACCCGGCGTCGGCTCAACCCCCAGGATCCCCTTTTCCCCGGACACGGCAAAGCCACGCACGGCGAGGCGTGGGAGGGGGTAAACCCCCCCGTTAGCTCGGGTCCGTGGTGTCGCTACACACCAAACGCCTGCTTGCGCAGACGCCCCTGCGGGGGCTATTGCGTAAATAGATTAAATGCAACAATGAAAGGCAACAATCATATTCGGCAGCGTGAAATTACAAGTGACCTCGATCAAAGATTACATTTCAATATCACGAACGGCCTATCACCGACCGATCAGTTTATTTGAAAACAGCGCATACAAATATGCATGTCAGCTCCGCATCTTCGAGGGCCTATTTGTGTACACTCGCATTTCTCAACACTCGCCGGTGGTGGGTTTCTCGCGAATTGTGCCGCCGCCACCACTGAAATCTGCAACTCAAGAAGTTTCGCCTAATAAGTTTTGTAACACGAAAGTGTTTTCCGGGGTCCACCACGGTTCCACTGACGTATTTCCGTCGGGGATATGACCTTGCAAAATGTACACTAAGGTGGCAAAGAAAAAATCCAGAAGAAAAGTTCCGTTGCACGGAGCCGAACCTACGCCCCCTCGCTCCGCAGCACGCGGCGCGATATCACTCGCCGAGCATACATCTCCAGCATACTATCGGCGAGCTATTGTATACGTCATTTACCGTTCGCGGTAATAAGAGCTCGGTGGCTTCAGTGTGTTCTTGTTATCACTAAGAGGTGGCACGAAGAGCGCGGATGGCGCGCTTTAAAGTCGTCGCCCACGTGTTGCGATGAGCGCGCGCCTCTACACGACGTGGCGGCTAGTGCGTGTGCGCTTATCTCGTGATGGCGGTGGATTGTACGTCTTGTGCTCTCACCGCAACTTTCTGTTGATGTTGCAGAAAGCACGAAGGTCACTTCGCTCACTGCAGCGGCCTCGTTGCTGAAAGGAGCGCGCTGCTCACATGCAAATAAGTAACAATTGTAACAGTTGTAGTTCGCACTCGTCCTTTGTATGTTTGTTTTCGTGCGTTCTTTCTGCTTTGGAGCGCGCTGCAATTTCGAGCTGCTTGCCGTTCTTCGCGTGACATTACAATTCGTTGTTACAGCATTCATTTCTTCGCCCTTGTGGCTGAACATATCACAATAAACGCTCAACTACCCCTGTGAAGACACGTTCCACTTTCGTGTTATGCCAATTCCTATGAAAGGGGGATAGCCATGTTTTTTCTTCTCTTGAAAAGTTCACTTACCTCCACGTAGCGTATATATCTGCATTTTTACTCTAAACTGTAGCGTAAAAACTGAGAGGACGCTTGAGCTTGGCCTTGAAGAGTAGAACACGATCGCGTAATCGGGACCCGCGCGCATCACCTTCTCAGTTGCCAGCCCGGTTCGGTTCTCGGTGAATACCTCAACCATATCGCAAGGATACGAGCGATTGTGCGCGTAAGATTGGCCGTTTCAAACTATCCTAGAATGCCTACTGCAAGCACAGTTGCGAATGCTCGGCCCCTACACCATAATTTTCTTCATTTTGCGAATCCACGAAGGGCCCACTACGCGTTCATAAGGCACACGCGAACCTACGCAGCTGCTCACTTTGTTGATGCTTTGGCTGGTGATGATAATTAAGCATGTCTGAGTACATTGTAATGTGTCGCCTTTAAAACCACTAGTTGCGCAATTCACGTGCTTTGACGCCTGGCGCGATTCTACGCCTCTGCCACACAATATTACATGAGTTAAGGACCCTTTCACTACGTGACATTCATATAGTGATTTTTCCGAAGCGGATTCAAGCCATGGCGTGGCTTTGTGATACTACACCCCTTGCCACGCAGGAAGCCTGGGTTTGACTCTTACCCGAACCAAAGATTATTATTTAATTTATTTGCACCTCTCTTGAATTTTGGTCCCGGACAACTCTGATTTTTCGCTCACAACCAATGACGCCGACACCGACGCCAGCATTTCGGCGAATTGACCTCTTTAACGCTGTCGCGTTAATAAGTTCCAAGCTCTCTTATATAGATATGTGCTGCAAGCTATGGTTGCGATATATTAGCGAAAAAATTATGGAAGCATTTTGAGTTCGACCAATCTATTAGCAGGAAACGATCACATAGCAAGATACAAGACATTGGGAAGCAAGCGCACGAACGACAATTTCCTGCATAACACCAGCCAAATTTCAATTATCTTTTTAGTGGTGTGCTATCCTTGACTTGTATATTTTAAGAACAATGACCGTGCAACATGCTGAAAGACCGAAGAAACAAAGTGATATTTTTTTCTTTCCCTTGCCTAAGTTTTGTGCCGTTACACAGGGCAGATTAGCGAACCGGACTGTTATCCTGTTCGCTAATTTGTCCTTCCTTTTCCTCACTTATTTTTGCCCTCGATTTAAGATGTCATGTAAGAATGGCCCAAGTGTGCACTCCCCGGAATTCTGCACTCTTTTTATGGCAACATGAAGACATGTATTACATCTGCCGCATCAAGAGTCGTCACTAACATAAACGATGTAAAATCTTAATTAAGTAGTTAATTAGTAGCTTTAGCAGAGAGAAGCTTTTCTATTTATAAAGACATTTCACTGAAGGTTTGATAGTGTTCGTAATTTCCTTACAACAAGAATACGACGGCTCTTAGAATAACGTTCCAGTTTGCTGCGCGAACTCGCGTGGGCTATTGTCAGTGCGATGCGCGAAGCGATGAAGGCTGATAACTCTGTGCACAGTGGTTCTCGCAGCTCAGTTCGCGTTCAAGCTGACACCAGCGTGAATGTTGCCACCCAATTGTTGGAGGAACAGCAGTGTCGGAAAGTTGCATCTTGCCTTCAGGCGAGGCGGTTCTGCTGTAAGTTGTTGTACACAAGCCAACAGCGTTTCGGCATTGCGCATTAGTGACATTGAAGCTCGCGGTGGCTCTGCTGTAAGTTCTCGCACAGAGGCTGGCAGCGTATCATGTCATTATTTATTATACAATGACATCCTATAAAGCATGTTGGAACACCTGTACGGTGGGGCACTGCTGTTTACTCAAGAGAAAGCCGTGTTATGCTCTCGACATAAAAAACTCTACGCTTGTCATCAACCTCACCATTCTAACGCTGCTTGTGGGGTTCATGGAGCCTCTCTTCATATGATCTGGGCAGTCGGCGCACACTTGGTGTTAGCAAGCCCATGTTTCTACAATCAACACTGCTTCCAACGATCCGAGATGGCATGCTTCGTTTTTTCAAAAGAATGATAGCGCATGTATAAGTAAGCTTCGATATCCTTGCATGCTTCCGAATTTGAATTTCTGCAAGGCTCCCTTCGACATGCGCAGCTGTAACTCGCACCTTGTTATATGGCAGGCGTTAGTGCATATTGCTTTTTTTTGCATTATACTTGGTTTTCTTCTGCTCCATGCTCCAATGCGAAGTTGCGCACGCGCAACACCATGATTATATGTACTACTTAAGCTCGGTGGGTGTGACGAAATAACTAGTTGCTAGTAGCGCCCGTCTTTTGTCTGTTCTTTTTATGCTCGTCATTTCAGCGCTTATTCTTTCAGTGTTCATGGATAACCCCTATACGAGTTAACATTCGTGTTGTGTAATGACCACTAGAGCCAAAAAGTATTCAACTGATGATTACTCTTCCATGTGCTTAGAACAGGAGTCTAATTTACACGAACACTAATCGATATTATACAGAGGGGGTTACTGCGGTGCCTAGAGGCTGCCGACATTGCAGAACACCGGCATTTCGTGAGTATATATTACATGTGTTTAATATGGATGCCCTCTGGTTTAACTATGGGACATGTCGAATGAGTCTAGAATGTTCAAAGTTTCTCTTTGTAATTGCTACGGCGAATATAAATACTCTAACAATTGTATAGCTTTGCATTGTAAACAAAACATTACGCATTCCGTCGTACGGCGTACCGACGTTCGTGGCAAGCCAATCAATAGCAGTGTGATGTCCCCTTACTAAAATATCAATCGCGAACACGAATACGCAATAATTTCAATACGAAAAAGGAACGGATGCCTCAATTAGCCTCAAGAAATTACGGACATGTTAGAATGAGTTGTGACGCCTACCAGCGAGTTCGACAAACAACGGCTTAAAGGTAATCTAAGCGACACCTTTGGTGTATTTTGCTGGGAATAAAAATAAATGGGTGCAGCTATACAGAAAAAAATTATTCTAGGGCACAATAAATACTTTTAGCCGAGAACACTGACAGTTCAAGATGAGAGACATGAATGCTTATCCTTTCTCTATATGAAAGAAACGGGAATTTCTGAGGCTAGTTTCTTTCTCTGACGCGACCTTATCGAAACCACAGTTAATGAAACCAAGGAAGGTATAGGAGCCGTTAATTGTACTGTTGTAAGCGTAATGTAGTAATTGTGACATAAATGTGTAGAAAGTAAAGTGGACGAAAGACCACTTGCCGCCGGCAGACCCAACCTACAACCTTTAGATAACGCGTCCGATGCTCTACCAATTGAGCTTGGGCGGCGGTCGTTCTCTCGTTTACTTTATCGGGTATTCGTCATGCGCATGCAAAACTGGAAGTGTTAGCGAGGCACGTAGCCATGAATGCGAGTGCGGAACACTCTTTCTTTGCCAGCTGGCGTCATGTAGCACGTCACGCCAGCTGGCTTCATTGTCTGCTCGTTTTCGTTAAGGTTTTGCTCTTTCTGCAATCACTTTCTACACATTGGGCACGCAAGCAAGGCCTATTATATTCTCCGTTGATAAGAGCGAATATTCTATCTAAGCGACAAACCTACCTTTATTTCCAGTTGTAACTAATTGCTCTATAAAGTTATTCTGGCGGTAATGCCCTCAAGTGGGCAGCAATAAAGCGAACGCATTTAGCTGTGAAATTTTGTAGAATGTACTGACGTTTATAAGGGTTTGTTTCATTCCAATACTGACGTGCTATACGACATTTCGTTCTAGGCATGCGGTACAACCAAGAAGCATTCCTCTGTACTTTTCCGCGAATTTAATCTTTACGCACGTAACCACCTCACATTTGCAAATAATTATAGATCTTGCGACTGCCCAAGAAATTAATATGTAGCGCTGCCAAATCCATTGCTACGATTTTAGAAGTATTAAAGTCCTTCGAGACCTCCTTTTGCTACTAAAAGCATGCGAGAATAATGGGGTGCGGGCGTGTGAGTTCAGCTTTTTTTATTATTTAGGTTGTCGTTGTTCCTGTGCAATCAATTTCGTATTGTTCTATAAGCTCAAGGCACTCCGAAAAATTGCCGATTTTGCGAGGTTGCATAAATAAAAATGAGCCATATGCTGCAAGCGAAATACATTGGTTCAATATTACGAAGAGACGCCTACAGCACTAAGTAAAAAAATTCCGAAGCGTTAAAAACGAATCTTAAGTGTTTTTCTTTATTCCCAAGAGTTAAAAGCGACATATAAGGTAACACACATGCGCGGCTGGACTTCGCGCAGTGAACCACGAGAAAAGATTTCTTGTTCCAAGACATTGGTCCTGTTGTCTATACTTTCAGTAATACTACATGATAGAAGGCATACGTGCGCCTTGGCAGGAGGTCCCATTTCCGGTGGCAGGATTCGCCAAAACATATCAGTGTCATCTCCGAATCACCCACAATCTCCACCCCATCCCCCTCGACAACCGCGTCAACCGGCTCCTCCGGCTGCTCCTGCGGCTAACCGACCAGGTTGTAATTTTCAGAAGCTAATCCTTTCTTCACAGTTATTCTCATAATAAAACCCAACAAATGGGAATCAGGAACGATAATCTACTTATTTCTAGGTATATGCAGTGCCAATATGTATTAAAATGCAGCTGAGTCTTGATGCAAGCATGTGCCATCCATTTTTCATCAAACACTTCATAAACCAGAGCCTCTGAGATATATTGTATAATGTTATCATATTCCTCACTCCAAAATGTCACAACCACAATAGCAGCTTCTTATTTTAGCGCCATGCATACGTTTCTTGTGAATTCTGGATCATATAGCACTATCGCAACATAGACAAATTATGATAATTTTACTGAGAAGTACCGTAGCAAAATATTCTGTTTGGTATCGCGAGCTTCGCGTGCAATATCTAGTGGTAAAGCTGTATTCATAAAGTGTGTATACTTACCCGATAAGTAGTGCGCGTTTTTCACGGGGAAGTGCTTTCCGTCGTAGCTCAATTGGTAGAGCAGCGGACGCGTAATTAGAAGTTTGTGAGTTCATGTCTCATCGACGGAAACAGCGATTTTTTTCGTTCACTTAAATTCGTTTCAATTTAAGTCACAATTTGTACACTACAGTTAAAAACAACAATTGACACCCTCCATCATTTCCCAGACTATATGTATCCGCGATGCATTTGGTTTTGTCCAACGTGCCTGATATTTCACGACATGAACATGGCACGCCTGTCACGTACGTCATGAAACGCATTGCCACCTTTACGTGTGGCTATACCAGCATATCACGGCCGATGGTACGAGCCACATGTGATTAAGAGTCAATAACGAATCAGGGCAGCGATAAGAGACATTGAAAATTTATTACACAGTTTCTGCGGATTACAAAAGAAAGAGATACCGTTTCCTATAGTCTGCAACTTTAATGTAGCAAACAAGCGCTTACATATGTACTCCTATGTGAGCAAGCTCTGATATAGCGCTATGATATAGCGTTGCTCGACCCGGCAGGGTACACATTAGAGAACGCGGCTTACACATCATTTGAAGGAAATGGACGTCTCTGCTGCAAGGCGAATGCCCGTATTACGTCATAAATGTATAACTACCATTTAGACGGCAATGTAGTCAGAGAAGCAACAGGTATCCTTTGTGGACATCAAGTGAAAGAAATGGACCCGCACTGGCTACGTAATGCGTAGGACAGACAACCAGTGACCATTAGGAGCAACAGAATGGTTACCAAGGGATAGAAACGCAATCGAGGAAGGCAGAGTTAGATGAAGTGATGCAATCAAAAAGTTCGCAGGGATAAAATGGAATCAGCTCGCAGAGGATAGGGTATCAGGATATCTCCGGAGAGGCCTCCGTCCTGCAGTGGACAAAACCGGCTCAAATTGACGATGAATGATGATGGTAGTCAACGTGCCTGATAAACCCAGATATGCACACTATTCAAATTACGCAAAGATGTCGATCCACCTCATAAGACTTGGCTCGAAGTGCGGTAAGCAGCTACTCGCGCACTGCTTCGCAAGAAGTTGATTCCCACAATGCGTGGTATCTCCCGGAAGCTTTCTTTTATTAAGCCGAAAGCCTTAGATGCTTCATAAAACGCGAAAATTGGCGGGACGCCGGCGTCCAGCTGCGTCGGGGACAACACGAGTGACGCAAAAACATCACGTGAAGACGTTATCATATGACGGCATCATGACGTCACACATCGCAGAAAAATTCAGCAGCGCGACACCATACGTGGCAATATATCCCGGCGAGTGTGTATCCGAACCTGTGAAGACGATCCATGCCTTTTGAAAAAAGCTCAAGTAAGCATATATGTAGTTTTCAAGTGTAATTGAGGCACGTCGTAAATTCTAGCTCCTACGAATTGTGCAGCCATACTTGCAAGTGCAAGTTAATGGTCGCATTATTCTTCGTGACGCCATGCATTAGTTGCATGTTTTCCGCCAAATGTGTCACTATCCAGATTTCTGTGTATGCACATTTCTTGTGACATCACTTCCACGCGAATTGTGTCTCTTGGCTGATAATGTTCTCTTTTTTTTCATTTACTGCTCTTATTGCTCCCGGCTGCCCCTTATGTAATTCCCCCTAGGGATCTTTGACATTCTGATAGATGACGCTGAATACCATAATTATTCTTGAAATTGGGTCCGCAGCATGCTTGTTACCCATCATGGTCATTTTTATGCATGAATGCACCGATTTTATAAGCAATCCTTTTAAGCTTCACTCTTGTCACAATCGCAATGTCCGGCTCCTTTGAGCCGCTGACGCCGTGTTGACGAGCGTGTCAACGCGGAATTGTAGGTAATCATGCCACCATATTGCGAAGAATATTTTTTACGCGATGCACACTGTAATCCATGTCCAGGACAACACTTCTCCTTCCTAGCCTCCGAAACACGTGTCGCCACCAGTCTAAACGTCTGCGAGCGGTAGGACACCTTTCATTTAGAAGTGTTGCTGCGCAGTAGCTTGGTGGTCTGCACACTTCGTTTCCAATGATAAATTGCATGTCTGGTGTGAACTGCAGCTAAGCTGCCTAGAACATTCAGCACGCCGATGGATAACCAGGCGGTGACAAGGAGCCCTTTCAAGTGGACTGACGACGACCTCAGTCGATGTCATGGGAATGGAATGAAAGAATTTGGTTGAAAGGCGAAACCGATTTCAAGCTTTTGCGGTTGTTGCGACTACATAAGAATCATGTCTTTTTTATTCCAGAATATCAGTGGAAACTTTTGCAAATATCTGTAAATTTTCATGAAGGACTTCACATTGACCCTTAGACGAAGTTCCGCCAATCCTTATTCAACTTTATCACATACTGGTTGACATTCTTGACACCAATGATAATATTTGCTCAGTTCGTACATCCTTATATTAATCCTTCTATTATACTCCTTCGATGGAAGTGACAATAGTTGAGACCAGTGTGCTTAGTTTTAGGTGCACGCTAAAGAACCCCAAGTGGTCTAAATTTCCGGAGGCCTCCACTACGGCGTCCCTCATAATTATATCGTGGTTTCGCGAAGGTAAATCCCAGCAGTTATAATATTACAATCACAATTCACTTATGTCTTCAAAATGCAGCACCGTTTTGAGTTATTTTAGTTGTTCTTCTTTAAACACTAACATGTCACTGCTTCACTCAGGAAAGTAGCCAATAACCATTCTAAAGTCTTCGAATAAATCCACTGAGTACAAAGAATTTACGGGGCTTTAAAAGGTCTTGCATGGATCATCGAAATATGATTTTCTTTCTATTGCAGGAAACAGACGAAGCACTCCACGCGGCCGCGTCAGTGTATAATATGTTTCGAACAAGAATAACATTGAAAATCTTGAAACCAGTGGATGTGGAGAGAGAATACCTAAAAGTACACGTAGACGTTATCATTTCATTTGCAAATAAATGTCAGTTGAAAGTTAGCGCCCGCATCGTCTCTCTTGCCTGTGTCCCTGCGTTTCTTGAGCTATTGCACTTTGAGCTCTGCCATAGTTGTCATCATCATCAACCGCCGCATCAACAAACTGCACATAATGCCTTACAAATTGTACCTCGCTTCTCCACAGAATGACTAATAATGTCGGTGGGCGCATCCCGACTTCAGAAAACCATTTGTGGCGTAGTGGATACGTTGCTGGTGTACTTGTATTAGTAGCCCCAAGAGAGTTTATAACGGGCTCCAGAAATGTGCTCTTCTAGCTTTCTCTGTGACTTGTCTGCGCTTTCTGCGTAGGCGTGGCATTTTCTTAAGACAGCAACAAGCAATTCTTTTTTCAACACTTCCAAATAATTAGAGTTAAAAATGAAAGATTTTACAGTTTATTGATCCTGCAGTCGCTTTCGACGACGGCCACATGCAGAAGCGCAATCTGCGATTTGCACCACTTTGATAATATATAATAATTGTTGGGTTTTAACGCTTCAAACCATGGTATGGTTATGAGAGACGCCGTAGGGGAAGGCTCCAGAATATTTGACCAACTGAGGTTATCTAACGTGCACCTAAATCTAAGCACACGTGCCTGTAGCATTTTGTCTCCAGCAAAATGCTGAGGTTATGGTGCATCACTGCCGACCTTCAGGTCGGCAGTAAGGCACCATAACCACTAGACCACTACGACGGGTGCCACACTTTTGAGAGATGGGACGCAGACGATACATAAAGCTTTTATGCGCGTAAGTACAGCTAATTTATAAATGCCTTGCATACCCTATTTGGCTGGTCAAATTGAACTGAATTGGATTTGTTGTGCTTTAAAAATATTGGCGCCTTCGGGAGCATTTCGTTTTTACAATGGAGGCGACTAGAATTTTAAAAAATGCTGTGCTGCATTGTAGTTGGGACTTTGTTTCGATATTTAGTTAGTGAGCGAATATAGTCTCACGCGGCGTTCCCAGTTTATTTTTTTCTGAACCAGTCCTGCTTAATCGCCAGTACGGCGTCTCGCAAGTATTGTTAAATCTTACATAATACAAGCTTAACTCTGATGCTATAAGCGAAATACAATGCTTTCCATATACGTGAGAAACGCATACAGCACACCCGGGTTATACTATATGGGTAACAAGGACGTTCTTCATGCTAAAAATGACCAATAGTTTATTGTTTCTCGCAAGATAAAAAACAGGTGTATAAAGGCACACGTAGGTACAGTAGAACTTCGTGGCAGAAAACTATGAGAAACACTTTGTGCAGGAGCATTATAGTACTTCTGTGGATACTTTCCCTTTTGGCAACGCGGCTACATAAAAGACATGGTGCGTTTTTGCAGGAGGTCCCCAAAATGGTCCCAAATATCCTCCAATCAGAGGACCGCCATTCACAGGGCATCCCCCTCCACGCCCTCTACCAGTTGGACGTCCTCCAAAGCGTCCGAGTACGTCGTCTTGTTTTTGATAATATAGTTACTCTATATACAACAGGTGTTCAAATGATAAGGTACTATCAGCACCGTGGGTGTAAATGAAGGATTTATTCAGAGTATGCACTACGCGCCTGATCACAACGGTCAGATTGGTGAACGAGCCGAATGATTCCTTGTTCCCAGAATTCTTGTGGCCGTGACGAGATCCAGTCCTTCACAGCGTCCTTGAGTTTGTTGTTGTATTTGAAGCGCTTCCTGTTCAGGGGTTTTTTCATGGTACCAAACACGCGGAAACCCCAGGTGATGAACAGTGGCCGGTTTAACACCTTCCGCTATCAGAAATCAGTTAACTCCCCACTACTCAATTGCCTAAATTTGCAATGTTAACACCATCGTGTCCTCAAACGCATTGTCGCGTCAGTTGAACGGCGCTTTTTATAAGAGGCTCTGCTCTCAACTGCGCATGCGCGCGCCTCCGCATGCTCCGATCCGCGGCAGGAACTCCAATCGCATCCCCTAGGTGTCTCGCTACATTTTTCCATAGCGGCATAGGCATCTATGCGAACGGTCATGTTGTTACGGCGTCTCGTACCTTTTCCTTTGAATACCCATTGTACATTCTTCAGAGCGGATAACCTCACGAAAGAGCAGCGTGAAATCTATTGAGTTCATTCCTCAGATATTCAATCTATCAACGTGCAAATATATGCCACTGAATCCTGATACCAGCATGATGTGCGTACTTTGTAGCAATTTATTACAACCTTAGAATCCTTTTTATAAGCAGAAACCACGAACCAGATAATAGACGAAAATACGAAGAACAACAATTTCAGAAGGCCCGACCAGACAAGCCATTTTTTATCAATGCATGCATGCGTGTTTTTCAGGCATACACAAAACGCTCATGTCAGTGCTTAAGAGAAGGGCATCTAAACATGCCTGGTTTAAAATGTCCAACACGAATTTTAATGCGTGCTGGACTTAACATGTTCCCATGCGCCCGAATGTGGCTTCTCCAAAAAGTTCCTGGAGTCTAGACTATTCGCCAAGCACTTAAGAGTATTAGAAGAGCGTGGGTGTACGCCAGCTGGTGATTCATGATTAGGAAGAGTAACCACAAAAACACATAGGATTCAGGAAGAGACAGCGCGCTATGAGTTATCTCATTCTGTGCCGCGTGTGTCTTAGTGGTTCCTTTTCCTAATAAATTAATAGTCCTTCGTACGCCCGTACATACCCATTTATAGCCTCTGCCGTCTCTGCAGTGGGACACGTGCTACAATCAATGTTTAGTCGCGTCCGATTTTGTGAAGGCATCAGTTACTGTACGCAACGTTGAACCGCACAATATGCACTAGTGTTTCGTGTTCCGTATTAAATGGGAAGTATTTCTTAGCTAACTAAAGACACTTTGGCCGTTTCTATCGATCTATCAATCTAGCCGCCTACGTATTGGTGTTCTAGTGGTTTCTTTATTTGGTAGCTACCGAAATTTGCAGAGGAGGGGATGAATGTATAACGAACACAATTCACAGGTCCTGACTTCAATAACTCGACTTGCGTGTCGAGTACGTCATAAAGCCGTTTTAGCCAGTCACGTGTGGCGTATACCTGCAAAACATGACCCATGGCATACAGGTATGCGTCACAGGTGATTCCCAGTCTTTATAAAATTCGCGGCAGCGAGAACAGGCATTCGAATGCCTAACGCGAAGGCTTTAAGGAGCCCGTATTGCAGAAAATCCGGCGCCGGCATCGACGGCGTTGTCGATGAACAAGAAATCTCGATGAAGCACAGATAATAATCCCGACTCGAGCCGGAATTGGCATTCAAGTATTCTGCCACTGAGCCACGCCAGCGCATCAAACTGCTTAGGAAAAAGATTCTACACAAGGTCATGTGATGGCAACGACCATTGCGGTTGCAGTGTTGGTTGTCCGCTTTTTTAACAATGTAGTAAAGATTGACTCCGCAAGCTATAGTCAAGCGTTGCTCCAACCTCCCTACGACCACTACTTATGATATGCGCATGATATCACCTTAGCATGCCCTCCGTTGCGATAGAACTGACACCTCTTCTGTAACCTCAGTACAGACGTTACGTCGGACAATGGTCTGCCTTTTACACGTCAGTGCAGTCTACATGCCGGGCAAGCCCATGATATGCACAGAGCAGAAATTTACACAACGACGTCCATTCACCTCATAACGCTTCACACAAAGCACAAAAATATCCTGCATAGGCAGGTAATTCTCGATGGCTTCCCATAAAATCGATTCCCACAATGCTTGGGATCTGCCAGAATTGTTATCTTTTATATATTTGCTGCCAGGTATGGCTATGCTGGAGCTGCAGCCAAGTTTTCAATTTTTTTTGTTTTTCTATGCTAAAGATGCAGGGAACGATGGTTTACCAAATCTTAGAAAGCACTGAGCAAGTGCAGACGCTTTCTCACTTGCCTGCGTATCACCCATTGCATGCTAGGATGTAACATTTAAAAAATTGTAACAGCGCAAGATACAAGACAAAGGAAGCGAACACATGAAGCGCTGTTTGTTTCATTTACTGGTCTATTTCCCTCGCGTTGTAATTTGCTTTTGAAGCGACATAGAGCACAGATAAGTTCACACTGTGCAATAAGGTGTTTTTTTTGTCAAAGCATAGTAAAGACATCCGACAACACCATCTACTGCATCAGTAATCACTACTAACACAATCGCTGCAAAGCTGATTAACTACTGAATTGTTAGCTCAGCAGCAAGTCCTCTTAGAAACATTCCTTTGCTGATGATTTGCCACAGTTTACAAGCGAGTAATCATGTCCTCCCTTCCAACATTTGAATGTTTCTTGAAATGCTGAACGTTGCCCCATATCGGCTTTTCACGGTAATGTTGAAAAACTGCACGTTAGCCCGGTTCTAATCAAGCTTAATTTCAAATGTCTGCCCTAGACTTATAGTATCTTGTCTGACTTAATCGAACCATTGTGAATTATTCATTTAATTCTTTTCTTATCCGCAATTTTTCTACGTGGACCGAACAGGACTGTCAAGGCTGCGACGAATATGTAAGCTTTTTTTTTTCTTTATCTTCATTGACTGGTTTTGAGTACATAATAGAATTACGCATCAAAATACGTTCAAGTTTCTTGTTACCATAAACAAAATTTATGCGCCCACAGATCTCCTGCACATATCAAACTGCTTAAAAAGAGCTTTTTGTCATAGTCCTTTCTGTATCTTGGCATGCATCAGAGCCGTTCTTGCTGTTATGCCATATTATGCGCGAACGAACTAGAAAACGTCTTGTGCAGAAGATTCAAGGTTCCCATGAAAAACGACCCATACATCCCGATCTTTTTGTTTACCTAACATAATTAAGCGACACACTCGTTCTTTGTAATCATGCGACAGATCTATCGGAGTAACTTTCGAAATTCATGCGTAAATGCATCTTCTAAGAACAAATGCTTCAAAAATTCCAAGCTTCTGCTTTTTAATTTACTGAAGAATACAGTTCTAGTTGCTTCATTGGGCTTAATTAAGAAACCTATTGTGAGTCTGCGTGATCGATCTGGTCGACTTGCGCGCTGGGCCCTCAGATTGCAAGAGTACGACTTCACTTGAAGGTAAACATTAGACAGAAGTCTGTCTGGTTGGGTAAGTAAACTGAGATAACTGATATTTATTCTCCAACCAAAGTTACGAAGACACGTAAAAACCCGACGTTTCGGAACCAGCTCGGTTCCTTCCTCAGGGGGGACTGCGGCGGCTTGGCAGCGGCCTCTTTAAGGCACTCTCGCGGCGGTTAACGACCCCACGCATTATCGAGGAGCGTAGCCCATGCGCATACACCGGGGGAGAGTTCCGAGTGAACGGTTGATATTTTGAGTGGTCCTCTGTATATGCCACGACTCCAGTAGTAACCTCCTCCTCCACTTGGTTTCACTTTCGAGGATGGCGGTTCCGTTGAAGTCTATTCTGTGGTCAAACGTCTCTGCGTGCTCGGCGACGGCGCTGCGTTCTTTGTTGAGTTTACGGACGTCGTTGACGTGTTGCCTAATCCGTTCGGGGAAGTTTTGGTCTCGCCGATGTATGACGAGGGGCAGTCGGCACACGGTATTTTGTAAACGACGCCGGGCGCCCTGTCTTTTGTTGGTCGGTCTTTCGGGCGGGGAAGGAAGCGGCCCAGCGTGCATGAAGGCACGTGCGCGATGTGCACGCCTTCTTTCCTAAAAATCCGAGCCAACGCCTCGCTGGCTCCCTGGACGTATGGGACCGACACGCGTTTTGGAGAGCTGTTCGTCAATGCTGGCTGGGAGTCGCGTAACCTCTTTTTCTCTGCGCGGCGGGCGACGGATCGAATGAAATTTCTGGGATAACCGTTTTTTCTGAGGTCCGCAATTACGCGGGCCTCTTCTTTCCGGCGTTCCGTGTCAGTGGAACATATCTTTTTGGCTCTCTGAAGTAATGTGGACACAACGGAGGCCTTGTGGGTGGAGGGATGGGACGAATCGTATTGAAGGTACCGGCCGGTGTGCGTCGGCTTCCTGTAAACGGAGAACTCCAAGTCACTGCCCCTTCTTGCCACCTGGACGTCGAGAAAGGGGAGGGTGCGGTCGCGTTCACACTCGACCGTGAACTGTATGGCTGGGTGAACGGAATTTAGGTGCAGTCTGAAGTTTTCAATTTCAGATGTCTTCATGACACAAAAGCAATCGTCCACGTAGCGAAGAAAGAGCTTGGGTCGCGGCGAGAAGGAGAAAAAGAGGTTACGCGACTCCCAGCCAGCATTGACGAACAGCTCTCCAAAACGCGTGTCGGTCCCATACGTCCAGGGAGCCAGCGAGGCGTTGGCTCGGATTTTTAGGAAAGAAGGCGTGCACATCGCGCACGTGCCTTCATGCACGCTGGGCCGCTTCCTTCCCCGCCCGAAAGACCGACCAACAAAAGACAGGGCGCCCGGCGTCGTTTACAAAATACCGTGTGCCGACTGCCCCTCGTCATACATCGGCGAGACCAAAAACTTCCCCGAACGGATTAGGCAACACGTCAACGACGTCCGTAAACTCAACAAAGAACGCAGCGCCGTCGCCGAGCACGCAGAGACGTTTGACCACAGAATAGACTTCAACGGAACCGCCATCCTCGAAAGTGAAACCAAGTGGAGGAGGAGGTTACTACTGGAGTCGTGGCATATACAGAGGACCACTCAAAATATCAACCGTTCACTCGGAACTCTCCCCCCGGTGTATGCGCATGGGCTACGCTCCTCGATAATGCGTGGGGTCGTTAACCGCCGCGAGAGTGCCTTAAAGAGGCCGCTGCCAAGCCGCCGCAGTCCCCCCTGAGGAAGGAACCGAGCTGGTTCCGAAACGTCGGGTTTTTACGTGTCTTCGTAACTTTGGTTGGAGATAAATATCAGTTATCTCAGTTTACTTACCCAACCAGACAGACTTCTGTCTAATGTTTACCTTCAATTCAATCAGCCAGGACTTCGGCCGCGATACCATGCAGCTAGTCAAGCGCTACATACGCATCAAGGAGGGAATATCAGTCTTCAAAACTCATCTGGACTTCAATCGCACCTGCAAAGATAGGAAAGTCGTCCCTCAAAGCCTACGCCTGAAACGCCCTGTCTCGACCCCCGAAGGTATGGAAATCGTCATGAGAGAACAACGGCTGGTCAACGCCCGCCTGCACGAAATCAACGCCTCTCTACGGAAAAAGGAATTAGACCTGTTCTTCGCCAAGCGTAAACTTCAGCACCGCATTCCTGGATTGATGCCTCCGATCGACGCATTCGCGGACTCCGTGGCGGCGTCGTCTGCAGACAGGCATCGGACCGCGCAGGATAGGAAACTTTCTCACCTGTTGGACCGGGGTTCGCCCCAAGGCAACCCAAATCCCAGGTTTGACCAATTTGTCATCCCGCCCACTCACTAATCGGGAAACTTCTGTTCTGGCAAAGGGACACGGGTATAACGTGTCAACGACGCCCCGTTTATCGAAAGTCGTCGCGGCTGTAGAGGAAGCCGTCCAGAGTGTGAGGCCAAGCGCCAGAGAAGAAATTAGACTAAAATCAATTGGAATCCTTTCGAAATTGCCGTCACAAGGGAAAAAGAACTTGACCGCAGAAGAGAGCAAAGCCCTTCGGGAACTCCGACAAGATCAGAGCATTGTCATCCTCCCCGCTGACAAGGGCAACTCAACGGTGGTGCTGGACAGCCGGGACTATGACCGGAAGATTTCGGCCCTTTTAGAGGGTGACGCATATACGCAGCTAAAAAAGGATCCGACGAAGCAAACTCAGACTCAGCTAAACAAGCTACTCTCCGAAATTTTCAAGCACCACCCACAATTAAAAGCACTCTACCTAAGTCTAATCTGCCGCAACGGCTCCGCACCGGGTTTCTACGGACTACCCAAAATTCACAAGCCTGGCGCCCCCCTCCGACCGATCGTCGACTTCACTTCCTCTCCATGCCGAGCCCTTTCAAGCTTCCTGCACCGAATCATCGCCCCTCTCACCCGGAATACCCCAACTCATGTCCGCGACTCCAGCCATTTCGTGCAGCTAGCATCAGAGGTGAGCATCGACGAAGACGAGAGCCTGGTCTCGTTCGACGTCGTATCTTTGTTCACCAATGTGCCGGTACCCTTATCTGTATCCTGTGCCCGTGCTGCTCTTGAGGGTGACGATGGCTTGAGTCAAAGGACCCCACTCACTGTTGACGAACTCTGCCGCCTACTGGAATTCTGCCTGTCCAGCACGTATTTTTCCTACAAAGGAACAATCTTCAGGCAAAACAGTGGAACCGCAATGGGAGCCTCCATCTCCGTCACAATGGCAAACCTGACCATGGAACATATAGAAAGGGAAGCACTTGGCTCCTTCTCGCCGCGACCCAAGCTCTTTCTTCGCTACGTGGACGATTGCTTTTGTGTCATGAAGACATCTGAAATTGAAAACTTCAGACTGCACCTAAATTCCGTTCACCCAGCCATACAGTTCACGGTCGAGTGTGAACGCGACCGCACCCTCCCCTTTCTCGACGTCCAGGTGGCAAGAAGGGGCAGTGACTTGGAGTTCTCCGTTTACAGGAAGCCGACGCACACCGGCCGGTACCTTCAATACGATTCGTCCCATCCCTCCACCCACAAGGCCTCCGTTGTGTCCACATTACTTCAGAGAGCCAAAAAGATATGTTCCACTGACACGGAACGCCGGAAAGAAGAGGCCCGCGTAATTGCGGACCTCAGAAAAAACGGTTATCCCAGAAATTTCATTCGATCCGTCGCGCGAGAGAAAAAAGGGTTACGCGACTCCCAGCCAGCATTGACGAACAGCTCTCCAAAACGCGTGTCGGTCCCATACGTCCAGGGAGCCAGCGAGGCGTTGGCTCGGATTTTTAGGAAAGAAGGCGTGCACATCGCGCACGTGCCTTCATGCACGCTGGGCCGCTTCCTTCCCCGCCCGAAAGACCGACCAACAAAAGACAGGGCGCCCGGCGTCGTTTACAAAATACCGTGTGCCGACTGCCCCTCGTCATACATCGGCGAGACCAAAAACTTCCCCGAACGGATTAGGCAACACGTCAACGACGTCCGTAAACTCAACAAAGAACGCAGCGCCGTCGCCGAGCACGCAGAGACGTTTGACCACAGAATAGACTTCAACGGAACCGCCATCCTCGAAAGTGAAACCAAGTGGAGGAGGAGGTTACTACTGGAGTCGTGGCATATACAGAGGACCACTCAAAATATCAACCGTTCACTCGGAACTCTCCCCCCGGTGTATGCGCATGGGCTACGCTCCTCGATAATGCGTGGGGTCGTTAACCGCCGCGAGAGTGCCTTAAAGAGGCCGCTGCCAAGCCGCCGCAGTCCCCCCTGAGGAAGGAACCGAGCTGGTTCCGAAACGTCGGGTTTTTACGTGTCTTCGTAACTTTGGTTGGAGAATAAATATCAGTTATCTCAGTACGACTTCACTGTATCTTAAAAACCGGCCGGCGCATGCCGATTCTGACTGCCTTCCAAGACTACCTCTAAAGTCCACGACTGCGAGGCAGAAAACTTCAATCGTCACCTCTCTTCCCTTGATCCTGCTTTTCCCGACGTGGACGTATTCAGGCTGAACAGCTGAAGGATCCAAAGTTGCAGCCATGCTTTTCTGTCGCTCAAGACTCTCAGGTAGTGCGTCGGTTCTCTGTTCGCAATGGAATGCTGTATAAGAAGAATTACACTGCAACTGAGCCTTTACTGCTGTTAGCGGTACCGGAAAGCCTCCGTTCTTCGATATACCTACCATGCATGATGACCGCACTTCCGGCTACTTGGGATCAGCACGGACTCTGTATAGAGCTAAAAAGCGTGTTTATTGGCCGCGAATGCGTCAGACTACCGAGCAGTATGTCGCCAGCTGCACGAGGTGTCAGGGCCACAAGCGTCGCACGAAAGTTCCCGCCAGTCAACTCCAGCCTGTGCCGCCGGCGTGCTCGCCTTTTGGGAAAGTGCGAATTGATCTTCTAGGTCCTTTCCCACGATTCTCCACCGGTAACCGCTGGATAGTCGTTTGCATCGATTACGTCACTCGGTACTGCGAGACGGCCGCCATCCCTTCTGCGACTGCTGCTGCCGTCTCTTTATTCTTGTTACATTCCGTCATTCTCCGGTACGGGCCGCCCCGAGTGATAATCAGCGACCGTGGACGCCAGTTCACTGCAGATGTTGTAAAGGAATTGCTAGGCTTGTGTGCTTCCAGTTTTCGACATTCAACACCCTACCATCCTCAAACAAACGGACTTACCGAGCGTGCGAACCGGGCGCTTACCAACATGATTTCAATGTACGTGGCGTCCAATCATAAGAAATAGGACGAGATTTTGCCGTTATAACTTACACGTTCAACACAGCAAGACACGAAATGTCATGCTATAGCCCATTATTCCTTCTCTACAAGCACCCACCTCGTTATTTGGACACTATCCTCCCTTTGACCACCGCTGCTCATCTATCAGTAGCTGAGACTCTCTTTCGTGCTGAGGAAGCTCGTCGACTAGTGCGACTCCGCACGCTAGCTTCCCAGACCACATCAAAGGGCAGATACGACAGTAAGCCCCGCCCTGTGAGCTATGTCCCTGGTGACATTGTGTGGTTGTGGACCTCAGTACGGAGCGCAGTCTATGCACCAAGTTCTTGGAACACTATGCTGGCCCGTTTGCCATCATCAACCGCTTGAGTGAGGTAAACTATACGGTAGCGCGCCTAACACCCAGCGGTCGACGTTCTCCAAGAACTGCAGTTACGCGCGTCGCCCGGCTAAAGCCATGTACACAACGAGAGGACACCTGTCTCGTCCGGCGGGCTTCATCTGCGCGAAGAGAAGGTGACGGCGCCTCTGGAGCGAGAAAGAGGAGCTGTGGGAGAAGGCAACGATGAGGACTTTGTTGTTGCTTCCGTAGCCTCACCCCAACCAGTGCTCCGCCGCTGGGTGTTCTCAATAAACGCCTCCTGACTCGTAGCAATATACACAAAAGAGTAAAGTAACTTGTCATTGCCAGAAAGAATCACAGGGACACAGGAAAGGTTCTTTTGGCTACACGATATCACTTCATCGTCCCAGCCATTCTGATGAGAAAAGACTGCAATTGGGGTCATTGCTGTGAGAAAACATTGGTCATCAGATGACTAGCTTTGTGTCTTGAGGCTAAAAAAGGGTCGATATTGATTCTCTCTTTCATGGGCAAGTAAGCTAGGCACACATGCCTGAAAACTATAAAGTACCTGGTCACCTTTAGCAGTCATTCTCTAAGCAAACTGTGTAGGACAAGCATCAGACTATTGTCTAACTTCTCATTGTTTCTTCCTTACAGAATAACTTAGGAGGATAACATAACTGCAATGTTTAACTAAAATTGACTTGCAGTTTCAGAATGCACGTTAAATTTTGTAGAAAGCTAGGCTATTCATTCTTTTCAATTTTATGTATTTAAATCTAACCGATTCGCATTCAGCAAAAGCCAGCAAGCATGTATTCTAGAGCAATTGTATGCGTGATATACTCATGGCTTTATCGAATCCAAGTGAAGTTTTGCTAATAATTGTGTTTTCACCGCAGGACAAACACGTGAGACATAACAAGGAGCAGTTTCATGTCGTGGCCACAGCAACAAACAATACAACGATATTGCTTCGAAAGAAGCCTGAAGCCAACGGATGCGAAGAGTTCATACTTAAAACATCAACGATGAAACATTTTCGATATTTGTGAAATACTAGCTGTTTACAGAGCGTTAGCGCACCTACGGCTAATATTTGTTCCGATAACCCCAAATATATGAAGAAATAAAGTAAAGTTTCGCGAAGGACATTTAAATAAAACGAGTAAAGCGTTGCGCAGTGCGCACACTAACACAGCTAGTAATGCACACGTGATTTCAAGGAAAGGGTCAAATTCATCATATGCTAGGATTGCACATACACTGTTCTTTAGGTGACACCATGACGAAACTATGAATTAGTCTTCATTGGTGTCAGGGAAACCCGCAAAAGGCGCTGTGTGTGTAATACTGTAACACTTATTGTCTTATATAATACCACAGCCTGTAATATGTAATTCTTATTTGCGACGGCACGACATCTAAAGCGTTAAATAATCCAGTTACCCGAAAAGACACTTAGGTTCCTTCGAAAAGCCTACTCAAGTGTCGTAAATAACCATATTTCATATTAAGGGAGCATCTAGTAGTGAATGGGTGCCGGCGCTGTAAGCCAATTTCTCAAGACATTCAATGAGTCCATGTACTGCAAAAGTTCGTTTGCGGGTCATAATATTCTAGAATACAAAAGCGTTCTTCCAGAAGACAGTTTTACTCTTAGTAGCATTGCGCTGAAGCATGAGCGTGCGCAGCGTCCTCCAGTAAGGGGCGGCAAGATCGTTGTCTACCTTAACGAGCGTTGTCTATCTTTTCATGTGGCCGTATGCACGTAGGTAAGACGGGTCGGTGCTAATATTAGATTGCTAGAGCAGAAGCGTTCTTTGCAGGGAAATTTACTCGCATTATGCACAACATATTTTGCAGTGCGGCTGCGTGCCTGTATTTTATGAAACCATAATCAGGTTCACTAGAGAAATCATCCAAGCATTTCACATTAGACAGATGGGTGAGCAGCGCATTAGCTCTCCCTCCATTGCCGTGCATAAAAATGAATACTGTTTCTTGGAACGCTCAGGACCCCAGCAATCTAATTTGCGGTAGGTCACGGAGAAGCGATTGGAATATTAAATGCGAAGCATTTCTTAGTGAACCTCTGGCACTTTGAGCGTTTCTATCTACATATCTATCTATCTATCTATCTAGCCGCCTACGTCTGGGTGCTCTCATGATCGCCTCCTTAACTTGGTGTAGACAAAAATTTGCATAGGAGGGTAAGAGAATTTGATGAATATGATTGTGGGTCATGACATGAATAACTTTAAAATCCTGTCGCCTACCTCGTCAAACCCTTTCCACTAGACACGTGTGGCACGACCCGTTTACCACGGGCCGTGGTGTACGGGTATGCGCCACAGGTGATTGACAGTTTATGTCTACCCAGGAACGGCGAGAACAGACATTGGTAGCTACTTAAATGCTAGAGCGTTAAGGAAAACCAACATCGGCAGCATTGACTCAAAGAATGGAAAGAATGAAAATTAGGATCCCAGCAAGAATCGAACCCAAGCACTCTGCGTGGCAATCAGGTATTCTACCACTGAGCCACGGCAGCTCTATAATTTACTGGTTTGTAAAAACAGCCTACGCAGGCGTAATCTCGTGCAACGTCAATTGTGGTTGGGTGCTGCCTATCTAATTTTACAAGAAAGCAATAAACACTACATGATGCTCATACGATGTGTACTCCTACGATACAGGCGTCATATCAGATTAACGTATGTGGTTCCAGTGTTGTCTCCGCTTTTTAGCAGTCTAAAAACATCACATTTGTATTCCTATGATTCAGCAAGCTATATTGAAGCATTGCTCGACCCCGGAGGAATACATTACAGAAAGTTACATGTGATATCCACATCTCCGCACCGTAAAATGCACTTTGTCCGCCAGAATGACGCAGTATCCTTTTGATTTCCCACGAGGCTGGGCGATGGCCTCATGCTGGCCGAGGATGATGCCAGATTGATTGACAGCCGCTTTGTAGACTAGGCAACGTAGGCCACATACGCCCAGGTAGTCTACGAATACGACAAGCGCCATCCACTGATGTTGGTCTACGCAGCACTATCCAGGCCTACCAGCCTCGACGGCCTATACCTCACCAACGCGAAGGGTGGCTTCAGGTTCCGACATGTCGCCGGCTCTATCGACAGACAACTTGTCGACGAAGTGACCGAGGCATCCACGATTTCCAAGAGCTGTACTATACCTCATACTTCACTACACATGAACCTTCGTCTCCGCGATCACGACCGGATCCGATAACAAGTCATGACCAGCTGCTGGTGCTCACTGATCACGGTGATGATGCCTTTGTTAAAGAACTGTCAAGAACCCGTGTGCACACATGCACACGGGTTCGTGAAAGGCGTGCGTTCTCGGGACACGTATAAGCACTACAAATCAGCTTACCGCTTCTGGTGTTGGTAATACCCACGTTGCCATTGGCAGCGTTACCCAACCGTAAACAACTGGATATATAACACATATGCGGCTCTTCAGCATATATGCGTGTGCGTATAAAATTTATACAAATCTTTACGTCATTTTCTAACGTATCGCTCAGTAAAAAAAGTTACACCACAGTCACCTACCCGCCGCATGATTCGCATAACATCGACTCCCACGGTACGCGGGATCTGCCGAATTTTTGTTTATGCTTGTGGGTTTTTAGGATTCAGAATGGTGCCTTCTAACGTCATGTGTGAAGTGTCACATGGGTAAAAGGTTGTGAGTATTCAAGTGTGCTTGCGTTCCTTAAATAAACAGAGTTGCAAGGTCAGTACTGTGGTTTGTCCTATCTTCTTTTGACCGCGTCGTTTTTGCGCTGTTTGCAAGATGTTCAAGAACTATTACGAACCAACCCAGCTGGACAACTCAGCATAGCACCTTGTAGGTTTAGACAGATTTCTTTTAAGACGTCGTCATGGTGTCAGATCGATATTTAAGCAATGTGTGACGAGTATCGTTGAGTTTTGTATTTGCGTAGTGACGCATGCGGGGTACTCTGCAATTTTCTTCCGTTTTCCGTCATGTCAACTTTAGTCGAAAGTAAGCGCTTGTGGCGTGTTCTTTTCCTCTTTGTCTCCGTCGTCAGTGCGCGCTCCTCCAGTAAAGATATATACCAACATGGCCCAGTTTTCTGCTTAGATATTACTTGCCTTGGAAACAACGAGCGAATTACGCAGTCATGGAGAGACATTTCTCATTTTTCGCTATAAATATCGCTTAGCTTCCTCACTTCCTACATTTCCGTTTCAGCGATTTCATGCGCTCTGAAGTCACCAATGGCGTAAAGCTCTCGCTACGTATTTTGATTGTTTTAAATCATGGTGAGAATGGTTTTTAAACAATACGGGTAAGATCTAAAGAAGCCGTCCTAAGTATTCACATTCCTTTCATGCATGGATGGATGCGAAACTTTATTGTAAGTCCTGAGGTGCACGACTCAACGCGCAGCGGGCCGCTCCCACGTTGGGACAGTCAGGCCAAGCCCGACCGCCGGCATCGTGGGCCCTCTGGACAGCCAAGGAATACTTTTTTCATTGATTTTCCAAGGATGCAATGCTATGGGCAAGGATGTATGACTGGTGGCTACTTTTACTGAAAGACAGTCTGTTGGGTATGACATGAGCCGCTAAATATTGCACTAAGAGTAGAAATATGCAGCAATTTTTCGCCAAGTTTTTTTTTTTTTTCGTAGCTTCAATAAGGCAGAGAAGTATTCGCCTTTGTGGCACAAGGGCTCACCTTGTCGGTTCGTATGGTGTTCATCAGTCGTCCTGTCTGTCAGGAATATATAGGTCCCGACGGTGCTTCGTCTTGCTGGCAGGGGTATAAGTCCTAGGCAGGTCCTCTAGGGTTTCACTGTCTCTGCTTCACTGTGTTGACCAGCCGGGTAATGAGCGTTTTCTTTGATGGCGGGCCGAGTTCAAGTTGGATAAAGGAAGCCAGTGTCTTTCTCGGAGGATCCAGTTCATTGTATACGTTATCCGTGGGTTAGGGGGGCTTCGCTGGTACACCTGTGGGCGCGGTTGAAGAGCCAGTTCATGGCGAAAATGACGCTGATGATGGTTGCTGTAATGTCGATGCACTTGTTGAGGGAATCCACTACGAGATTGAAAGCTTGAGGCAGCGTGCGGCTGGCTTGCTAGCGAACGAACGCGCGCTGTTGCATCGGCAGCGAGGGGCGGTACCTTCTCAAAAAGTGAAAAGGCCTGTATATTTCCAAAGCGAGGTCAGTGCATCTGCGTAGCATTAACGCAACGCCCCCGCTTCATTGTTTCTTTTTTCTTTTTTGGCGAATGTGCAGACGTGCGTTTCTATTGCTGTTCTTTCTTGTCATATCACGCTACCTGATAGCTCATGCTCTTTTATCGATCGTTTGTCAGCCAGCAACAATGATCGTGATACGTCATTGTTCATTTAGGTGCTGCTACCCGTGGTACTTGTTGGTCTCACGAAGGCCGATGAGCTGGAAGGTCAGCTAAAATTGGTATATTTTTTCCTACCTGCTTGAATATTCGAATGAAAGTGAAAGTTATGTATGTTTCTGGACATGGGCCATCCGGTGAAGATCATGCGTGCAACAGTGAGAGCAAGAAAAGTTACTGCAGGCAAGTATTATTCGCCGCACCCACCTCAACTCCACAGCTTCGACACCGTGCTAAAAAGCCACTCAAGCGAGATTAGTGAATAAATCTTATTGAGGCGTTTTCCATGCTTCCTACAATCACAATGAACATTTTAGGGAGCGCAAGTCTAGAGCTGCTCGGCATATTGACAGACCGGTTACAATGCTCAGCGGCTTCTGCGTCTCTAACCCAGCGAACACCTTTTCCAATTGAATACACAGACATCATAGCCCAATCTGGCGTGATCCACCAATACCTTAGCACTTCGACTTCCTAGGTGTTGCTGGGGCAGAAAGAGGGTGCTTTGGTCAGAGTTTGTGCCGATGCCCACCGAACCGAATACAACACTAGCGCTGGCTCCCCACCCGCCGCGGTGTTCTAGTGTTTTGGTTCCTCACTGCGGACCCGAAGGTCGCGGGATTGAACTCCTGGCCTCGGCAAGCCGTATTTCGACAGAGGCGAAACGCCAGAGGCCCGTGTGCTTTGATTTAGGTGAAAGAAGAATAATGACGATGTTAACGGCGATTTTTTCGGTGCGCGCTCACGTGGTGTGGTGTGGTGACATATATACATGTGCGTTGTTTTCAATAAACTCTCATTGGGAAGACAGCGCTTGTCTCTGTTTCTTTTCTTGGCCCTTGTCCGTCTGAGCTGGTCGTTGAAAATCACCACAGTTGGTCGAAATTTCTATAGACCTCCACTAAGCGTCTTACATAATCATATTGTTATTTTGAGACGTAAAACCACAGCAATTATTATTAACGCTGGCTGGACAACAAGTCATTTTTTGTTTACTAGCGTACAGCAACGTAGCGTACTGCACGCTACGGTGCGATGATGGCCATGTCATCAGTAGCAGTTGTCCAGCGTAACCCCACTGTTATTGAGGAAGGTTGACTAACTTGCCGTACCATCGTAGTACTTATGTAATGGTTTAGTACATTGTTATGACAGCGGA